>NC_090826.1:167722313-168025343 GCF_028021215.1 Eschrichtius robustus | reverse complement strand
AGTTTGCTCCCCAGATACAAGCCCAGCTTCCTCCACAAACCACCATGACTTTGAGGCTCTCCTGGGTGTCCTCTTTTTCATTCAACACCACCTCTTTTCGTGGTGACCAGCTGCTATACTGAGAATCTGTGCTTGTCCTAGAGTAACTCTTCCCAGGCCGAGCCTCCCACTCTGTGTTGGTCACTGCTGGACCCTGGGGAGTCCCTACCTGCAAGGGTCTCAAGGTTTCTAGAAAGACTCTAGAGCAGGGATGCCCCAAGTGATGTCCCCGACAAGCAGCACCAGCACCACTTGGGGCCCCACCTCCTCCTGAATCAGAGGCTCTGGGGCTGGCGCCTGGCAGCCTGTTTTATCATGCGCTCTGGGTGATTCTGATGCACACTCAACATCTGAGAACCACTGGGCTCAATTCTGGAGGGAGGAAAGAAATATAACCTAATAACTACAATACTGCGGAGTGGGCATCTTCGCCTACATGCTCGTCCCCACAGAGCTCTGAGCTTCCCCCTTCCCTCATCCTCCCAGTCTTGGGGAGGTATCATTGTCTCCCCATTTACACACACGAGAAAACTAAGGCCCAGAGCAGTTAAGTAACTTCCTTAAGACCACACAGCTCTGTCTACCCTCTAAGCCTAGCGTCTCTGGCGTGGCTGCACAAGTGGGTCAGTACAGGGGTACTGCTGTAGCCCACCTCTTGGTCATTGTCTGCTGATCTTGTGGTCACTTGCCCTGGGTCACAGAGGGTATGAGCCCTGGCTCCCAGGGGAAGGTGAGCCTCTCAGCCCCTCGCCCCTTTCAGCTCCGCGTGAAGGCCCACCCTAGCCCGAGATGGTCCCTTTGAAATGCTGAGTTCTCTCCCACTCTCTCAGCATGACCTTCCTCCTTCCAGGTCTCTTGGGCCCTTCCTTCCACTACACTGACTCTCTGACGGCCCCGTAATTCCCCTTGAACCTTCCGTGACCTTTAAATGCATCCGCCTCTTTACACCTCCCCATGGTTCTAGACTCCACAGACCTTCTCTTCAAACCCTCTTTCAACACCTCCAACTCGGATGCCTCCTTGCTCTGCTATCCCATCTGTCTATACCAGACTCCTGCCGTCTGCGTGCCTACACCTGGTGGCTGTAGCTCTGTCAGGAAAAACCGCCTTGGTGCCCACACTAATGTGCAGAATCCAATCGTGCTGTCACCCTCTCTCCTACCCCTAAGGAGTGATTCCAAACCTTCACTGGCTTTCCCTCACCCATCCCGCCTGGCCTCGGCCCTCTCAGAAGATGTTGACCTTGCTTCCTACTTCTAGGAGAGAAGGAAGGTCTGGCTCTTGACGTGGCACATGCCGCAGCCATCCAGTGACTCTCTGTGTCCGCCAGCAAGGCCCACAGGAGGGCTTATGGCCCGTCCTGGGGGCAGTGCCCTGTGGAGCCACTGGGAGGTGAGCTCCGGGGTCAAGAGTGTGTGGTGGGACTGAGGCAGCTCAGGCTTGGTCCAGCCAGAGAAGGCAGCTTGTTCGTGCACACGTGGGTGCAAAAGGTGCTCCACGGTCAGACATGGCAGTCCTTTCGTGCAAAAAAAAAAAAAGGGTGCTTCCCACCCACCCTTCTCCTCAGACCCATCACACGCCCGAGGGGAGACAGTCATCAGCAGCTTCCATGGGCATCGCAGATTCACACAGCAGGGCAAAGCCTGACGACTGACAATGGTTCTCCAAAGAGGAAGCAGACAATTAGCACACTGGGTCTCCGTGCACTCATGCGACCTCAGGAGAACGGTTTACTGATTTGCTCGTGCCTGGGGGTCTCGTTAGGGTTTGTTTGTATCTCTCCGTGTGCATGATGCTTCGATACAAAGCTTGTCTAGTGAGTCTAGCCCAGCGAGAAACTTCCCTTTCATGTGTCTGGGTGGCAGTTTCTTAACAAGAAACTCAGTCAAATGCCTTGCTGAGTTCCCAGGGCTGCTGGAAGCTGGTAACCCTGTCAGGATGGAAATGAGCTGAGTCTGATACGACTTGCTGTTCCAGAACCTATGCTGACCTGTCGGGGTTCCCGCCACCTTTCCTCAGAGCTGCAGACCCTGGGCCAGATCTCTTCTAGGAATTTGTCCACAACTGCTGTCAAGCTCACTGGTTTGTAGTTATTTTGTAAATATCTGTTGAATGAATGAAATTGCCACATCCTGCCTCTGGGTCCTCCTCCCTCTTCACGGCCCGCAGGGCCAGCTGCCAGGGTGCTGAGGGCTCATCTGCACTCTGGATCCCTTGGATGGGCTGCTTTGAGGCGGGGGAAAGCCTGGAGCTCTTCAGAGCAGCCGCAGCTCGCCTGCTCTCTCCCCTCCTACCTGGGGGTGGTTATCTGTGCTTATGATCCCATCAGCTTCTGAGAGGGAGCTTGCCCCTTCCTTCTTCCTCCTCATCTGGACATACCTTGAAATACCCTCTTGGGCATCTGTAGCATTTCCTCCAAATTCAGAGCATTTGGGGCTATAGCCTTTCTGATCAAACACTGCACCATATTCATCTTTGGTTGTGGACCCTTATTTCCATCTTCAGTACATATGAAACTCTAACAAGGTGGGTGAAGTCAGACGAGCTTCCTTAATTCCCCACTGGAAGAAGCCTCAAGTACATCAATGCAGATGGTGGCTAATTCTGTGAAGTTCATCTCAGGACGCCACCACCAGCATCGATTCCCCTCACTTCCAATTGTTTGTGCTGCCCAGCTCCACAGCCCCTGCCTCCTGTCTGGGCTGCTGCAGTGCCCACCCCCTCCAGCTGATCGCCCACAGCAAGCCTGACCCCGACACCTGCATCTCTCGCTCAGCTAAGTGAGGGGGCTTGTAGAGCATGGCTCTGACCAGAAACCTTCACTAGCTCCTCTTGCCCACAATGACCCAACTCTTCAGGGCATAAAACTCCACTGTGGACGATAATCTATTCCTGGAATGGCTGATTAGAGAGGTCCCTTAGCTCCTGAACCCTCCCATCGGACAGAGGGGAAACTCCATCCAATCTACCTTCCGGCTTATCTAGTCTTGCCTGGGCTCCAGGGATAACTCACCTTCTCCCAGTATGAAACTGGAGCCCAGAGATCCAATTTCTCTGCTTATGCTGATCCTGGGCTTGGAATGCTTGTTCCCATCTCATCTGCTTACCCAACTCCAACTCACCTCTCACAGGCTACCCCAGAAGCCAACTCTTCCGTGAAACGGTTCTCATATTCCTACAGGCACTTTATCTCCCTCCCTTGTTCCCTTGTTCACCACATCTTGTCTCCTCCAGATTGTCCATCTCCTGAGGGTAAGGACCCAGTTTTGCTCATGCGGTACCCCTGAGACACATAGCACAACTGAAGCGCCCGGTGATATGTTCCCCGTTAACATTTTGAAGGAGAGTGCTTGTCATCAGGAGTACTTACCTCCAGTCCTAACAGAAGGGGCTTCTAGTATGTTCTTATTCTAGAGGCACGGGGTCCCTGATTGTTTAAAGGTTTCAGTTTCTGAGACAATGGGACCTCCTAGCAGCGATGATGGTTGTCAGTGTTTTTCTGGAGAATCGAGAGAAAGGGCTTTTGTTTTCCTAAGGGAGAACAGGAAAGCTAATTAGGAGGGAGAAACAGAAAACATTACGTAGATGTTCTTCTATGCCACACAGTGATTTTCTCTGTAGGGGTATTTAAAACTTTAGGTGTGTCTCTGATTAAGGGGAATTTTAATTGAAAAAGATCAAGACCCTTTTGTAAATCGAGGCATTTGGAACATCAGAGCTGAAGAGACCTGGAGAAATCTCATGCCCAGCCTCTGGGCCAATTAGTCAGGGGGGCTTTCTTCCTTGTCCCTCCAGGGAGGGAACTCCATAATTTCGTAATCCACTCCATCTTTATTGTCACAGTGGTGGTGAGGAAGCACCTCCCTTGGACCCAGATGTCCCTTTCATGACGTTTCTGTGGTCATTTAGTTACTGGGGACCCACACACAGGATGAGGACAATCCACCGTCTTCTCCACAGGGAGCAGAGAGCTTGTGGGTTTCTAGGGAAAAAGCTAGGTTTGCCATCAAAGTTTGACATTTCTAAGCAGTATGATTAAGTAAACTGTGGTTGAGCTAGGAGACATTGGATAATTATTGGGTCTCAGATTTAGGATGAGATGGGCCCTGAAAGTTAAGAATGACATAGAGTACTTTTCACCATTTTATTGAACTCTGGCTCAGAGGTTAAGCATGTACCTGTCACATATCCATCACATTGTGGAGCTAGGATTTGAATCCAGTTGTGAGCTTAGTTGTCATTTTGATCTTCAAAAGAAAAAAAATCAAAATTGTGGACACTGCAGAATAGATACAGAACCTCCAAGGATGATTTGCCTATGAATCACCCAGCGATCTTGCTGAAATGCAGATTGTGATTCAGCGGGTCTGGGGAAAGACCCGAGATTCGGCATTCCTAACAAGCCTCCAGGTAATACTGATGCTGCTGGTTCAGTGACCATGATTTGTGAGGTAGGGACTTAAGAGAGCTGTTATGGGCCTCACTGCTCACTACTCAGGCTGCCTCATCTCCCAGGAATAAAGTATGACCAGGAAGCTGCATGATCACTTTTGAGAAGGGGACCGTACATTCGCCCCCAATTCTTCTTAGTCCTGAAGCCTGAAGCATTGGATGGTGCTCGAGGAGGGTTATTTGAGGCTTCTGAGGCAGGGGAGCTGGGCAGGTCACATCGTTTACTTGGAGCTAAGGAAAAAGGAGAGCTTGGGTACCACTCCTCAGGCTCCCGGACAGGCGCCTCCCCTGGAGACCAGCAGGGGGCGCACAAAGGGCGGAGACCAAGGCAAGAGCCCTCCGAGGGCCTCCGGAAAGCCTGGGCTGAGGGGTGTGGAAGCCACCAGGGTCTCTGAACTGAGCCCCGCTGAGAAGTTCCTATTGCTCGCTTACGTTTAGAAAACACGCAAGTGCTCCTGGCAGGCTGGCACAGGGAGAGGAGATCACGACTGAATTTCGAAACAGGACTGTGATATCTTTTCTTCCTTGGCATGCACCTTAGAAGGAATTACCCACCCCTTCCCCCAACCCCATGCACCCTTTGAGGCTCTGAATCTGTTGGGCAGTGTACACAATTTTGATTTTTAGGAAAGGTCAAAATGACAACTAAGTTTGTAGCTGGATTCAAATCCTAGCCCCACAATTTAATAGATGTGTGACCTTGAGGAAGTGCTTAACCTCTCTGAGCGCCAGCTTAAATCACCTATAGATCGCAACAATAGTAGCTTCTACTTCCCTGGGGAAGCATCCACAGAGGCTTTTAAGGACCCTCCAGATTCCGAATGAAGAGCCCCGTTATTGATGTGTCATCCTCTAATATTTCTTGCTTGCTTAAGTAGACAGACATCATTTATCCAACTGCACCTCACCAGAAATGTATTCCTTTTGGAAACCACTGAAGGGGAACAGTGAGAGAAGGAAACGGAATTATTTCTCAATACGCTGGGGATTTGGTGTTTCTCTTTTCCGCACTCATGGGAAATTATGTAAAAGTTTCTCTTGTTGTCTTTAATATCTTCAGGTGGCAGTCCCCCCAAACCAAAACAAAAAGAGCACCATCCAGAGGCATGACAGTCTGAAGGCAGGATGTTAAAGACCCAAATGGTTCAGGTACAAAAATGGTTTCTCTTCTGTCTGCACATTACAAACTCTTTAGCACACAGTTTTAAAGCACCTGATTGAAAGAAATAATTCCATCCGAGCGGTTATTAAAAACTAACAACTAGCGTGACGCATCTAAAAATCCTTGGGAAAAGATAGCTCACCAAGGAATTGAACATCTCTGTCTTCAGCTTCAGGCAGCACCAATATCCTCAATTAGAAAATTCACATCTGAGACTCTGACAGCCCCCCGAATGCAACTCAGCTAAACCCCGCGTGTTCAGGGGTAAAGTAAATTGCCAGGAAAGATGGGCAGCTCCGAGGTCAGGAGCCCGAGCAGACGGAGTGCTGGGAAGTCTGATATTGCCTCCCCTGAAAGTAATGACACAGGCAACCCGCTAAGAGCGGCAAAAATCATTTGGATTGTGATGTAAATTGGAAGCAGCTGGGGGGAGGCATGGGCAAGAGAAACCTTATTAAACTATGATCCGTTAGACACAGAGAATGGAAATGTGAAGAGAGATTACAAAACACTTGAGAACCGTCCTGGGAGGGATCTGCAGTCCGTGCTGGGTTAACAAGAGCATCAAGAGAAACCTCCCTAGGCTGGTAAAATCAAGTCCGCTCTGCGGCTGAGGGAGACACCCCCTGGTGAGAGGTGAGGGAAGGGAGAGGGAGGGAGTCAGGCCAGGAGGAGGGGGTCCTGCATCTCCAGGCCTGCCGGCTGCAGAGGAGGAAGGATGATTTCACTGGCGGTGCCCCAGGGACTGTAAGCAGGGCAGGCAGGGCTGGGAAACACGCCCCTGCTGGAAGCACGCATTCCTGCTACGTGCCCAGCGTCCAGGGCCCCCAGGGAGGTGCGTGGAATGTGGAATCTGCCCTGGGCAGGCTGCCTGGGGTGGCTGTGTTCCATTCTGAATGGGGGAGGGGTCAGCAAGAAACTTGGCTCCTCAGCGCTGTGGGTGGTCCCTTCCAAGATGCATGAGATATGGCAAAAGCTCTGGGCTGGGAGAGGGGAAACCTGGGTACTAGCCCTCCTTCGGCCATCACCTGGGCATCCTTGACAAGTTTAACTTCCCTTGTCCTGTTTCTGTACGTGTATGATGGCAAGTTTGAACTGGAAGCATTTTCACAGCCTATAAACCCTAAAGTTATCTAATGAGACTTGCTGAGTATCATGACAGCAATCACAGACCAGGACACAATCACAACCCACCCCCCCACTTTCAGCAAATTTACAGATCTGTTATAGATATTCTTGAAAATATCTATGGAAAATAATGGTATTGATGTACCAATAAAATGGATAAATAAAATGGATCCACATGTATCCTAGCCTCGAATAGCAACTTTTTCCCGCCTAGGAATTTATTCTCAGAGGGAACTGCTTCTTTGGCTAGATAATCTTTTGAGAGTAGAAAACTTTTCCCCCTCTTTGTATTTCCACCTTCCGCTGCCCACCTCCACCCTCTAGAAGTCTCCTGATGTCATTGCCCCAGGCCAGGTATGTAACAGGACTGATTCCAGTTTGCAGGATTTTCTGGCTTTCATTTCCCAAACAGGGACTTATGTCCAGGACACAGAGGCTTTTCCAGGAGGTCCTGAGAGGAGTGAAGTTGGCGGGGCAGAACAGTGAGGTTTGGAAGAAACAGGAAAGGAAGAGAGGTCTGGGGGTCCCAGGAGGACAGGACTTTGGCAAGTCCCCAGAGTTTGGCCGTGTGGTACAGAAGCAGCAGAGACTGCGAGGGAGGCAGGGTCAGGAGCGTGCTCAGTGGTAACCTGAATGGACCAGACTGGTGAGTAGGATCACCCTCAGCCCTGCCCCGAGGTCTCGGCACTGTGTAAGATCCAGAAATTATGACACCACCCTGGGGTGGTTTCTATTCTTGCCAGCCTGGTGAGACAAAGGGTGCAAACGGATATTAAGTTGATCTCTAGAAAATAAAAGGAGAGGCAGTTATTTCTTACACACCTCAGCGTCTTATTGATTCGTACTTGCAATCCTTTTGTGTGTTGAGAAAGAAAGTAAAGTTAGCCTTGGGGCTTTCTAGAACCAGTTAAGTCTTGGACCATGATGAGGCAGAAGCTCAGAACACAGAAACTCAGGGCTGAAAGTGGTTTTCAATCTCGCCTTCATTATGGCCAAGTTCAAATGCTGGCTCAGTTGTCCTGTCTACAGAATGGAGTGGTCATGAGGATTAAATGAGATGATATATGTAGCTCGTATTTCTGGGTCCCTTGCAGTGTCTTGCACATGGTAGATTATTTGTTGACTATTACATTATTTATTGACTAGTAAATCATTTATTGATTATTAAAGCTAGCCTAACCTACAATGAATAGACAGATAGATAGATAGATTAGTAATGGGTTTGGTGACCTTGGATAAGTCATGCTGTCAGCAGCGCAAGGACTAAGAATCGTGCAGTAGTGTCGGGACCGTGAACATTCATCTAGAGTAAAGCACGAGCTGCTCATCTTGAATCAGTGCAGTGGTTTAAGCGCGTGGACCCTGAAGCCAGACACATCCAGCTGGAACCCTGGCTCTCCATTCACCGCTGTGTCATTGGGTGGGCTCCCTGGGCCTCATTTCTGTCATTGGAAAAATGAGAATAATAACAATACCCACCCCACAGGGACTCAGAACAGCGTCCGGCTCAGTGTAAATGCTGTTTTTGCGTTTGCTATTATTGCTGGTGTCATGAATTTGTGCACAGTCAAGGAGAAAACATCTGGCCCCCACCGTTATGAAGCAAAGTCAAGTATGGGGCACTTGAGACAAGTTTACCGCATGCCAAGGAGGTGAGAACCAGGTGTTTCCAGGTTGCAATACCCTCTTGTTGGATCTGGCAATACCATGACTTTGGAGATTACCCCAGATGACAGTTCTCTGGGACAACTGTGGGGAAGGGAGGGGAGGAAGGTTAAATGAAATACAATCAATGTGAAGCGGGGAATTTATGTATTTTCCTTAGCATAAATGGGCTCCTTCCCTCCTGCATTCAACTGTGGTTAAATCTCTTACAAAACAAACAAAACTATCTTCTCTTGACATGACCACTCCTCCCTCCCTGCTGAGAGAAAATCTATCCTTTTGTGGGCAAATGCCTCAGACATGAGGTCTGAAGACTCCACCCAATGATCCCACTGCCCAATAACCTAGCCTCTTCTGACCCCAAGAGACCTGGCTTTCTTGTGGGAGCTCCCCTCTCGAAGTTGGCCTCCTTCTCATCTATTCTTGCCTGAATCTCTCTGTTCTTCTTTTTGGCACACACAGCTTTGGCCACCCATCTCTTCTTGAACTATCTCCTCCCTTGGCTTCCTTGATTTTCTTCTCTCGTTCTGTCATTCTGTTTTCCACCAGTTCCTCTCTCCCGCCCCCTGCCCCTAGAATGTAGGTTTTCCCCTAGACCTTGTTCTCGGCTTAGCTTCTTCTGGCAATGATCGCATTTGCTTTCACAAGCTGGACCATCCCTACTACACTCCCACCATCTCCCCCTAACCCTGACCTGAACTGTATTCAAAGTGCTGATTAAAGGACATCCCCACTTGGGTGTCCTGCAATAACTTCAGATGCAATAATGCCCCAAAGTGACTTAACAATATTTTGGTCTTTGAAAATCCTCCAGAAAACAGAAACATTTTTGCACGGCGCTCAGAAGGATGTGAATGGACCTCTCCCTGGGCCAGGGACCCAACTCTCGTGTGAATCAACTTCCCCCTGCCTCACAGGTTATGAGCCAACCTTCTCCTTTACTCTATATTACTCATCACCAAATCTTACTTGTTTTCCTTTCAGATGTCCCTAGTGTTGTCCTTCCTTTTACATTTTCATCACCCAGGTTCAGCCTTCCATCCAATGTATGTTTATTGGGCACTCTCTCCCAGGAAGGCTGTAAGCTGATAGGGCTTCATCAAGGATGAATCCAGTCCCAGTGATCAGGGAGCTAACAGTCAGGACTGCGGCGGGGTGGGGCGCAGCCACAAGAGGGAGGGATGCTGTGAGAGGGTGTGCTGGCAGGGCAGCAGGGCACGAAGGAGGACGTGCAAACCCAGCCTGAGGGACCTCTACTCCCAGGGGATATAGACACTGAGCACTGAGCCCTGTGGATGGGGAGGGGTAAGCTCGGGACAGCAGTGGGCATTCCCGGCAGAGGCTGTCAAACAACACCGTCAAGGGAGAGGAGGAGCCCAGGCATGGGAATCCACTGTGGGTTCAAGGTGGGAGCTGGTGGGAGGTGAGGCTGGAGAAGATACCCTGGGGCTGGGTCAAGAAGGACCTCGAAGTCTGTTCTGAGGCAGAGGGGGCTGCTAAGTGTTTTGAGTACTGCCACCACATTAAACGCGAATTCCTCCACCAAACTTATCCAATCTTTAAATTCCCAATAATAGTGCTTAACCCGCAAGTAGGTGAGGTGCTTCACAGTGCCCAAATCTGGCTGAATTTCAATCAAGAATCATTTACCAAATGCTGCCTGCTATGTGCCAGACACCAACGCCGGCTCAGAGGACCGCGAGACGAGTGAGACACAGCCCCGCCTCTGTAGGTGGGGCAAAGACCCCTCAACCCAACTGGGCAACACAGGGTGTACGCACTTCAGTAGAGGTGCAGGCGAGCTGCAGTGGAGGGCAAAGGAGGAACGCCCCCAACGCTGCCTGAAGGCTGGGGGAGGGGCCAGCCAGGGAAGTCTTCCTTGGAGACGGTGCTATTTGAGGTGCTTCCTAAAAAACAGAGGATTCCCGGGACTTCCCTGGTGGCCCTGTGGTTAAGACTCCGCACTTCTAATGCAGAGGACACGGGTTTGATCCCTGGTCGGGGAGCTAAGATCCCACATGCCGCATGGCCAAAAAAACCCAAAACACAAGAACAAAAAAAACCAAACCCAGAGGATTCCCCAGCAGAGAGAATTCTGGGCACAGGAGAGCAAGCACAGGGAGAGAGAGGCATGCAGAAGAGGCCTAGTCAGAGCGCCATGGGCAGTCAGTGTGGTATGGGCAAGGGGTGGACCGACAGTGGCAGGAGGCGGGGCTGGGAAGGAAGGCAGGGAATTGGGACTGCATGGGGGAGGGGCAGCGAGTGCCTTTTCTTAGTCTGAGCTTCATATTATCCTTGGGCTTTCTGCCCTCTGCCTTGCCTGGTGCCTGACTGTTGTTTCTATAACAAATGCAGCTGAAGACCAAGTAGCTCCCGAAGCCCTCTCTGCCTTTTCCAGCCCACATGGGCTGTCTTCTTTGAACCAGCAGATGACAACACCTAATTTCACTTACTTGCTCTCTAATTGTTACGCAGGTGCTGGTTTTCTCTCCTCCCCTGAACCTGGAAGCTTCTGAAGGGCAGGAACAATGCCTGAAACCTGAGTTGGTCCCATGAAGCTGAGCACACTGTGGGTCGTGGCCCCCATATGGGGGAGGGCGCTGCAAAACCAGTGCTGGGAATTCCTGAAGCTTGAGACCTGACTGAAGATTTGAATCTGCTTTCTGCGTTCTTCTCCACGAAACAAAAAAGGGAAGCAAACACATGTGGATTCAGTAACTGTACATTCCAGTGTTTTCTTGCTCTCCAAGTCTATGAGCATGAATAGACAAACAGGCCTATTTTGATTTCAACACTCAGCAACGCCAAACTTCCGGATGCAGGGAAATCAGCAAAGAAGGCTCTGGGACACAACTTCCTCAGAAGTCTTGCCTCCTCAGAAACAAACCCAGAAAGCTGGCAGGGATGGCTCTGCATTCAGACAACAGAATCTAAAGGCTTCTTGCTCTGCTCAGAGCTATAATACCCAAGGGGATGATCCTGTGATGTCATTTAGGATGGAAGTACCGGTCGGGTTGATATGCATGGTGTGGGCATAGGGATTGTTAAAATATGCTGGGCAGTTAGCTTTGGCCTGGGCCCCTCCTCTGGGAACCCCCTGGAATGTCTCCACAATCCGGCAACTCAGGGATCAGCACTGAGCACCACAGACCTTCTCCCAGGGCCCTGTCCCAGTGTTCCCTTTCAGACTGGCTGTGCCCGGCACAACCGGAAGTTGCTGGCCACTGTCTTCTGTCCACAAGAACAAGGGTGAAGTGAGTCAGAGGGTCCAGGAGATCTTGGACAAATTTGTCAGTGCTCAGCCTGGCTGAGTAAATGCAGGGAAAAGTGATCGAACAACAGACGTTTGGCAAAGGCCTGGCTGCTCCCCAGGGCAGCTCTCCAGCATCAGCGTGTAATCACTATCGCCCTCTTCCAGGCACTGAGCAAGAGGGCACATCCCAGATGCACCTGACAGCCAAACAGGGCGTGGTATTGATTGGGTCACTGCTCAACAAGAGTGCCTATCTGAAGGACACTGGGGTTAGTTGCTTGTAGGTGGGTCCCGGTGCTGGATAGGTGTTCCAAACACTAAGTGACTACATAGCTAACCCACTGCAAGGGAAAGCCTCCGCCACCAATTCCCACCCAACGTGGCCTCAGCAGACTTCCTGGGATAGCACCCCTCACCCCCAAGACAATCAACTAACCCCCTTCCTTACCCCTTAACACATGTCGTTCCAACTGTGGTTTTCCAGGACCATTGCCACTATGCTCTTATGTTCATAGGCAGATTTCTTTTTTTGAACATAAAAGTCAACAATATTTACCTTGGAGGCTTTGCCAGGCTGCTCTACCTGGTGTTATGGGGGCGGAGAGGCGGAGGTTCAAGGCCTTTTGTTGAGCGGCTCAGTAACTTTCTGGGATTTCCATGGCTCTGCTGAAGGTGGCTGTCTCCCTTTTCCAAGGAAGATAGTGAAGCCACCTGCCCCTTCCCAGGGTGGGAACGAAAGTGAAAGTGAGAAAGTCTGACAGCACTGTTCCACGGTGGAGATGCAAGTGACTTCTTCACAGCCAAGGTTTCCCGAGGCCCGCCGGCAAGGTATCTACGTGCTCCCCCTTTGCCCCCACCCCGCCCCCCGGGGCCCCGAGGAGCCAAGAGCGCGGTCCTGGGAATGGGTCCAAAGAATGGGCGCCCGGGGCGCAGGAGGAGAGCTGGAAACAGCCCAGGACGCCCCTGGAGGGGAAGAGGCGCCCGATGGCCACAGGTGGCCCGGTCCCCGCCCCCCCCCACCCCTGGGGACTCCGGGTTCCCGCCCCGCCCCTCCCCTCCCCTCCTCTCCTGCACGGCAAGGCGCTCACCTCTGGGGAAGTCTCCCGGCGCCGCGCGCCACGTCTCGCTCCTCCCAGTCGCAGAAGCGGCGCCCCAGGCAGGGCTCCAGAAGACCCCGCCGGCCCCGCCCCCGGACAGGCCCCGCCCCCGTCCCAGCCCCGCCCCGCAGCCCAGGTAACCTCTGCGTGCTCTCCAGCAAGTGGACCTCCTGCTCCAGCCCTGAGGCTCCTCAGATGCGCCCCGGAGACCCTGCGGCTGCGGGGACCGTCGAAAAGGGTCCGTTTGACGAGGAAGAATATAGGGGACCCATGGATTTGGGAGTCGGGAGGGAGGGACGCGGATGCTGGGTGAGTGGGGCGCCCTGGATCCCAGGGGGAGGGACCGCCTATAAAGGCTGCGCGTGTCCAGGTCCGGGAGAGGGGGACCGAGCTGCAACCTTTGTAGACTCCCGAAATGTCCCTCGAGATCATCCAGGCCAGCATTCCCTTCCCTTCCTCTTCCCATTGTACAGAGGGGGAAGCCCAGGTCCGAGGACCTGGAGTAGTGGTCCAAAGGCACAGCCAGAAGCTGGCGAAAGAGGAACTCGACCCCATGCCCTCTGACTCCCAGTGCAGTGCTCCTTCCACTACGCCAACCGCAAGCTAAAAGCGGAACATTCTGATACATTCCAGTCAGCGAGGGCCAGCTGGGGGCTGGCGTGATTTGAGGAAGGAAGCCCCGGGTTTGTCTGGAGAACCCCGGAGAAGACAGACCCTTTCTGTCCCGTGAGCACGGCGAGCCTTCTGCCCTGCCTTCTCTTTTCTTTCTTCTTCCAACTCCTCCACTGCTAGAGTTTGCAGGTAAAGGGACCTGTCAAAAATTAAAAACCGGCTCCCCAGAGGCCTGTGCAACCAAAGGGTTAAAGAGAGGTGACCGTCAGAAAGTGGTGGAGGGGCTCGCTGGGATGAAACCCAGTTCGGGGACAGATAGGGCACTGTCTTGAGTAGGACTGAGGGTGGGGGGAGCGTGAGGGCGGGCACACAGACTGCTCGGGTGGATGAGACCCTCAACCCCACTAACGGTGGGAGCTCGGGTGTAATCACAGGACGGCTGACTCTCCCACCCGCTGGCCGGTGGAACTGGGTGATAGGATGGGCAGGGCGGGAAAGATCCGTGTAAAACGTGGGACTTAATTACAGCGCAAGGATTTCATCACGGAGTCTTTCCGGCTTCCGTCCTTGCCTGGCAGCCTGAAGTGTGAGTGACAAATTGCCTCAAGTAGGTCTGAAGGGCTGCATGCAGAGGGATAGAGCCGCCTTCCCGCTCAACCCTAACCCCACTGTTGGGGGGCTGCGGAGATGGAGGGGTGCTCGCACTCTGGCTGCCAGGAGTGGAGGGGGGGGCGGTCTTCAAGGGCACCCAGGGAGTGCTGAGAGCTGGGAGCCCCAGCGGCCAAACCCTGACCGGAAACAAAGCCTTGCTGGGACAGGCCCAGGCTTCCCTTTTTTGTCTTGTGGTATCAGGGGCACCACGTGGGAGAGCTTGGTTCATGGCATGTTGACCCTGCTTTGTCCCGGTGGAACTGAAAGGCCAGCAGGGGCCTTGCAACCCGCAGGAGCAAGAGTGCTCAGAATAGGTAAGGGAGGGAGGAACATCCCAGGCTGGAAGGCCTCCCCAGGGACAACCAAAGCCCTCTCCCCAGGCCAGGCACCTGGCTTGGATACCATTTCCATTCACCTGGCTGCAGGGACTCATGTCAGGCCTGGAATGACTCTTAGATCCTGAGGTCATTGAGAGAGAAGACAACTTATGCCTGAATCGCCAGGACAGCTTAGGGTGTTCTCACCTGTGGCCCTTGAAGCGAGCTTCCATCATCTTTCTCCAGTGTGGCAGGGAAGGGGCTGGTGATCAAAGCTTTTGCTGATTAGGGCTGAGGCCTGTTGCTTGCTTTTCGTGCATTAAAATCCAGAACGGTACACACCCTCAGGGCAGCACAAGGTGCTCACAGGCAAAGCCCTCTCAGAGGTTCATATCACTCCCCTGTTTAAACTTTCAGTTACTTCCCTATTCACTGAGATCAACATCCAGATTGCAGACCAAAGCCCTGGCAACTTCTCTAGGCTTGTCTCCCTAACCCTCACCTCTCAGGCTCCAGCCTCACCAGCTGCCTTTCACTTGCTTAGGGTCCTTACACTGCTCCTTCTGCCTGGGATAACCCTTCCCCACGAGTCTGCATGGTTCACTCCCATCCATCCTTCAGTCTCCCCTCAAAATGGCACCTCTTGTCTTTTTTTTTTTTTGGCCAGGCTGCACAGCTTGTGGTATCTTAGTTCCCTGACCAGGGATTGAGCCCAGCCCGGCAGTGAAAGTGCCGAATCCTAACCACTGGACAGCCAGGGAATTCCCTCAAATGGCACCTCTTCAAGAAGTTCCCTATCCCCTCTATCTAAATGACGCTTCTCCTGTAATTCTTTCTCCTTGTATCCTGTTCTTTTTCTTCACAACTCTCACCTCAATTTGTAGTTTTGTACATTGTGTCTATTTTGTTTACTGGTTCAAGGTCAGTCTCCCCTTAATACTTAATAGACCGTAAGCCTCATGAAGGGAAGAGCCGAGTCTGATCTGTATCACTTTGAATCCGGTATCTGAGAAGTGTCTCCCAATAAATATTTGTTGGTAAAAGAATGAATGAAAGAATGAATGATATTAGCACTCTTCATTTTAAAGGACAAAATTAGAACTCAATAAACTTGTTAACATAGGCATTAGGGACTATTTCTATTAAAAAGGTAATAACCAAAACAAGATTCAGGGAAATACAAATTCCAAGGTTGATTAGGTACTTCTTAAAACTAACTGTCCGTTCAACAACCATATATTAAGCTTCTACTCTAGACCCTGTGCTTCTGGCCAGGAATACAAATCTGAATAAGATCTGGCTCTCAGCATCAAGGAGCTCACAGCCCAGCGGAGAGGGTGGACATGTAAACAAATGGCTACAGTATAATTTGATAAATGCTACAGTAACATGTGTACCTAACTCTGCCCAGAAGTCCCTGCATCCAGGACCTGAGGTCATTGCTGCAACTAAAAAGATAACGGCAATTTTGTCACCCGGACAGAGCAGAGAGAGGGCATTCCAGGCTGGGGGAACAGCTTGAAGAGGAACTGAGGGGAGAAGGGAGGTGGCTCCCTTGGGGAACTGTCACTGGTTTGGTGTAAATGGAGTGAGGGGGTGGGGGCCAGATCACAGGAGTCCATCACGTAGGCTCTGCTAAGGAGTTTGGATTTTTCTCTGGCTGCCTGTGGGGACTGGGGATCCATTGGATGGTGTTAAGCAATGGAGTGACACCACGCCTTCATATTTGTCTACTAAACTTATAACCCTGACATCAGTGTGCACAATGAATGGGGTAAGGGATGTGGAGGGGGGCAGGTCTATCAGCAATAAGCCCAGCTAGGAGGCTACTGCTATTGTCCAAGCAGAGATAATAAGAGCGTACATTAGAGCAGTGGCATTCATTCATTTCAACCAATAAATTTTGTATGCATTTATGAACCAAGTCCCATGCTGGTGGTAGGATAGGATATTAATAGCCAGTGTTTACTGGGTGCTTACTAGGTGCCCTACTCTGTTCTGAGCAATATACAGGCATTAACTGATTTCGTCCTCACCACAGCCCTATGAATCAGGACAATTATCATCCCCATTTTACAAATGGGGAAACTGAAGGAGAAGAAGTTGTGTAATTTACAGTTGCTTACACAGCTAGTAAATGACAGAACCAGGATCTGAACTCAGGTAGTTGGGCTTCAGAATCCATGCTCTTAACCGTTATCCTATACTGATAACATGGTAATGAACAAGCTAGACAAGGTCCCTGGTCTTATAGAACTGACATTCTGGCCCTGGAGATGTACAGAAGACAGATTAGAACAAGGTTTAGATCATGGAATCAGCAAAACATGGTCCCTGCAAAAGAAAGGGATGTCAGGGTAATTTCACCGGATCCTGCCTTTGTGATTGGTTACAGTTGTACCAGTCACAGAGCTAGGAAATACAGGTTTGGGGTGGTAGTATGGTAGAAGGTGGACTTGGAGGGACAGGTTGAGTTCAGTTTGGGGTAAATTGGTATTGGGTTGTCTATGGGATGTGTAGGTGGAGCATCCAGCAGGCAGTTGAAGTCTTATATCCGAAGAACAGGAGAAACTTTTATATGGAGACACAGTTGGGAGGCATCAAGATAGAGGTAACAGTTGAAGTACATAGGTGAAAAACTGTCTAGAAGATAAGCAAAGTCAAGGCCCAAGAAGGAGAATAAGTTCATTAAAGAAAAGACTGATAAATTTAACTACATTAAAATAAGACCTCTGTTCATCAAAAGACATTATTAACAGAGTGAGTGAAGAAAACTGGAAATAAAGCTGGAGGAGATGTTTGCAACACATGTAATTGCCAAAGAACAAATATTCAGATCATATAAAGAAGTCATACAAATCAGTCAGGAAAGACAAAAGAAAAATGGACAAAAGATATGGGCAGATAACCTCACAAAAGAAGAAATCCAAGATAACCAGTAAATCAACAAATGAAAAAGTGCCAAATTGCATTAGTAGTATGCTAAATGCAAATGGAAACTATAATATGTCACATATTACACATACATCATATGGACCCCAAGTAAAAAGTCTGATAATAACAGGTGCTGGTGATGATATGAAACAAAAAAAATTCTCAAACATTGCTAGTGGGAATGAGAATTGGTACAACCATTTGGGAAAAGTTTGGTATTAACTTGGAAAGCTGAAGATTCACATGCACTAAGACCCAGAAATTCCATGCCTACAAAGTATATAACCTGGTATTCTCCATACCAGAATATATACATGAAAATGTTTAAGGCATCATTGTTGTAATATCCCTGCAGTAGACAGTTTCTATAATCGCTCCCAATGATTCCTGCCTCCTGGCATTCTTGCCTTTTTGTAATCCCCTCCTCTTGAGTGTGGGCTGTATCTAGTAACTTGCTTCTAACAAGCAGAATATGGCAAAGGTGATGGCAAGCCATTTTTGAGACTAGGTTATAAAATAATATGATTTCTACCTTGATTATACCTTCTCATTGGCCCTCTACCATGTTGCTACCATGTTGCCAGCTGCCCTATAAAGAAGTCCACATGGCAAGGAATTGAGGGAGGCCTCTTGCGAACAGCCAGTGAGGATCTGAAACCATTAGTCCAACAGCCTGTGAGGAATAACTCTTGCCAACCACCACTTGAGTGAATTTAGAAGTGAATCCACCCCCAGTCGAGCCTTAAGATGAGACCATAGCCCCAGTCAGCCTCTTGACTGCAGGCTTGTGAGAGACCAGAGCCAGTTAGACCATGTCTAATGTCCTGGCTTCCAGAAACTGTGACATAATACATGTTGTTGTTTTAAAACACTAAGTTTTGGGGCTGATCTGTTATACAGAAATAGATAACTAATACAGTCACCAAACTGGAAATCACCTGAACATCCATCGAAAGTAGAATGGATAAACAAACTGCAGAACAATAATGGTCATACAATGGAACATTAGACATCATTGAAAACAAGTGAACTATAACTATAGCCACCAATACGGACAAAACATAAAAACACATGTTGAGCAAAAGAATCAAGACCTAAGAGAAAAGATAAATGTTATTCCATTTATGTAAAATTCAAAACAGGCAAAGCTAAACTATCCTGTTTAGATATACATAAATAGGTGATAAATTATTTTAAAAGATCAAGAAAATGATGATTGTGGAAGTCAAGGTGGCCATAGGGAGGAAGGCACCATTGGGAAGGAGCCCCAGTGTTCTTCTAGGGTGGGGACAATGTTCTGTTTCTTGACCTGGGTGCTGGTCACTGAGGGTTTGCTTTATGATTGTTCATTTCAGTGTGCTGCTATGCTTTATCCACTTTTATGTATGTGTGTTATCTTTCACATTAAACAACTGTAGAAAAGATAAAGGAAGAAACAAAGAAAGTGGAAAGAAACATAGGAGGAAAATGAAGAAAGAGAGGAACCAAGGAGGTTGTTGTATGAATTTCAAGCAGGCGGAAATGGTCAACTGTTCTAGAAATCAAATACCAAAAAGAGTAACGTCTTCCCGTTGGATGTGACAAATTGGGAATGTGTGTGGCAGAATTCTGAGATGGTCTCCAAGGTTTCCACACCCTGGTGCACCCACCCTATGTACTCCTCTCCCCTTGAGTGTGGGTGAGACCCGTGACTATGATGGGGTGTTTCCGTCTTTGATTAGGTTATGCAAGCCTCCATCTTAGCAGACTGTTGAGAGATTCACCTGTTGGCCTTGAAGAAGCAAGCAGCCTGTTGCGAACAGCCTTATGGAGGGGAACATATGTTTAGGGCCTGAGGGCAGCCTCTAGGAGCTGAGAGGGGTCGCTGGCCACCAGTCAGCAAGAAAACAGGGGTTTCCATCCTACAGCCACAACCCCAAGCTCCAGAAAAGAACATAGCCCAGCTGATGCCTTAATTTCAGCCTTGTTAGATCCTGAGTAGAGAATCCAGCTACATCACTGGACTACTGACCCATGAGACTGGACTACACCATGCTTGGACTTCTGACCCACAGAAACTGTGAGATGATACATGTGTGTTACTTGAAGCCACTGAGTTATGCGACAATAGAAAACAAACACAGCAGATCATTGAGGACCTCAGCATCAAGTTGGTCATTGAGAGAAGTCTGTGCAGGTCTTTAAAATAGGATGATGCCATGACTCCCATGCCCCTGTGGTCCCTTTGCTTGAATTCAACAAACTCTCCCTCACTCTGCTACCTGACAAATTTGGCTGGAATAGATCATTCCTTCTACTGTGTGCTGCCATCATATGCCATCCCTGTTATCGGTGCCACCGTTCTGCCCTTGAATCCAATTTACTCCTGTTCATCACTCTGCCAGGCTGTGAGCTTCAAGAACGCAGGTCTCTTTGTAGAGTTTCCTTATCTTCACCTTTATGTCCCTGGCCCCTTGATCTGGTTATGACACATGGTGAGTGCTCAATAAACGCTGGCCAAAGGGGTGAAGAAATGAATAGTGAAAACCCATGCTTGCTTCATGATGTTTGTCGGGAGCCAGGCTTCGGGAATGTACAAAGCTGACTTTCTATGGCAGCTTTGGGCTCTGGAGTTCTATGGGACCACCACCATGTCAGGGAATTTGCAAGCCCTGGAAAGGCCCTTATGGGTGACCATGGTTGTCCCCTCTCTAGGGCCAGTGGTCCATGTACCGCTGCAAAGGAGCCCACGGAGAGGGCAGCTGGGATGGCCCTGTCTACCGATGGTCTCAGAGATCTGAGCTGGAAAATGTTTCTAAAAGCCCCTTGGCGAGGTCATTTTATAGCTCTTCAGGACGGCCAATTATTTGAGGGCCTGAAACAGTTGGAGGGCTCAGGAATATGACAAAGGCTGTGTAATCCCAGTTTTATAACTGAACTTCATAAGAGTCCTTTGGCCAATGCTCTAGGTTAGGAAAGGAAATAGCTGCTTGTCACACTCTGCTAATGTGAGTTGACATTATCCATCTGGTCTAGTGCTGGATTTTAGCTTTCTGTTCTTTTGGAAATGTCCCTCACTGGATCCTAATTGCTTCCTTCTTCCCCTCCTTTTCCCCCGTTTCTTCACCTCTTTCCTCCTTTTACCAAAACAAAGTTTTTTATTTTCAGCATGCTTATGCAGGTACACCTCTCTCCTTTAGACTATAAGCAATCAGACTCCCTTTGGTTCTAGGTAGAATCTGGCTACTTCTTCCTGGATCCTCCTGTTTCTACTCTCCCTACCCCTTCCTCCTCCCAAGTCCCATTCAAGGTGGAATGTCTTTTACCTTGTTAGTTAGTGAATGCAGTTAGAGTGAGCAGTTCACCCTCCCGGGAGCCACACTTGCATGTCTGAGATCACAGGTTCAAGCGTAGCTGCAGGGCTGCTAAGATGGCTTTGCTGGGTTGTGCCTTCTGAAGATTTCCCAGTTGGTCGGCAAAAGGTGGTGGGTCAGAGGGAGGTGTGTGTTGACAGGGGTGCAGGCACTTTTCTTCTAGCAGTGTTTCATTCTGCTGCCTGGCAACACCAATCATAAGAAAGGGAGATATTCCCCTCCTTTCCATCCTCTTCTGTTTATGCCAAGAGCATGAATTATTTTCTTTCTCTCCATCTTTATTTTCTGTAACCTCCTTGCTGCATTTCTATCAAAGAACATGTCTCTGAGAATCTCGAGGAGGGCCTGGTGAGACCCTACATCACACACTTCTACCAACGCCCAAGGAGCAGTCATAAGGTTAAAATGTGACTCCCCGCAGGGCAAAGGCAAAAGTATAATCAGAGTGTTATGTTCCCGCTGTGGGTTGGAGGGAGCCTCTCCTTTTGGGTGAGCTGCCATCAGACTCAGGAGTCTTCCATTATCTGGGTCTGGGGGGAAATCTGCCCACCGTGACCAGAAGCTTCATGGTTGTGTCCTGTCTTCTTCCCTCATGGCTGTTGAGCATCTGGGGCAGGGGATGGGTGTTGGTGGAAATGAACTTCATGACCTCACTTCACCCAAACTTGATTCTCCATAATCCGGTTGCAAAATATTCTTAGGTGGTATTGCAATTTTGGTTCCTTAAAAAAACTTTGTGGGGACTTGCCTGGTGGCAGAGTGGTTAAGAATCCGCCTGCCATTTCTGGGGATGTGGGTTTGAGCCATGGTCTGGGAAGATCCCACATGCCGCGTAGCAACTAAGCCCATGCGCCACAACTGCTGAGCCTGTGCTCTAGAGCCCGTGAGCCACAACTGCTGAGCCCGCGTGCCACAACTACTGAGCCCATGCGCCTAGAGCCCGTGCTCCGCAATAAGAGAAGCCACCGCAGTGAGAAGCCTGTGCACCACAACGAAGAGTAGCCCCCGCTCGCCGCAACTAGAGAAAGCCCGCGTGCAGCAATGAAGACCCAACGCAGCCAAAAAATTAATTAATTAATTAATTAATTAAAAAAAAAAAAAACTAAACACTCTGCGGTAAAAAGTTTTGTTTTTAATCCATTTGACCTTGAAGAAACAGTTTGATCTTGTTGATAGCCATCTCCTCCAAGCTGCCTTCTCCCTTTGTTTCTGTGACACATCAGCGTCACCCCTGATCTTTTTTATCACAGCTCCTCATGTTAGACGAGAAAGGTCATCTCTCTTAGCTCAGCTCTCCGCTCCTGGCCACTTCCATGACCTGGCCGGCCCTGTGTGCTTCCAGTCACCTAGCTGGGCCATGATGAAGCTGTCTTGCATGACTGCTTCCTCCCACACTTAATAGGCACAAATGTCCATCCAGATTTTCCTTTTGAGATTTCTCTTGCGACCAGTTCTTTACCTCTAGTCTCATCAGCACTGCCTTAGTCCAGGACCTCATCTCTTTGCTCATTCATTCAACACCTATTTATTAAACCTCTACTCAATAGCGACACGGGCTGGAGAGCCTCCTAGCCCACCATTCAAAGCCCAGCTACCCTATTTCCCAGCTCTATGACCTCGGATGCATTTTTCAATCTCTCTAAACCTTAGTTTCTTATCTGTAAAATGGAAAGAGTAATACCTCCCTTATCAGGCTTTTGTCAGGATTAAAATAATACACGTCCTGTACATCGCTTAGCGGAAGGCTGGCGGGTTATAGGTGTTCAGTACCTTAGTTGTTCCTATTGCTACATGCCAGCTGCTGTGGGAGCACCAGTTAGGAGGGAAGGAGCCTGACCATTTACAAGAATGAGATGGACATACACACAGCTAGTCAATCAATGGCTACAGTTGCAGCAGGAGACATCTGTAGGGGATATGTGGAGTCACGAGCCCACCTGGGAAGGATCAGGAAAAGCCTCAGATGGGAGGCACAGGTGGCCTGATTCTTATTTTTTTTTTATGAATTTTATTTTATTTTATTTTTTATGTAGCAGGTTCTTATTAGTTATCTGTTTTATACATATTAGTGTATATGTCAATCCCAATCTCCCATTTCATCCCACCACCACCCCCTGCTTTCCCCCCTTGGTGTCCATACGTTTGTTCTCTACACCTGTGTCTCTATTTCTGCCTTGCAAACCGGTTCATCTGTACCATTTTTCTAGATTCCACATATATGCGTTAATATACAATATTTATTTTTCTCTTTCTGACTTACTTCACTCTGTATGACAGTCTCTAGGTCCATCTACGTCTCTACAAATGACCCAATTTCGTTCCTTTTTATGGCTGAGTAATATTCCACTGTGTATATGTACCCCATCTTCTTCATCCATTCATCCGTCAATGGGCATTTAGGTTGCTTCCATGACCTGGCTATTGTAAATAGTGCTGCAATGAACATTGGGGTGCATGTGTCTTTTTGAATTATGGTTTTCTCTGGGTATATGCCCAGTAGTGGGATTGCTGGGTCATATGGTAATTCTATTTTTAGTTTTTTAAGGAACCTCCATACTGTTCTCCATAGTGGCTGTATCAATTTACATTACAGGTGGGTTGATTCTTGAAAGACCACCAGCTGAGTCATGTTTGCCAGACTCCACCATGTCAAGCCCAGCATCTTCCACCAGCGGTGGCCCTGACCTCCTGACTGCTCTCAGTGGTATATCTCCTGCTCCCCTTCAAGTCACCCTCCATGAGCAGTCAGTGACTTTTTGAAACATAATTCATGGGTCATTCCACTACTTAAAACCTTCCAATGGCTTCTCCTTGCACTTGGAGTCCAATTAAAACTCCTTTGCATGGCCGGCGAGGCCCAGTGTGACTGGCCGTGCCTCCTTCAAGCTCAGCTGCTGTCCCTCTGCCTCTCGCACCGCTGTCCTTTGCGTTCTTCTTCCAGCCTTTGTCCCTGCGGTACCCCCTGCCTGGAATGCCTTCCCCAGGGCCAGCCCCTTCTCACCCTTCAGGCCTCAGCCCAACCTTGAGACCCTGAGTCCTTCCCTGCCCAGCTTGTCTAACACAGAAATCCTTCCTCATCGTCTCCCCCATAGGAGAGTATCAGTATCTTGTTTATTTCCTTCACATCCTTCATCACTGTCTGCAATTAGCTGTGTATTCATTGGTTTGCTTGTTTAGTGTGTGAGCCCCCCAGTCACCTCAGCTTCTAGTCTGTTGTGCCTCTCACCTGAGGCTTTTCCTGATCCTTCCCAGGTCCATGATTGGCCCATGGGTGGCGTTCAGTAAGCATTTGTTGGTACATCAATAAGCTGAGAGCATCTCTTCATGGCTGGAGAGCTGACAAGGCTGGATGGGCAGGACCCTCTGTATCTCATGGCCTTGCTCCAGTCAACTTCAGATACAGTCAGACAAGCTTTCCTAAAACCTGCTGTCTTCACGTCCCTTCTCTTTGATAACACCCCACTGCTTGTTGCAACTAAAAGTATCATTTCTGGGACTTCCCTGGCGGCACAGTGGTTAAGACTCCACACTTACCCTGCAGGGGGCCCGGGTTCAGTCCCTGGTCAGGGAACTAAGATCCCACATGCCACACAGCACAGCCAAAAGATTAAATAAATAAATAAATAAATAAATAAATAAATAAATAAATAAATAAAAGTATCATTCTTGATTTTATTTAAAACAAGTCTTTTCCATTTCAAAATTGACATCTGGATATTGTAGAAAGAATGGAAAATTCAGTAAAGGAAGGGAGGAAAAGAGATTACTCAGTTCTTCCATCTAGTTATAACCGTTACTAACATTTGAATGAGTTTCTTTCCAAGTTATTTGCTATGAATATTTTAAATGCAATCATCATATGGCAAATACAAAATTGTATATGTTGATTTTTAAGAAATAATCTCTTTTTCCTGACTATAAAAGTGTACACATTTATGGTGGAATATTACAGAAGATGAAAATATAAAGAAGAAAAGAATTACATTCTTCTACATTCTTATATTCTTTTTGTACACACACACATACACACACGCACACACGCACACACAAACCATACTTGGCATTTCATTATATTTCAAAACACAAATTCAACTTTACCATACATTAAGGAGGACTATTTTATAAAACACTTGTTGGAAGACAGAAAAGAGAATTCACATCCTATCCGCAGAAACTTACTTAAATTCCTCTCTTTCCCATTGGTCTCTTTCCTGGGCAGTGGAGAATAGCGGACAGTATAATGAAAGCAATGAACACAGGTCCTGCTGCCAGAACTGCTTGGTTTGAGCCCCAAGTTCTGGTACTTACTAGATCTAGAACCTTGGATGAGTTACTTGATCTCTCTGTGCCTCAGTTTCCTCATCTGTAAAGGGAGGATAATAATAGCACCTACTTTACAGAGTTGTTAGTACTTTAAAAAATGTACCTGGCAAATAATAAGTGTTAGCTATTATTATTCTCCTATTTAGCCACCCCCAATTCTTTGTGTTTCGGAACAATTCAGATACCACCTCATTTTGCATGCCACACTCAGCAAAATAAAAGTCTCCTGGCTGGAAAATTTAACCAGTTGTAGTGTGCCTGTCTGTGTGCATGTGTGTATATGAATGTACTCATCACCATCCACCCTAAGGCTCACTAAAGTAAACTTCTGACATAAGCAAATATTTCCCCAGAGAGGATTTCTGCAGTTTGGGAAATAAGATTCATTTTTGTCTCGCTTTCTCATTCATGCTCTTCCAAGCTCTCTTTATATATATGCATTTGTATGTGTATGTATAAATGACACAGTCGAGATCACACTACATATATTTCTTTAAAGAGTAATTAACATAAGAACATTCACATATCTTAGATAGAAGATGATATGAATAGAGGTTAATGACATAATATTTGCTTCTTGGTGTTGTACTACTTTTTTTTTTTTAACATCTTTATTGGAGTATAATTGGTTTACAATGTGTACTACTTTTTAAACACCAAAAATAAACCCAAAAATTTTGTACCACTCAAGATGTAGAAAAATCGCTATTAAAGTTCCTTATTATTAGGTGGCCATATTTAAAAATTTTAAAATGGAAGGCAAAAAGAGATTCTTCATTTAGTAATTCTCCTGGCACAGCCTTCTACCATGTTAATTATTTACTATTGTACATAACTGCTGGAACAGAACAGCAACAGTTATTGTTTTGTTGCCTGTCAAGCCTGGCAGGAAATACCTTCTAAAGTACGGAGTGATGCACATGGCTCAAACCACACCTCCTGGTGCTAGAAAAGATATAGAAGCAGAAGGGAAAGGAAATGAGGGGATTCTGAATGGTCAAGCTTTGCCCTAGGTAGACACATAATCGGATTGGATTGCTAAGATTGGGATTCAAATCCAGTAAGAAAGGACCCACAAATACTCTTATATGTGATTTTACCAGTCTTGTTCTAAATTTAGCTCTCAGTCAAGTGGAACATATGTTCATGTAATTTTTTTTCATAAAAGTTATGTTTTCCATGCCTCTGTATAAGAATATTTTTCTGCTGCTTCCATATATTACAAACAATTTGGATGGGAGTAAAATTCTTGAATCCTTACTTTCTTCATTCAAAACACTCTGGATATAACTTAAAAAAATATTTAGCATTGTTGAGAAGTCTATAACATAAAATCCATTCCTTTGCTTATAATGCAAATAAAAAATTTCCCTTTTCTGTTTTTCTCTTTCTGACTTAGAGAGTGGCATGGACATATATACACTACCAAATGCAAAATAGATAGCTAGTGGGAAGCAACCGCATAGCACAGGGAGATCAGCTCTGTGCTCTGTGACCACCTAGAGGGGTGGGATAGGGAGGGTGGGAGGGAGGGAGATGCAAGAGGGAAGAGATATGGGAACATATATATATGTATAGCTGATTCACTTTGTTATAAAGCAGAAACTAACACACCATTGTAAAGCAATTATACTCCAATAAAGATGTCAAAAAAAAATTTCCCTTTTCTGGATGGTGATAGTGATTTCTAGAAATGGGTCAAGTAATTAATTGTGCCTGGAATCCAGACTACGCTTTTGTACTTTCAGGCAACTTATGAATTCTGTAACATGTTTTTAAATTATGTCTTTGATTATGTCTTCTATTTGTTCTGATGTTTTTAGGAATCTTTATTATTCCTACGTCATACAATTACCTATTGAAGTGTACAATTCAATGAATCTTAGTGTATTCCCAGACTTGTGTAACCATTACCTCAGTCATTTTTAGAATGTTTTCATCACCTCAAAAAGAAACCCTGTACCCTTTAGCTGTTACCTCCTATCCCTCATCACCTCCAGCCCTGAGCAACTACTAATTGGCTTCCTGACTCTGTAACTTTTTCTATTCTGGACATTTCATATAAATGGACTCATATTAAAACAAAAAAAATTGTATGACATGTGAATTATATATCAATAAAGCTGATTTTAAAAAGAATATAGTGGGAAAAAAAAAACCCTGGCAACTTCTGACATGTTTCCTCAGACTCTGCCAGTACACTTTAGCTGACAAATCTTATCAATATTCTGATGTTGTCTTATCAATTCTGAAGTTTTTAGGAATATTTATTATTCCTATGTCGAATACCCATTCTCTTTCATTTCTGCTGCTCGGAAAATAAGATTCATTTCTGTCTTATTTTCTCCCTCACACCCCCTCAGGTGCTCTCTCTCTCTGTCTTCATACCTGTTATCTTCTTTCTCATAGTTTTCATGACTTTGTCTTTTCTTCTGCTTTCTGGGAGGGCTTCTCAAGGTGGTCTTCCCATGACTGATTTAGCAGATCATAGTGAGCTCTGCTCTTTACTGACACATTGCAACTTTCCATCAACTTTTTATCCTGAAAAATTACCAGACAAAAAAGTTGAAAGAATAACACATAATGATCATCACATAGGTTCACTGTTAACATTTTGTTTAGTTGTAATATATGCATATTTAAAATGCTGACCCATCTGAAAATAAATTGCAGATATTATAATATGTATCCTTTAAGTACTTCAACATGGAACTCTTAAAAATAAGGACATCCTAGGGACGTCCCTGGTGGTCCAGTGGGTAAGACTCCATGCTCCCAGTGCAGGGGGCCCGGGTTCGATCCCTGCTCGGGGAACTAAATCCCGCATGCATGCTGCAACTAAGAGTCCGCATGTCACAACTAAGACCTGGTGCAGCCAAAAATAAAATAATAAATAAATAAATATTAAAAAATGATAAGGACATTCTAGCCACATGGATGGACCTAGAGATTATCATACTAAGTGAAGTAAGTTAGAAAGACGAATACCACATGATATCACTTATATGTGGAATCTAAAATATGACACAAATGAACTTATCTGCAAAACAGAAACAGACTCACAGACGGAGAGAACAGACTTGTGGTTGTCAAGGGGGGCGTGGGGGAGGGAAGGATTGGGAGTTCGGTATTAGCAGAGGCAAGCTATTATATACAGGATGGATAAACAACAAGGTCCTGCTGTATAGCACAGGGAACTATATTCAATACCCTGTGATAAAGCAAGATGGAAAGGAATATGAAAAATAATGTATATGTATGTATAACTGAATCACTTTGCTGTACAGCAGAAATTAACACAAACTTGTAAATCAACTTTACTTCAATAAATTGAATTTTTTAAAAAAGTAAGGACATTCTCCTCTATAATCTCAATATTGTTTCACATTTTAAAAACTTAGCAATAATTCCCTCATATCTAATATCCAGTCCATACTCAGATTTCCTCAATTGTCCCCCAAGTGCCCTTTTTCCAAGTCAGTACATAATCCAAGTTATACATTGCTTTTTGTTGTTTTACTTCTTTAGCCTCTTAATTTAGAACAGTTACCCCTCCCCTTAGCACACTTTTTCCTGTTATTAACTTGTACACTCTCCCACATTCTGGATTGTCTGATTGTTTCCTTTCGGTGTATTGAGCATGTTTCTCCATCTCTGTATTTGTTATAAAGTGGAAACTTGGTTTAAATGTGTGATTGATTCTGCTTAAATATTTTTGGCAAGAAAATTCATAGTGACACTATACTCTTTATATTGCCCGATGTTCCATTAGTCATGATTCAAGTTTGATCACGTTGTTAAGGTAAGAACAATCTATTGCAAAGACGTATTTCCCCTTTGAGATTAGCAAGTGGGATGTGGGGTGATATTTGGCAGAAATATGAATTTTAATTCCTCCACCACATGTTTAATTTCCCCGTAATATTTTCTTATCTTCCTTTTTGTATAATAATATCTGCCGTCTTTTCATCTCAGATCGTTTTCTCTTTGCTCTGCTTTATGAAGACCATATCTTCTCCTATCTTGTAGAGAATGCCAAGTACTATTTCTCAATTTTCCTTTTGGTGTCTGCAGAAAACCACTTCCAGAGATCTGGGCATTCTCTAAGTCTTCAGGATGACGGATGCTTTCCCATGGTCCACGGTACATTTTCATAGGTCCTGTCTTGGGTTTTGGTTTACTTCTCAAAGCAGCAGGGACCCACCCAGACCCGGTGCATGTCCACAGAGGCATGTGTGGCTCATTGTAGCATCTATTTGTTCACTTACCTTTCTGTCATATTTCCTTTCCGGCTTCATCTCTGGGCAACAGATCAAGGGGCAGAGCTCTCAGCCCAATTCTTATGTCTATGGGGCTGCCATCACCTCCATTTCACTGGATGGAAATGCCTCCTCTCAACCCCTCCTGCCTGTGGACAGTGCAAAATGGAAGTACAGTCTCCAGAGGTCACTGCTACGGGGGCTCTTCTTGACATGCATCCCCCATTCCCCCTCACTTCTCACTGCCTGCGTCATTGGCTTAGGAAGTAGAAGTCTATAAACAGATACATAAAGAGAGAGGCTAATGAGGGGCTGGGGGGAGAAGGAACACAGTTCTTTGCCTACTTCTAAAAGGAGCTGCCCTGTGGTCTGACTGCCCAGTTTCCTGGTTTGTACAGATTTTGTGTTCTGGACTCAAGGTTAGGCAGTGAGGGAAGAGATGAGGGGCCCTCTCTCTATGTTGAGACCGACAGCCTCATACCTGCCTTTGATTAGGCTTCTCAATCCAGTTTTATAAACCTTGTAGCTACTAACCGGGGATAGATTGACTGTTAGACCTAATTTTTAGTGAGTACTCATGCCGCATCTCCAATATTTTAATGGGAAGTTGGGAAAGTTATGTTGATGGCTGACATCCAGGTGACCATGGAAACTCTCTGTCTGACGGTCACGACCCTTTGGAGTCCAGCTCTATTTCTTACCCAATTTATTTCCACTCCACCTAGGCCCTTTCCATTCCAGTTGGGATAACATCTCTGTTGTATTTGGAACGCCAGGCTCATCCTTACCTTCATCTTGTTGGTCCCTCTCACCTGGGACCGCTTTCCTCCACCATCTAACCCTTAAGGTACCCTTTACCTCCTCCAGGAATTGAGGGGTCAGCCCCTCATGGGTCCATCTCTCTCTGAATTCATGGAGCATGCTGTGTCTGAATCGACTCTTTCAGCCCCGATTCTCTTTTCTGTCTACTCTGCCTTTTTTTTTTTTTTTTTTTTAATTTATTTTTGGCTGCTTTGGGTCTTCATTGCTGCGCATGGGCTTTCTCTAGCTGCGGCGAGTCGGGGCTACTCTTCATTGCGGTGCGCGGACTTCTCACTGCGGTGGCTTCTCTTGTTGCGAAGCATGGGCTCTAGGCACGCGGGCTTCAGTAGTTGTGGCACGCAGGCTCAGTAGTTGTGGCGCGTGGGCTCTAGAACACAGGCTCAGTAGTTGTGGTGCACGGGCTTAGTTGCTCCACGGCACGTAGGATCTTCCCGGACCAGGGCTCGAACCTGTGTCCCCTGCATTGGCAGGCGGATTCTTAACCACTGCGCCACCAGGGAAGTCCTACTCTGTCTTTTTGCTTCATGGCTGTCAGCTTTGTCTGCTGACCTAACCTGAAGCTCCCTGAGGGCGGGGACTAGGAGCTTCTCTTTATGCCCCTGCCCACCCACCCCAGCATCTCTGGAGGCACTGAAACACACCCTCCTCAGGCACAGGACTGTGAGACCAGGTGAGTCTCAGGTTGTTACAGCTCTGATTTCATTATCTGTCAAGTGAAAAAATAGTGCCTCTTCCCAGGGCTGGTGTGAGTATTCAATGAATTCACGTGCGTGGACATGTTTTTTGCTCAGTGCCTGGAATGTACTGGGCACTCAGAAATATTTGAATCTAAGTCTACATTACTACCTATTCATGTACAGCCTGTCCTGGAAATCGCTATATAAACTACTCACTTCTTTCCCTCTTTCTTTATCCTGTCCTCTCTTTTTCACCTTTGTGCTTCGCACATTCTTTTACTTTCTTCCTTTTTGTTTGTTATTTCATACACTCTCTACTGCCGCACTGAAATGGTATATTTTTCTGGCTTCCATGGCCTATTTCCTTGACGTTCTGAACAGTTGGGGTATATAAAAATAATCCAGTCTCTAATAGTCACTGCTACTGAGTGTCTTCTGTCAACAGCCCTCTCCTCTGTCCTCATTCATTCATTGGGTCATTCACTCATCCATCCAAATACTCATTTATTTACTTGTGGCAACTTTGTAGATGAAAATGAAGAGCTTGGAGCACGTGTGCATGCGTGCGTGCATGCATATGAGTGTACACGTGCACACATGTGCCTGTGTGCATAATTGCAGCCACCTACTGGTTACCATGACAGATTACAGGATAAAGATAGGAGAAAGAGGATGAGAAGAGAAGGCAGAGCTCAGCCAGGCACTGCTATGTGCAAGTAACAGACACAATAACACACTACAAACATATGTTTTTATTACAGAAAAATGTGTTCAGAATTCCTTTTCATCACGTTAGGGAAATTCCCATTCAACTCTATAACCTTTGGGAAACTCCCCATAATTCATAGAACGTTAATAATACCCCCTGTGTGTCTCAGTTCAGTTGGGTTCACTGAATAGGAACCAGGACTCTGGAGAAGATGGGCCACAGCCAGGTGGGAGCTGGGAGCAAATGAGAGGTACGCTTGCTGTTTCCCTGAAAAGTAATTATGCCAACGATCTGCTAACTGCAGCAAAAAACCACTGGGCTGTGATGTAAATTAGAGAGGGTTTGGTGAGGGAGAGAAGCTGGGAAGAGAAAAACGATTAAGCTGTGATGGTTTAAGCACAGAGGACCAGGCTGTTAGGAGAGATTATAAAACACTGGAGAACTGTGAGGGATGGCTAGTCCATGCTGGGTGAAGAGGACCATCAAGGGACACCTCTTGGAGCCCAAAGTTTCGAGTCAGCTCGGCCACTGATTAGGCTGACCTGGTGGTGGAAAGGGGGAGGTGGTGACACAGCCCAGGAGGTGCTGGTGCCAGGTGACTTCAGGACACAGAAACTGCAGAGGAGAGAGGAAATATTTCACTAGAGGCACCTCAGGGATTATGTGAGCAGAGGTGACAATTTGGAGAAAATAGCCCTCCAGATGTAAACTCAGCACCGTGTTCCTAACTGCATCTCATTCCAGGAGCTGGCTCATCCTTGCAGCCATCCCAGCTCATCAGCTCTGGATTCACTAGCCCACTCAGGTTCCCTGGGGCCTCTGCTTACCTGGATGGACACAAGGCCTGTCAAGGCTCAGCTGCCCCCTTCTCCAGACCTCTCCAAGGCAGACCATGGGAAGACAATCCCCAATGTGGGTGGGACAAGCTCTATCCTCAAAAGAAAAGATCTGTCCTGAACAAAGATTCAGAGATGCCTTCATCATGTCCGGACCTGTGGGTGGTCCTCATCGTGCTCCACGTGAACCTTGGGTTTTCTGTCTTGGGAGGCTCCCCATTGCCCAGGGACAGAAGTCTTTCTTGGCATGTTAGTTGCTATGGCCAGAGGAGCTCCATTACCCTGGGCACTGGAGCCTGATGGAACTCTAGAAAATTGTGCTGTTCAGGACTAGCTCAGTGCGGGGAGGCTGACAATCTTCCCGCTCACTCTCTTCCTCCCCTCCATGCCTTTCCTCCTCATCAGGTTGGCCCTTAGGACTACACACTTTCACCTCCCATCCTTGAGATGTGGCCATAACAGCTTAACACATACACATCCTGAAACTCTTGCTAATCCTAGCCAGTAAAAGGAAGCAAGGGATTTCTTAAACAAGATACAAAACCCAAAAACCTTAAAAGGAGGAATTGATAAAGGATTTGAGCACATTAAAACAAAAATCTTCAGTTTTCATGTACTTCTACTTCATTATAAATAAGTGAAAACACAACTCAAAAACTGAGATAATATATTAGCAACGTGCATGGCTGACAAAGTTTAGAATTCAAAATATATAAATAAATGCCTACAAACCTATAAGATAAAGACAGACAGCACCATGGAAAATGCACAAAGGATAGGAAGATGCAATTCCTAGGAGAGAAAGCTTCAATGGCCAATAAATTCATGAAAATTTGCTCAACCTCAGTCATAATAAGAAATGCAACTAAAAACAAGATGCCATTTTATATTGGCTGGAAGAAAAAAGGTTTCTTCTCCAATCCTGATGTTTCCTTTAAGAAGGAAAATCCCCCCACTATATATCCATAGCCTCTAGTCCTACCCTTTCCCCTCCCCATGGAGATGGAGTGAGTTACCTGTTGGGGGGGGGGGTGTCCTTTGACCCACATTTTCCTCCTGAATGCAACTTATCTAAAAAAGATCTTCAATGCAAGGAGTTTTGTTTCTTTCTCCTTCTCTCTTCACCTGGCCCAGAATGATCCAGCAGTCTGGGTAAGTGTGATTACACTGCAGATTCTATCCTGCCATGAGTGGGCTGTTCCAGGCTTAGCAAGTTCTTTTCTGCTCTTGTGCTGACCCCAATTTATTGCTATTTGATTCTCCATCTGCTGGGTCCTTTGTCTTATTTCTCAGTTGGTCAAGAGCTTGGGCAAGAAAGAGTAGTCCTATTGGTTGGGCTGCCCCAAAGCCTGTCCATCAATTGGCAGAAATGAAAAACAAAACAAAAACAAAAGCAAAATAACAATACCAAGTGCTCTTAAGAAAGCAGAACAGCAGGGCCTCTATGTGCTGCTGATGAGAGAATAAATGGATGCATTTTTTTTAGAGAAAAATGGAGCACTACTAAACTCAAAAATATTGATTCCCTAAGGCCCAGCAGTTCTTCTTTTACGTAGAGACCCTCACCCACATGAACATGAGTATCCATTCAGCAACGCTGGTAGAAATGAAAAGTTGGGACTGACCTAGATGGTCATCAATTGGCAAAATGAAGAAACAGGTCACGGTATATTTATACAACAGAGAGCCACACAGCTACATTTATCAATAAGCATAAAAAAATGTTGAATGAATAACAGAAAGGTTGCCAATGGAGACATAGAGTGTGATACCATTTAAATAAAAGTTGGAAATTGTACAGAATAATGTTGTATACATATGTGTGGTGATGGTGGTGGGATGTAGGTGCAGTGGGTGTTGTACCAGGCACTGTATGTACATTATTATGTGTCATCAGCCCAATGATCCTGTGAAGTAGGTGTGATTAGGGATGAGAAACTAGGGGACCCATGGCTATAAAGGGGAGCAAGAACAGAACTTGGGTTTATGTCATCCAGGGCTCACTGCCTTCTACTGACTTCAGAAGGGCAGTTGCAGGAGGTAAGAAGATGGGTCAAGGGAAGTCATATGGGCTTCACCCATGCTCCTGGGCAAGGGGCCCTGGGTCTTTGTCCTCAGCTCCAACTGGATGGGCTCCTTCTCCTGCCCAGGCATCTGATCCCTTCAGCTTTTTCTCCATCTTCCAGCATCCTGATCCAGGGAGTCCCTAGGGAGCACGATCAGATGAGACTAAAAGACTCAAGATTTGACAATGACCATTTTGGAAAAGCTGAAATGTAGAAAGTAGAGGTTCATAAAGGACGGAGAAATATTGAAAAATTTCCCAGCATTGGATATTGTATCGTTAACAAGCTGCAATCAAGTGTAATAAAAACTTGAAAAACTGGTTTAATGAATTAGGAGTTTTAGTTTTCTCTTGATACAAGAAGTTCACAGGTAGGCAGGGTGTGATTCAAAGGCTCAAGGTAATCAGAGTCAAAGTCTCAGCCACTTCTTGGCATTTTCTCCATGGTTGCCCTGTGGTCACCTCCAGGCAGTAACAAGGAGAAATGTCAAGGTCAAAAGGAGACTCACTCACTGAATCTACCTGCCCTTAGAAAGGTGGGAGCCCTCTGTAAAGTCCCACCCGGTGATTTCTACTTACATCTCATTGGCCAGAACTGGCACTTGTCCACCCTATCTTCAAGGAAATGTAAGTTTTTTTTGTTTTTTTTAAAAATTGAGTCCACCAACAAAATCGGAGTTGTGTTAGTAAAGAAGAAAGGGAATACCAATATTAGATAACTCAAAAGTACTGAAATCCCCCTGATAGGAAAAGAGAAAGAACTTTTACCCTTGAATATCTGGTCCATAAAAAGGTCCATAAAAGTTGGATTTTTAATTTTAAAAATCCATTTGAATTTTACATTCAGTTCTATAGCTGCTTGATTACAAAAGTCAATGTATAAATTACTTATTGGTTAAAGTACTTAACTGTTTACCCCAGAAACTTTAAAGTAAATTCACACTCCAGGAAGATGTCTCCTATTGATCCCATTGTTTCTTGCACTCCCAACACACCGTCACACATCCCTGGAGTTGGAGGAAGGGGAACAACCCATTTAAAAAGCACTATAGAGTGATAAGGTGGATGAGAGGTGGGACATGAGGTAGGGATTTCAATTTATTCCCTACCTGGGAACAAATGTTGATGCATCTCTAGAACTTCTTGTGCAATCCTGGCTGCCTTCCAACCAGCACACGCTGCTCTGAGCTGTTTCTCTCCCCTGAACACACTCCATCTTCCTGTGGCCACCCGTTTAAGTCTTGTGAAGCTCTTTAGGCACCTTTTCTAGTTCACTTTTCACAACCACAGTGCCTTAGGTCAGGTTCTCCAGAAGCTGACTCTGCGACAAGGACTTGTGTGTAAGCGATTTATTAAGAAAGTGCTACCTGGAGGGGCTTCCCTGGTGGTCCAGTGGTTAAGAATCTGCCTTCCAATGCAGGGGATGTGGGTTTGACCCCTGGTTGGGGAACTAAGATCCCACATGCCACAACTACTGAGCCCACATGCTCTGGAGCCCATGCAGCACAACTAGAGAGCCTGTGAGCTGCAACTACTGAGCCCACATGCTCTGGAGCCTGTGCACCACAACTAGAGAGAAGCCTGAATGCCACAACGAAGAGCCTGCACGCCACAACCAAGAGACTGCATGCCTCAACTAAGATCTGACACAGCCAAAAATAAATAAATAAATATTTAAAAAAAAAAAAAGAAAGAAAGTGCTCCCTGGAGAAATGAGTAAGTGGTGGGGGAAGAATGACCAGAAAGGAGAAACTGCCCAGCAGGAACCCTGCTATGTACTAACTGTGTCTTCTAACCTCCCTCAAAATTCATATGATGAGGCCTTAATCCCCAATGTGATAGTATTTGGTGGTGGGGCCTTTGGGAGGTAACTTAGATTAGATGAGGTCATGAGGGTGGGGCCCTCATGATGGTATTAGTGCATTTATAGGAAGGGACCAGAGAGTTTGTTTCTCTCTCTCTCCATCATATGAGGGCACAGCAAGAAAGTGGCCATCTATAAGCCCAGAGGCAGGTTCTCACCAGAAACCTACTATGCTGACACCTTGATCCTGGGCTTCCAGCCTCCAGAGCTGGGAGGAATAATTGTTCTTTGAGCCACCCAGTCTGTGCTATTTTGTTACGTCAGCCCAAGCTAAGACAACCACCTTGAGGCAAAGTCTCAACCAGATGGTGCAGAAGAGCTCTTGAGGGTAAATGATGTCTCAGAAACTGTCCTGATGGAAGGGTCACAGGAGCGAGCTGTTAGAAGCACAGGCACATCTATGTCAGGGAACCAGAGGGAATCCGGGCTGAGCACTCACAGTGGCTGCTACACACGGGTGGCCTGGCAGCCCTGTGCTCCCACCTGTGGACTGCCCCGTCACCCATGGGCTCTGACGGTGGCCAGGACCCGTTTGTACAGTTTACCCTTGTGGTCTGGGTTAAACTCAGATCCTTGCTCACCAACATCTGATCCCAAAGAGAATTTGGAAGTCACCCATTTATTCCGTTTACTGTCACACAGACAATATTGCAAACTATTGCCTGAAGGAAAATGAAAACAGAACTGTGAAATTTGATGCAACTCTGTGATCTGTTTGTAACTGCAGATTTTCCATCTTTCTCAGGCCAACAGCATCATGGTGAGACCCCCATCTGCCTGTGGGACTATAAGGTGCAAAATACCAACTTGGACCTCGGCTTAGTGTGGAAACATCACTGTGTTCCTTTGTCCACGTCGGCGCATGAGCTTGAGACGTTTGTGTTCTCAAAGAGCCCAGATGCCACCTACCCGGAGACCACTTCCCCCAAGCTCCCTCCCAGGAACTTTTAAATTCTTAGTCTTTTTCTGACAAATTTCACACCAGTTTTGGTTAGTGCTGGCACATCTACATCCTGGGACACATGCAGCCTTAAAGATGTTCTTGGGGATATTTAAGTTGATGATGACGACGATAGAAAGAAAGAAAGGGAGGGAGGGAGTGAAGAAGGAAGAAAGAAAGAAAGAAATTAGTGTGTACTTTACATAAAATTAGTGTGAAACACTTCATATTTTACCCTTTAGAGTTGTCCTTAAGAAAATGTAAATACTCTGAAAACAGAACTGTATGTTCTTGATGAAAGGATTTTTTTCTGTAAGTTATTGACCTTCCTTAGTGTCTGCATGTAGAGGATGCAACCATCTAAATTGCAATAGGAAAGCCTTGTGTCTGCAGAATTGTCATCTATAGAAAACAGCATGTCATTGACACTTCAGAAAACTAAAACTTTCTCTCTCTCCTTGCTCTGAAAGAACCAAACATGAACACTATCTAAACATAGAGGAAATACTAACTCATTAAACACTATTAAATGAAAAAAATCATGATCCAGTTTGTATAGAAGATCCCAATCTTATAAAAATAACAAAACAGTGTACACCTGGGTCTGAAGATATATGCACATAAAAAAGTCTGAAAAGGAATGCACAAGTGTACCCCACAATGTACCCCTCCTTTCATTGTTGGTGCCATCTCCATTCTTGGGGACTTATAGAGGACAGGAAGACCAGAAACACACAAATGAAAAGCCAAACACAGCCTAGGGAAGTGCTGAGCAGAGAACAGTGGTGCTGGTTGGCAGTGGTTCATGGCACTGCTTTTGGTGCCTGATAGGCCTGGGTTCAAATTCAGATTCTGTCACTTACCAGATGAGACCTTGGGCAAGTGACTTTACTGCTCTAAGTCTCATTTTCTTCATCTTTAAAGTAGGGTTCATAATCCCACCTTACAGTGTTATCTGACCATAAAAGTGGTAATATCAGAAAGTGCTTAGCGAAATGACTGGCATATAGCAAGGGCAAAGAAAATGGGAGTGGGTTTTTTTTTAATATCAACTTTGTTGAGGTATAATGTGCAAACAATAAAATGCACTGAGCCCCACAAATCATGTAGCTGTAGCCTATCCTACCGTCACCATAGATTAGACTTGCCTTTTGTATAGTTTCATATAAATGAACTCATAAGTACATGCTTCTTTCACTTGGCCTAATATTTTTTTTAAATTTTTATTTATTTATTTATTTATTATCACTTTTTTGGGGGGCTGCGTCGGGTCTTAGTTGCGGTACGTGGGATCTTCTTTGCGGTGCACGGGCTTCTCTCTAGTTGTGGTGTGCGGGTTTTCTCTCTCTAGTTGTGGCACGTGGGCTCTGTAGTTTGCAGCACGCAGGCTCTCTAGTTGAGGTGCGTGAGCTCAGTAGTTGTGGTGGGCAAGCTTATTGCCCCGCAGCATGTAGGGATCTTAGTTCCCCGACCAGGGATTGAACCTGCATCCCCTGCACGGGAAGGCAGATTCTTTACCACTGGACCACCGTGGAAGTCTCTGGCCTAATATTTTTGAGATTCAGTTGTGTTGTGGCATGTATCATTAGTTTAATTCCTAACAGCCCCAAACTGACAACACTCCAAATGTCCATCAGCAGGTGAATGATATGCAGTGAAGAATTATCCAAAGAAAGCTCTGGCTTTTGCCTTCGGCTACTGGGAGGTGATCTTTAGGCCCCTGGAATATCCCGCTTCATAGGACTGTCTGGGGACTTGACCACCCATCAACCTAACAAAGTGATTTAGGATGGATGGGTCTTTGGAACACACTATATCAGTTCTGGAGGCTGGAGACTAAAGGTCAGCCGTGTGGCAATATGTGATCAAGCTCCAAAAAAACTCTGGACACCAAAGCATGGATGACCTTCCTGTATTGGCAATACTCTGTCCATTTTGCCACACATCGGTGCAGGGGTGTGTGTGTGTGTGTGTGTGTGTGTAATACATCCCTGAGGATATGGAAACCTCATGTTTGAAACCCTCCCATATTTGGGCCTATGTGGTGGAACATTTCGTTGGTTCTAATTTGTAACCCTTTACTATAATAAAAATGTAATTCTAATATGGCACTTTCCTGAGTTCTGTGAGTTGTTCTAGCAAATTAGTGAAACTGCGTGTGGTCATGGAGACTCCCAAATTTGTAGCCAGCTTATCTGAAGTGAGGGTAGCCCTAGGGACCCTCAAACTTGTGGTTGGTGCCTGACCTGAGGTCATCTTATGGGGATGCTTCCCTCAGACTTTGCAGTTTGGCAAACTGATTGCAAATGGATAAAAAAACTGTAGTAGGTACCATGGAAGAGTACTCAGTGGTTAAAAAAAGGAACAAGCTATTGATGCATGGGACAGAGAGATAAACCTCAAAAGCATTGTGCTGAGGGAGTGTGAATTTTAATGCAGCAATTCAGCAACTGACTCAGACAACACATGACCAGGCACCGCTCTCCCGGGCTCATTGCACAAGAAATGCTGTGCTTTCACAGGAAGGCTAATTGCTATGGCCTGTGGGTGCGGAGGGCTTCAGTGGGAAGTGAAACGTGGGCAGGGCTGGAGGATAGAGAGGTGTGGAAGCCGAGAGGGCACTTCCGTCCTACCCAGATGAAAGGTACGCTTGAGGACAAGCCTGGCAGGAGCACAGACACTGAGGACTTGGAGAAGATGTGGCAGGCTAGGGGCCAATGGGAATTAGGATTCACCTTGTAAGGTGTGGCATTTCTGCAGAGCTCCAGGGATGGGCTGCAGCATGGGTATGGGGTATGGCAGTGAGCCTGGGCTTGTGAGGTGGCAGAGCAGGTATGAGGACTGGCTCTACCTCTCACATTATGTTGCCTCAGGCACATCTCATTACCTCTGACCCCCCCCTTGCCCACTCCTCAGAGGGACTGACCATCCCTGCCCTGCCTCGGAGTGGTTTTGGGGGGGGGTGACATCACCTACTTGAAAGCATCTTGGAGCTGCCATGAGCTATTTGAGGGAAAGAGATCGTGTCCTTGTTTTTGCAACTCTCCCCCAACCCCTTCCCACAGACATTTGGCCACCACTGCAAGTGATGCTTATCACAAGGTAAGCACATGGGTGTGACAACATAGGTAATGTTAAAAGACTCAGCATCCACTCCAAGCCGGTTGGGGGCTACACATTTTAGATACATGATCTGTAAACCTCTCCAAAATATTCTTAGCTGGAAATTAGTATCCTCATCTTATGGGTGAGGAAACAGAGGCTCAGAGAGAGGAGGAAGTTGTCCAAGACAGATTTCAAAGCCCAGATTGCCTGCTCATCAGCCCTGCTCCCCCTGCCCACCCTGAACCCACAGTGCAGCCCTTGGACTCCAAAGGCCAGGCCCAGGACATTTAGGGATGTGTTGCCTGCAGACATCCCTGCGGTGCACATTGCAGGTCTGAGCTGTCCCACAGTGCTCCAGAGAGCTCTCGTGTATACAGACGTCTCTCTGCCTTTGGAATCTTGTTTTCCAAAATTATGATAATGGCAACTGCTAACGCTCAGGGCATGCGGCTCAGCTTTATATGTTCAGTGCCTCGATCCCCACCGTCATTGCCTGTTTTACAAAAGGTGGGAGGGGTGACATCGCTTGCCCAAGGTCATACAGCTAGCAAGTAGCAGAGCTGGGACTTGAACACAACTTGACCCCCAAACCTCCAATGACGTCAACCACTGTGTTTTGGGGATTTAAGGAAGAAGAAACTGGGAAGGAAGCGAGAAGGCAGATGCTCAATTCTGAGGATATCCTGAATACTCTCAAGGAAGGCCAAGAATAAAGGAAGAGAAACATAGACTAATAGAGCCGGGCACCGACCAAGCCAGAATGTACAACGCAACCAAGATTCCGGTTCCCCTCCAAAAGTGTTCTATTTTCAAAATGGCCACATGTTAAAAATGGCTCCTGCAGATGAGGAACAGAAAGGCCAATCCTTGCTGCTCTCTCGGAATTGCAATTCCTCAGAGCCGCCGCCCAGCGCGACCACCAGAACCAGGTCTTGCTGTGGACCCTCACACAGGCAGGTGGATTTTTCATAAAGACTTCGTTTTTGACCTAGAGGAGAATAAAATTATTCTCAGGGGCTCTGACAGCTTAGTGGACCAGGAAAGACTCTCCAGCCCCCCTGTCTCACGTGCATGGCGGGGTTGCTGGGAACCTGCAAGCCAGGGGAGGGGATCGGAGAAAAGGGCGAGCGGCTGGAGAGAAGGGAGAGGCTTTACAAATAACTCCATCCTCCCTCCGCCTTGAAATCACAGCACCGTGACAGGTTGTGAAATTAAATGAAGAGCAGGCAGGGCCCTGGAGAAGCTAAAGCATCAGTGAAGAGAGAGGGTGCAGGAGGGTGATAAGCTAGAGAGGCAGGTTAATGATAACACAGGTAAACAGGTGGCCCCCGAGAGAAGTCAAAAAGCCCTGGGTTGTGCACGCGTCTGTGTGTGTGTACTTGTGTGTGAGAAAGATACATCCACACACACAGGGAGGGAGGGGGAGAGAGAGAGAGAAAGAGAGAGAGAGAGAGAGAGAAGCCCATGAAATCCATTTGTATTTCAGCCCTCCCTCCCCTTTAAGCTAATTAAAAGGGTCCTCCTCCCCGACACGGAGGTCTGTGTGGAACCCCACATTGTCCCTGTCAGTCCATCTCTACCCTCATCCCCAAAGGTCACTATAAACTACTTTGCAGTGAAGGTATCTTTAAAATTTAACACCCTGTACCCCACTGACCAGGAGTGGAGGGATGATTAGGCAACCTGGTCCCAAAGAAGGGGTACCAGAAATGACTAAACTAGGTCTTCCAGAAAGAGGGACATCCCCCTTCCACAGACCCCAGTCGCCTCTCACTGATCTGCATCAGGAAGTTGGGAAGATGTGCCTCAAATCTGCTCCCTGAGTTGTGCCCCCGAGGCAGGGAGCCCACTTCCCAAAGGCCTGGAGTACAGAACATTGTTCGAGGGATGGGTGCCCTTTCTCTCAATGAGGTTAAGCATTTCCTTCCCCAGCTTTACTCAGTGGCTGTTTCTTATATTCCCACTTCCTTGAAAGTCCACTTCCTTGCTGAAGCATCTCAGACCTTCGTGGTCCCTCTACCCTGGCCCCTCTCACCCCCAGCAGCCTCTCTGGTCTGAGGCTGACCCTAGGGACTACTATGCTATAGACTGCATTGTGTCCCCCGAAATTCACATGCTGAAGCCCTAACCTCCAATTTGATGGAATCTGGTAGTAAGGCCTTTGGGAGATAACTGGGATTAGATAAGGTCATGAGGGTGGAGTCCTCATAATTAGGTTAGTGGCTCTATAAGAAAAGGAAGAGAGAGAGTTTGTTGTTTCTCTACCATGTTAGGACACAATGAGAAGGTGGCCATCTGAAAGCCAAGAAGAGAGCCCTCACCAAGAACTGAATGGGCCGGCACCTTGATCTTGGACTTCCCAGCCTCCAGAACTGTGAGAAATAGTGTCTGATGTTCAAGCTACTTAGCCTCTCATATTTTGTTATGGCAGAACAAGCAGACTAATGCATACTACAAATAATTCTCAAGCCCTTTCAAGTTTATATAGCATTTATTGACCCTGGTACTAGAAAAAGTTGAAGTCTGAGAGGCTGTCCAGTTTGCAAGGACTTGTGGTCTGTTTGATGACACAAGACTCACCACGAGGCAGACAGACATATGTAATAAGGTCTCCGAGCAGGAGCAGCTCAGTGTCAATCAGCATAGTCTGAGCACATTTGGCTCAAGGACAACCATTACCAAATATACACACTCTCACCCATACAAACACACTTTTTCCCCTCAAATCCTCGGTAGCTAAGCTGTGTGACCACATGGGACAAAGTCAAGACAAGTCTGCAGCCTGAGTAGGTTTCTCCAAAAGCTCTCAGTGTGACCTTGACAAATGGCATCCTGTGAGTTAACCTCACAAACTAAACCAGTGGCTCCTGCCCCACTCGTCACCATAGCCGCATGGGAAAGACATGCTTGGCCATGGACCTTGCTATCAATTTGGTTCAGATTGAGCCCAGCCTCTTTCTTGGGATGGTTTTGTCTTCTTGCTCATGGCCTTTTTTGGTTTGTTCAAATATTTGCCTTATATTTTTTCCTACTCTGACTGGGGGCAGAGTCTTGTTAACTTAAGGATAATCCTTGAATGACATTGTCCTCCACGGTCCCTTCTAGAGATAGGAATTTCCTCCAAAGCCCTGGGATTGAGGTTTTCGCCATCTCATCTAGGATTCTCTGACAGAGAGAGGCTTCATGTTAAGTTCAGCTTTTCCTTCATATGAGGGGATAGTTGTTGCAGACGTATGGAAAGCTATTCCAGAACACATGCTACCCACTCCCAGAAATCTGCCTGAGCTACCCAGATTCAGTCAGAGTCCATTTACGCAACGCTGAGAGTTCTCCACACATAGAGAACTTTAACATCCCCAGGTAAATAGCTCTGCAAGGAGAACATGCAAATTATGGCTTAAAGCCTGCCTCTATTTTTGCACAGTGCCTACCAATGTGGCTTTACCTTTTAGCTTGGGCAAAGTAGCTACTACTTCTTTTACGCAGAATCTATGCCCTGCATGAATTTGTTTCCTGAGACTGTTAGAAAAATAAAAAGACCATGAGCCACTTGGTTTCCCCTTCATAAACCCAGCAGGCATGATAGGGTTAGATGTGGAGTGTTTAAACATTAGGTTACTTAGAGCATCGCTTTGAGCAGAAATGAATAGGTTAAAGCAAGCCAGAGAAAGGGTGCAGTCAATCAGGTAGTTTGGAAGATGCTAAGCTTGTGCTGGAGATTTTATCATCAAGACTTTGCAATCAAGATTTTACAACAAGCAGAGAATCCACACGGATGAGGAGGAAGTATAAGAAGTCAAACAGAACATCAAAGGATGCAATGTGGAAGGCATAAAGTATCACACACCAGCGGACAAGAGGAAAAATTAGTCACAGAAATTGATCATTAGGAAGGTACAATTGTAGGATAATATGAGCTGAGGATGCCTAGAGGGGCCACGGGATGTCTGTGGGCCCTAAGGTGCAGGTGGATTCCTGCAGTTCTCAGCAAGCCCAGCCTGGCCCCATGTGTCTGAGAGGTGAAAGTGAATGAAGTAAGGTAGAAAGATGGTTGGGTTTTAAATCATTGCCTAGTGGTTCTGCTAAATTTGATCAACTCTTCCTCAGTCTTAAAATGAAAAAAAGAAAGGTGGTGGTGGGATAGAAAAGAGAGAATAGAAAAAAAGAAGAGTGTGGAGCAGGAGAAGGAGAGAAGAATGTGACAAGGATAGAAGAATGCAAAGGAGGATAAAGTGGGGGATAAATGAAAATTATGGTCTCAGAGCCAATATTAAAATGACTGCAGTGTGTGTCTGCGTGTGTTTACTTCTGTTTCTGGGAAGATGTAATAGACATACTTTTTCCTTTTCCTCCTGCTAAGAACAACTAGAAACTCTGGACAATTTACATAAAATGAACATGAGAAGACTCTGAAATGTAGACAGAAAAAAGTAGATGAGTTAGGGACTGTGGGATCTGAAGAATGACACAGTAGTGGGATTCCTGGGAGTCTTTTTGGCTCACATATCCCAGACCAGGAGCTGAAGAAGCCAGCAACAGGTGCAGACAAAACAAAGAAACAAACAAAAACAAGAAAAGCCTGCTCTCTCTAGCTAAGGAATGAGGAAAAAGGCAGACTAGCAAGACACAAAACTTTTAGACAATAACCATTTTACTCCAAACACTTCAGAAAAAAAAACCCCTGCCAACAAAGGCCTAGTGGGGAGCATAGACTTCTACCCTCATGAGACTATAATCAGGTACCCCAAGACCCCTGACAAAGTGGTGTCAGAAAAAGTCAAGTAGAGAGCCAGGAGGTCACCTCTGACAGCTGGTTACAAGGACTCCCTGACCTGTGACTGAAGTGTTAGTAGAAATCACATGAAAATCTGGAACTCTAACCCTCACCCAGCAATAATGAGAGGCCCTTCCCTCTGGTATCAGTGGGGGCTGAGTGAAGAACCTTGACTTCTACCCCACCTGGCTGTAAGAAGGCAGTGCTTTTCATCTCCCTTTCCAGATTGGTGGTGCAGAGAGCCAGTTAAAACGGGAGGTTTAAATAAGATTCAGAGTTTCAAAACATAATACAGAAATGTCCAGCTTTCAATCAAAAATCACTTGTCATATCAAGAACCAGGAAGATGTCAAACTGAATGAAAAAAGACAATAGATGTCAAAACCAAGATGACAGAGATGTTACAATTATCTGGCAAAGATTTTGAGCAGCAATAATAAAAATGCTTCAGTGAATGATTAGGAACACACTTGAAATGAATGAAAAAATAGAAAATTTCAGCAAAGAAATAGAAGATATAAAGAAATAAATTGAAATGTTGGAACTGAAAAATACCATGATCAAAATGAAAAACTCAGTGGATGGTCGAGTAGAATGGAGGAGACAGAGGAAAGACAGAGGAAGATAAAATATTAGAAATTACATAATCTGAACAACAGAGAGAAATGGACTGTAAAAAAAAATTGACTAGAGCTTCAGAAACCTAATATTCATGTCATTGGAGTCCCAGAAGGAGAGGAGAAAGAGGAGGAACTGAAAATGTACTTGAAAAAGTAATGACTGAAAACTTCCAAAATCTGGCAAGTGACATAAATTTACAGATCAAGAAACTGAATGAATTCCAAACAGGATAAAACCAAAGAAATCCATGCCTAGAAACATAATTATACTTCAGAAAACTAGAGGCAAAGAAAAATGTTGAAAGCAGCTAGTGAAAGCAGCCACTTTACCTCTAGGGGGTAAAGCAATTCAAATGACAGCAGATTTCTCATCAGAAACCATGGTAATTTGAAGGAAATGGGATGATATTTTTCGAGTGCTCAAAGAAAAGAACTGTCAACCCAGAATCCTATACCTTGCAAAAATATCCTTCAGGAATGAAGGAGAAATCAAGACATCTTCAGATGAAGAAAAAATAAGAATTTGTCACTGGCAGACCTACCTTATAGGAATGGCTAAAGGAAGAAAGAGAAACCTTGGAACATCAGGAAGGAATTATTGGTACAATAGGCTTTCCTTCTCTTCTTGAGTTTTTAAAACTATGTTTGACAATTGAAGCAAGATAACATTGTCTGACATGGTTCAAAATGTATGTAGAGAAAATCTGTGAGACAATTATATTATAAACAGGAGAAGATGAAGGGACATAGAGGGAAGTAAAATTTCTACACATCACTCAAGTCGATAAAATGAAAACATCCTTAGACTGATAAGGTACAGATATATAATACAAGACCTAGAGTAACCACTAAAAAAGCTATATAATAGATACATTCAAAAACACTATGGATAATTCAAAATGGAAGACTAAAAATATTCAATTAACCCACAGAATGCAGGAAAAGAAAAGAGAAAAGAGAAATGAAAAACAGAACAAACAGAAAACAAAATAATAAAATGGCAGACTTAAGCCCTAACGTACCTACATGAAGTATAAATAGCCTAAACATACCAATTAAAAGACAAAAATTGGTGCAGTGAATTAAAAAATATTACCTATTACCCAGCTCTATGCTGTTCACAAGAAACTCACATCAGATATAACAATATAGCAGGTTGAAAGTAAAAGGATGGCAAAAATATATCGTGCAAATATTAATCAAAAGGAAGCAGGAGTGGCTATATTAATCTCAGATAAAGTAGGCTTGAGAGCAAAGTAAATTACTAGAGACAGAGGGATATTAAATAATAATAATAGGGTCCAGGCACATTTAAGAGATAGAGCAATCCTAAATGTGAATCCATCAAGCATCAGAGGCAAAAACTGAAAGAACTGGAAGGAGAAATACACAAATCCCCAATACTAGTTGAAGACCAACAGCTCTCTCTCAACAATTGATAGAACTAGGCAGAAATCAGCAAGGATATAGAAGAACTCAACAATACTATCAATCTGTAAGATTTAACGGGCATTGTAGAACACTCCACCCTTCAACAGCACAAAACACATTCTTTTCAAGATAGGCCATAAAACAAACCCCTGCAAGTTTAAAAGAATTAAAACCATACAGAGTATGTTCCTGACCACAGTGGAATTAAAGCAGAAATCAGGAACAGAAAGATAAGAGACAAGTCTCCAAATATTTGAAAACTTAACAACACACTTGTAAATCATTGATGGGTCAAGGAAGAATTCTCGAGGGAAATTTTAAAAATATATTGAACTGAATGAAAATGAAAATACAACATATCAATTGTAGGATACAGCTAGAGCAGGCTAAGGAGGATATTTATAGCATTTAAGTATTTATATTAAAAATGAGGAACGTCTCAAATCAATGATCCAAGTTCCATCTCCAGCCGATGACCTGAAAAATAGTAGAAAAGCGACATGTGAGTTCCCTCCTGGTCCTTTCCCATGGTAAGTCCCTTGTGATTCTCTCCTCTTGAAAAACAAAGTGTGGCTGAATCTGGGATGTTCCTGAAGAGCGAGGGTAAAGACCACATCTGTCCTGCTCTAGCTTCCGTGTCTAGAACAATGTCCGGCACAACATGTGTGCTTAATAAATATTTGTTAAGAAGATGGATGGGTGATTGGGTGGAAAGGGAATAGCTGTCAATCCTGAGAGCAGGCAGTATTGGGGTAGGGGAGGAAGGAAAAAGAAAAGACAGGGAGAAAAAGAAGGAGAAGGGGGAGGAAGGGGCAAAAGCAGGAAGAGGAAGAGAAAAAAGAGGAAGAAGAAGGAGGAGGAGGAAGAAAAGGAGACGAGAAGGAAGGAGAGGTCAGGTAAGAGGGGAAATGCAGTGGGTTTGGGCGCCTTGATCGTGGGCCGAGCAGAACAGCAGCCGCGGACGTTCCTGCGCGTCCCCGGGTGTTCCTGCGCATCCCTGGGTGCAGCAAACTCCTCCCCTTGCGTGTGTGTGGCGCTGGCTTGCAGACACCCTGCCTTGTGGGTGGGACAGCTACTCCACGCCTTGGCGCCCCCGTGGCCCTTGTGGCTCCCTTACACACTTGCTCTTCAGGGTCTCTGGGCGCCCCCTTGCTCATCCTCGTCCCCACACAGCTCCAGCACAGCGCAGACGTCAGGGCTGTTGGAGGAATTGTCCCGCTGTTTTAAACCAGGGAGACCTTGCCTATTGCGGAAAAACTGCAGATGGGGAGGCGGAGGTAGAGGGATAGGGGCGCTCTCTACACACCTCCCTTGTCACCTCCTTCCCGGAGGGGAGTAGATAACTGGTGGAACAAGTAGTGGAGGAGGGAAAAAACAGGAAAGATGCTGGTTTGGGTGGACCTGCTGGTTTGGGGGACTAAGAGCCAGTAATAGCCTAGCGGGGCGGGGGATGGGCAGGAGCTGCACGGGCTGGGGGACCGGGGGGGCGCCAACGTGCAGTAGAGTCAGAATCCCCCAGGCCACATGTTGATTGAGTGCATCCATGAGTTGCCTTTGAGTGCTGGACATGTGTCCCCAGCCGACAGGGCCATGACCCTCTTTCCCCATGTGGCAAATTAGGCAATGGACCCTAAGACACCCATGGGGCTTCAGTAGAAAGATGGGGATAGGATAAGACGACATCATCTCTCTCTGCCTGGGGTGACTCAAGGGCACACGCCTCCTGGCAGCTGCGCGTGGACTAAAGGATTTGCAAGGTTCCTGCTTACCGTGGGATTCTGACTTATTTCCACAGCTCTCCCGGGCAGTAAGAAAAGTAAGAAAGTAAGTAATTTATTTAGCAACATGACAGCACAGGATGGCAAGCGTGCCAGCTGCGAAGATACCAGGTTTTGTCCCATCTCTGGCACACGGTGCCCTGGCCTCCCTTTGCTACATTGCACCTCTTGCTCAGGTGCCTCTCCCCTCACCTTCCACCTGCCCCTCCCCTGGATTAGAGAGACCCCTGTGTGAATTGCCTTTGGGCTACTGAGCCCCGCAGCCAGCAATTGTTTGGTGTGTCTAAAATGCTCGGGGAGTGTAGGCTGCAGGGCTGCTGTGGAGGTCTCTCCTTGAGATGGCAGGATTGGGTGTTTCCAAAATGACCCTAGTCTCCCGTTGTTCTAAACTTTCTAACCACCAAAAATTTATGAGTTTTATACTGTCACAGAGAAAATAGAAGTATGATTTATGCCACACAGTTTATGGACCCAATTTCATAGCTATTTGGTAGTTCTAGCCTATATCTGACAGATACATATTATTTTTTCCCCTAAGAAGTTGTTGAGTGTAGATAGAAACTGCTTAAACATGATAAAGACTATTTACTAAAGACCAAGATCAAACATTTTACTAAACGGAAAAAATGCTGAAGTCATTTCTGTTAATTCAAGAACAAGATATAGTATCTGCTGTTGCCACTATTGATCAACACAGGTTTGGAGGTTTTAACTAATAGAGTAAGACAGGAAAATGAACTGAGTGGAATAAATATTGAAAGAGGAGAGGAAATATCTTTATTTATAGATGATAGAGAGTATACCTAGACAACTTAGTAGATTTTAATAAAATAATAGTCAAATGAATAAGAGAATTTAGTGAAGTAAATGGATAAATATATAAAGTTTTGATCTATGATAGCAATAAACATTTGGGAAGGGAAATGGAACAAATAGCCCATTCATAATAGCAACAAAGCGATAGCATTTCTAAGGGTGTATTAACAAGAAAAAGTATGCCACTTATACAAATAGAATGAATAAAATTGTACTGAAGGACATAAAACAACACTTCGACAAATGGAGATGTACAAGACATGTTTCTGTGTGGAAAGACTTAATATCATAAACATGCCGGTGCTTAGGAAATGAATATATAAATTTAAAACATTAATAGCAATATATACATTTAATGCAATTGTAATTAGAATCCTAATTCTAAGAACTGGATAGAGTAGTTTTAAATTTTATATGGGTAAAATAATTTTACATTTCAAATGTGCAGAGAAAAACAGTGAAGAAAATTACAAATGGGGGGGAGCAGCTTTAGTTAACGTTAAAACTTAGACTAGGGGGCTTCCCTGGTGGCGCAGTGGTTGAGAATCTGCCTGCCAATGCAGGGGACACGGGTTCGAGCCCTGGTCTGGGAAGATCCCACATGCCGCGGAGCAACTGGGCCCGTGAGCCACAACTACTGAGCCTGCGCGTCTGGAGCCTGTGCTCCGCAACAAGAGAGGCCGCGATAGTGAGAGGCCCGCGCACCGCGATGAAGAGTGGCCCCCGCTTGCCGCAACTAGAGAAAGCCCTCGCACGGAAACGAAGATGCAACACAGCCATAAATAAATAAATAAATAAATAAATAAATAAATAAATAAAATTAAAAAAACAAACAAACATGGAAATAACCCCCATCTGTTTAAAAAAAAAAAAAAAAACTTAGACTAAAGCTGTCAATATCTAAACGGCATGATACTGGCACAGGAACCGACCAGAATAACAAGGAAACAGTTTAGAAAGCCCAGAAATAGATGCAGGTAGATCAAGAAAACTAAAATATGATGGTGGCATTTCCAGTCAGAGGGAAAGGGTGGCATATTTAATGAATTATACTTTCATTGGTCATCCAGCTTTAAGAAAAACCAAGGGAGAGCCTACCTTAACCATATATGAAAACAAATTCTAGGTGAATTAAATATTTGTGTCAAAATAAAACACTAATATATTAGAATAGGATTTAGGGGCATATTTATAAAAACTTGGATGAGGCAACACTTCTTAAAGAAGGCAGGAATCTCAGAATCCATCAAAGAAAGGGTAGAGACATATTGACTATTTACAAATTGAACATTTTATATGACAAGAGAAACCCAGAAACAAAATCAAAGAGTGAACAATTGATTAGGAAATATATTTCCGTTGGCTTGACAGATAAGAGATAGATTGATAAATGGATAGATGAAGGGTTAATATCTCTTGTGTTGAGTGCCTATAAATTAATTATATTTTTAAAAGTTAAATCAAAAACATAGTAAGAAGATGGTGAGGGAATATGAGCTACCAGTTTGCAGAAGAGGGAACCGAAGAATCCAGTAAACGTGAAAAGAGCGCAAACTCACTAGCTGTCAGAGAACAGATTAAACAAATGAGGGAATGGGGCCACCTAAAGTTTTAGGGTGACCAACTTGTCCCAGTTTGCCTGGGACTCTCCCAGTTTCGAAACCCCTCAGTCCTGGGCAAATTGGGATGGTTGCTCTGAGAGAAGGAAGAAAAACCTGGAGAGAGAGTTTGAACTTGGACTGGACCAAACATTTACCCAGTGAGATCAAGTTAACTCAAACCGGAAGAGAAAAACCCGTTTTCTCTGTGCTTCATCATTGCCTGCTTCCCAGTCCCCACCAGTACTTGGTGGTTTGTAATATCCTGGCTGTGTCCAGTCCCCTGGCAGACATGAATCCACTTTGAGTTACGGGGGCTGGAGAGGCCAAGATGCAAGAGACTGGAGAGTGTAATGAACTGAATGTTTGTGTGCCCCTAAAATTCATCTGTCGAAGCCCTAATCCCTAATGTGATGGCATTTAGAGGTGGGGCCTTTGGAAGGTGATTAGGGTTAAAAGAAGCCATGAGAGTGGGGCCTTCCTGATGGGGTCCTTTATAGGGTCCTTATAAGAAGAGATACCTGAGCTCTCTTTCTTTCTCTACCATGTGAGGACACAGCAAGCCAGAGGTGGCCACTTGCGAGCCAGAAAGAGGGCCCTCACCAGGACCCGACTATGCTGGTACCCTGATCTCGGACATCCAGCCTCCAGAACCGTGAGGAAAAAAGTGTCTGTCGTTTAAGCCACCCAGTCTATGGCATTTTGTCATGGCAGCCCAGCCGGCTGAAAGACAGTGGGGAGAGGAAGCTGGGGAAATCACCTCCAAATCCAAAGGAAGCATTGACCATTTAGATGCCTGGAGGCATAGTACCAGCCACACCTGGGAACTTGTTAGAAAAGCAGATTCCTGGGCTTCACTCAGACCTCAGAATCAGAAATTCCGGGGTTGGGGCCCAGCATTCTGCATTTGAACAGCCTGCCAGGTGATTGCAGTGCGCACTCAAGTTGGAAAGCCACGTGTTTAGACTCTACCTGGGAAGTGCCAAGTGTGCCTCCCCAGCTCCACAGTCTCTGGGGACTGAAATGCTGGGCTGTAAGGTTGAATATGAGACAAGAGACAAGGTGGCACAGAACGTCTGCAATTAACAGGCAGGCAGGAAACGTACAAGCCATCTGCCAGCCTCACCACTCAAAGGCTAATGAAGGTGTATGGGAAGGGTAGTGACAGAGAGTTCCAGCCTGGACCAGCTAGCTCCTCCCCCATCTCTGGGGTCCCTCCCTGCCGCACATTCTGAAGTGGTTAGAGGTCAGGACTCCAACACAGGAATTTCGAGGAAACTCAATTCAACCCATCAGAGCGGATGATGATGTAAACCAGGCATCTGGTTCTACACTTTACTTCTTTACCTCAGGTCATCTGCTGCAACCTTGCGAGAAAAGTACTGTATTTTTTTTCTAACTCTTTATTATAAAAAAAAATTTTAGGCAAACAGCAAGCTGAAAGAATTTTACAGCGAACACCCCTAGATTGCATATGCCTACCACCTAGATGCTACCTTTGACATTTTGTTATACTTGCTTTGTCACATAATCTGTCCATCTATTCACCCTTCTAGCCACCCATTAATCTGCTTTATTTTTAGATGCATTTAAGAATAAATTGTAAACATCAGTACACTTCCCCCTAGATTGGGCATGCAATCACTAACTAGAGTTCAATATTTTTTTAACAGATTTTTCTTTGGAGGTAAAATGTACTTACAATGAAATGCTCAAGTCAAATTTCTTTTTTTTTTTTTTTTTTAAATACATTTATTTATTTTTGGCTGTGTTGGGTCTTCGTTGCTGCACGCGGGCTTTCTCTAGTTGTGGCGAGCGGGGGCTACTCTTCGTTGCGGTGCGTGGGCTTTTCATTGCAGTGGCTTCTCTTGTGGCAGAGCACTGGCCCTAGGCGCACGGGCTTCAGTAGTTGTGGCTCGCAGGCTCTAGAGCACAGGCTCAGTAGTTGTGGTGCACGGGCTCAGTTGCTCCGCGGCACGTGGGATCTTCCTGGAACAGGGCTCGAACCTGTGTCCCCTGCATTGGCAGGCAGATTCTTAACCACTGCGCCGCCAAGGAAGTCCCAAGTCAAATTTCTTGAGTTGAAACCCAGCTGTGTAATCCAAACCCCTATCAAGATACAGAGCATTACCATCATCCCAGAAATTTCCCTCATGTCCTCTCAGTCAGCCCCTGCCCCACAACCCCCAGGGGTAGCCACTGTTCTGATTTTTCCACCATAGGTTAGTTCTGCCTATTCTAGCAAGTTTTCAAGGCTCATCCATGTTGAGTGAATGATGTTGCGTGTGTCAGTAGCTCATTCCTTTTTATTACAGAGGAGTAGTTGCTATGTGGCTGTACCACACCCCGCTCCAGAGGCCCCTGGCTTGTTTCCAGTGTTTGGCTACTCAGGAGAATCATGTATTCACACCTGCATTTTACAGATGAGGAGAGTGATGCTTGGGCTGTTCATGTGACTTGCTGAAGGTCACACAGCTGTGAGGGGCGGAACCCAGATCTGAACTCAGCCACATCTGTCTGATGCCAGAGCCCAACAAGTTTTTTTTTTTTTTTTTTTAAATTATTATTATACTGTGATATCCTCTTTGGCTTTCCCTGGCCTGGGTAGCTTAGGAAATAAAGTATACCCCGGTGTGTGTGCTTCTGCATCAGAGTCAGGCAGTCTGCAGAGAGGCTGTGAATCCTGCTTTGCACTTTACCAGGTGGGTGACCTTGACTGAACCTGCCTCTGCCTCTACTTTCCCATCTGTAAAATAGGGCAGTAACAGGAGGCCTTCACTGGGTTGCTGTGAGGATTAAATGAGCTAATATATGTGAAGCCCTGGGGCCGTTCTAGGCATATGGTAAGTGCCATGTCAATGATTTCTGTTACTAATGTGACAGGAACCTATTTGGCATTGTCTCTAGGCCGGAACCCTGTGCTAAAGGATGAGTGACACATTGTATCAGACTCCTCTTGTCCACACCTCACATCCTCTGGACACACATTTTCCTCCAGCCATTGGTGAGGTCATCAGCTTCACGCAGGTGTACCTGTCAGCATCTCTTGCAGGAACCTGCCTGGCACTCACAGTGGGAAACCTGAATAAGTGAGGGTGTGAACAGCCCATGGAGCAACTCTAGACCAGCCGGGCACAGGAGCCAGTTCCGTCACTGGGATTCCCAGGCACGTTTTCTTGGGCATCTCAGAGGGTCCCAGTGGGACCGAGTTCCAGGTGCCCGGAGCAGTGACATCTCAAGAACATAGCCTGCATCACCTTTCCTTCCTTCTCTGCTTCACTCTTCCCAAGTCCCCACTCCTGTTTGTTTGCAGGTAGGTGATTCAAGGAGGTGATGCCAAGGCATCATTTCCCCCAAATTAACCACCTGCAAACAAGCCCTTGTTTCAGGCTCTGCTTTTCAGGGAGAAGCTGGGCTGAGAAAGCTGACGTTGCTCACAGGCTGGCAGGGAAGGCAGATGAAGCCAGTGGTGGGTACATACTTTAGAGGTGGCATCCAGGAGCCTGTTGCCCTGCGGCCAGAGTGCACTGGACACAACTGACGTGGCGCAGAGGACGTGGCCTGGCCAGGGCATCCTGGAAGTGAGGCTCGAGGGGGCTTCGTGCCATCTTCCCTTCCACCTTCTTCAGTCCCAGGGGCATTCTGAGGCTGGCGAGCGGCATCCAGGTGTCAGGAAGCATCTGATTAAAAGAGCCTGTGTTTAAAGTGGTGCAGCCCCTGTGGACAACAGTATGGCGGTTCCTCAAAAAATTAAAACAGGAATTAACATATGATCCAGCAGTTCCACATCTGGCATATACCCAAAGAACTGAACGTGGGTCTTGAAGAGATATTTGTACACTCATGTTCACAGCAGTATTATTCACAATAGCCAAAAGGTGGAAGCAACCCAAATGTGGGCGCTGGATGAATGGATTAAAAAATTGTGGTATAAACATACCATGGGATGTTCTGGGGCCTTAAAAGAGAATTCTCGCACGCTATCTGGATGAACCTGGAGGACATTATGCTAAGTGAAATAAGCCAGACACAAAAGGACAAATGTTCTATGATTCCACTTATTTGAGGTACCTGGAATAGTCAATTCACAGAGACAGGTTGCCAGGAGCTGGGCTGAGGTGGGAATGAGGGAGTTATTATTTAAGGGGTACAGAGTTTTCAGCTTTGCAAGATGAAAATGGTTTTGGAGATGGATGATGGTGGCGATGGCTGCACAACCATGTGAATGTACTTAATGCCGCTGAATTGTACACCCTCAAATCATTAAGATGGTAACTTTAATGTTGTGCATGTTTTACCACAATTAAAGAGAAAAAAAATCCTTCTAAAAACTGTTTTAAATTTTTTAGAAGTCTGTGTTAATTACTCCCTCCTGCTATTGACCCCTGGTTGTGAACCTAAATGATTCTCCAGTGTTGCAGATGACACAGCATCCGAGAAACGTTCTGGGGCGAGAGATCACATAGTCGACTTTTCTGCCTGTGGGTCTGGATGGCCCTGCAAGGGGACGAATGTTCGAATCTTCCCGAGCCCTTCTTCCTAATTTGTGAGAAAGCAGGAGAGGAGGGACCTGCCTGAGCGGGAAGATGCAGCTCCTGCCCCACACCCGCCTTTCCAGGACCGGGCTTGGGGCTGGGGTTTCAGGCCTCAATTCAAGCCCCTCTCTTGCACCCCCTGGCGGCGTGCTCCCAGGCCCAACACCCAGTGTCTGTCAGGGGAGGGACGGAGGGGCTCAGGCGCTTGAGTCTAAGTCACGTGGGCTCTGGGGTCCTTGGGTCCCTGAGTGCAGGCTTCCCCTCAGGACAGTGGGGAGACACCCCCTTCTGGGAAGGACAGGCTCAACTTGGAAATGTTTGGCTTGGTGATATGAAATCTGAGTCAATCCCAAACGCTCTCTCTCTATGGCAATTTACACGAATGTCTGCTACTTGTGATGAACGCTCCGAAGCACTCATTCACTCGTTCATTCATTCACTCACAGAGCAGGCACTGTCTACCAGGTGATAGACACAGAGCTGAGCCCCAGGGCAATAGATATGATGGAGACAGACCTGCCCTTCCCTCCAGCAGCTTCCCGGGCAGAGGGCGAGGAGGACGTGGGACAGGAGGTGACGCAAAGCTGGGTGAAGCCTCTGATTGGGGAGGAGGGCTTTGGGCTCGGAGGACAGGAAAGACGTTTGGTGATGCCTAAATTGAGGTTAGCCAGGCAAAGGGGGAGGGGCAAGAGTGCTGCAGGCAGGGAGATGGCATGCACGATGCTCTGGGGTCCAGAGGGCAGGACCCAAGCAAAGTAGAGTTTGTGTGAAACACGGAGCGGGAGGGAAGAAGGGTGAGAGCTGGGCTGGCTGCAGAGGCCCTGCTGCTTGTGCGAAAGAGATTGGGCTGCATTCCGAGGGTGGCGGGGAGGCCTGGAGGGTCTGGGGCAGGGACGGTCAGCTGGCTCTGAAACTGGCGGGGAGCTTCACCACCCCCCACCCCCCCTATTAGCGGAAGCAAACAGCTGCTGGCACCCAGCAGGCTCTCAGCATCACCCCTGAGCGCCTGTCCAACCTGCTGGCTCCCAACACTGGCTGGCTCCCTGCGCAGCCAGCCTGGGAGGCAGAGGCCGTTGAATTGCTTCTTCATCCAGGGGCCAAAGCCAGACCAGACCTCAGCCTCTGCAACGTGAAGGCAGGTGGAATTCCGAGGCGTTCCAAATTAGCCCACATCTGATCCTCTGAGCAAGCCTGCCTGGGGCAGAGTCCCCAGGAACGAGTGTCCCTGTGACCCAGCGTCCTCTTGGTCTTTGGGCTACGACTGAGGGCTGATGCGGGCACTAGGTGAGCTCAGCTGGGCCGGGACCACCCTGCAGCCTACCTTCCTCCCCCCTGTGTGTATGCACGAGTGTACACACGCATACACACACCGTCTCGGAAGGTGGGCTTTGCTGCCGTGCACCAAGGGCTAAGGGGCTCCCTTCTGTGGGCAGCAAATGGTCCTTTCATGGGAATTGCAGGGAGTGGAGTGCTGGTGCCTGCAAGGACCCCGGTGTTCATCTCTCTGCTCCAGTAATTCCCAAACTTCACTCATTCGTCACGCTCACCTTCCTTGAACATGCTTTGCTTGCTGATGTGTTGCTGGGACCCCTTCCCAGTCCCTTGGTTGGACGCTGCTCCTCAGGGGCCTGGCCGCCTGCTCATCTCCCGCCTTGTGAATTCTCCAGGCCATCTTGCCCTTCTCCTGGCTGGGAGTCCCATGCCCATGACTCCAAATCTCCATCTCCAGGCCCACCTTGCTGCTGCATCGCTGGCCCATTGCCCGTCTTGAATCTCCGCTTCCAAGGCCTGCAGCTCCTCAGACTCCACATGGCGGAGTCACCTCATCTTCTTCCACCTCAGACCTGTGTCTCCCCATCACCGTGACCGACCCCACCACCCACTTGCTTACGCCAGACACCAGCAAATACACTTGGTCCCTCCCTCCTCCTTCCCCAGCAAGTCTGTGCGTCCATCCGAACAGCCTGTCTGTTCTCCAGGCTTTTCCTGCCACCCTGCGGCTGGACGGGTCTCCCCAGACCTCAGAGCTGCTTGTGAAAACGCTCCCGTGGCTCCCCGCTGCCCCAGGGATGACGCCACGCTCCTCAACATGGTCATGATGCTTCTGCAGTTTGCATCAGGATCAGGGTCCCAGTTCCAGGCCCCTTGCGCCCACTTTTCGCCCCCCCCTCCTAGCACGCAGTGTCTGATTGCATTTACCCGGTGCTTCTCCTTCAGACTGGAGTGCTCCAAGGGCTGGCCATGTTGAGGAGGGTGGCACGGGTACAGCAAAGGCCAGAGGGACAGTTTAGGACATGGGAAAATGCTTAGTTTAAAAGAGCATTGGTTTTTGTAGGCTTTTAAAAATAAATTATTATTTAGGCCTATGGAATGATTTACCTACATACCCCAGAGTTGCTGGGAGAATTTAATGAGATAATTGACATGAGGGTACTGCCAAAACCCGACAGCTCTACAATTATTAGTCCTTATTATCACCTTATCATCAGAGGTTTACAGTCCTGGGTCTTATGGAGATGGATAAAATGACAGAGCTAGAAGGGATCCAAGGGGTCACCCTGACCCCCTGCTACCTCTCAACGAGGCTTAGGCAGGGGGAGCCCAGAATCTTTCGGCCCTCTTTAAGAAAAAGAAAGCAAAACTACAAATGTGATGTTCATACAAAAATGAATATTTATTTAGAATGAGAAATCACAGCAAATTACACATTTCAAAAAGCTTTCAACACAAAACTCGAGGCAAAGATAACAAAATATTTTATAAGTCATTAGTATTGATTGTTGCTGTCACTCATCTATAATATTTTCATCCTACACGTTTTGGCTGTATGTTCTTTGATCTCCTCCTCATAGGACAATAATTGGTATTGTCATTTTCTATAGAGACAATAAAAAGATGACTCTGTCTTTCCTGTAATCATGGTCGATGTCAATTTGTTTTTATTGTCGGTAGTTTAAAAACGCGTTTCTTCTGGCTTCCCTGCTGGGTGTTGGTGATGCCGCATCTAACACTCCTCCACGTGGGCTGCCCCGGTGAGCCAGCTCCTGGTGCTGGCAGACCTGTCGGGAGCCCTGGCCCATGTCCTCGCCCCCAGGCGTCCCCCCAGCAGCTGCTTCAGCTCGGCCACATCCTTGCCCACCTCAACACCCAGCAATCTTGGCCTCTGCTGGTCCAGTCCTGGGTTGGGGCAGGGTGGCCATGAGGCCTGGGTCACGGCGGTCTCTGAATAGGAGGCTGAGCAGTGTCTTATCCTTCCTGGGACCAAAGTGTGTGTAGTTTTGGTGAGGCGCCCCAGAAATAGGTGGGTGTCGGCCATTAGAAGTGGAGCTGGATGGCAGTCCTGGGACCCTGCTGGGATGGCACGTGAGCTCAGCCGGGGCAGGGCACCCACCGCATCCGGGTCCACCATGGCCTCCTAGACGCCCGGACGAGAATGTGTTGGGACCAGCAAGGCCTCTATGAGTTCGGGGCTGTGAGGTGTGGGCTCAGTTGCCCTCTGAATCCCACTGATCCCGGGTTAGCATTTCCCAGAGGGGTCCTGGGAATGCTCTGTGACACCAGGGTCCTGTGAGACCATTTTACCTTTTCCATAATAAAGATTCTGTGATGCCCTTCAGTAAGGATACCTAACGATTTGCTTAAGAGAACTTTCCCCAAAGTTGACCTTAGAACACCTCTTTCACCTAACATCTATTAGCATCCTCAACTTAGGGGAATGCTGCCGTACAGAGACTTTTTCAGAGAAAAGTGAGGGTAGTTAATGTTCAAGACCCTCCAAAGGAAACTCCACAGCTGGTTTTCCCACAAGGAAACAGATGGGTCTGAGTATATCCTTCTCAGCGAAGTTACATATTCACTAAAGGGCTAGAACAAGCCCTACATCTCCAGACAAATGTCCCCTGGGAGGGGGCAAAAATCACCACCATGCTAGAGACACAGTGTGACACCTGAGGGTTATTTGAGGGTTAAGTGCAATTACACCTCAGTGCCTGAGCACGCAATCAAAGTGGCTTTTCTTTACCCTGTTTTTGTTAGGACACCAGATTTCAGTAAGTTCGGGGTCAAGAGAGCCTGGTCTCATGGCCTGAAATTCCACAGTGAAGTCCCTCCGGTGCTGGCAGCCCTCACAGTAGTAATTATGACAAGGGACCACTGGGGAGCCCAGCCTCGGTGAGCCCTGGGTGGGGAAGAGCAGGGACCATGGGTGCCGGAGGAGTGTGGCCTGACCTGAAGCATGGACGTTTGGGGTAGGGGTCGGGCTAAGGACGGGAACGGCAGGGACACACTGCTGCCCGATGGATGGTGCAGGGCTGATTTTTTGCAGGGTTTTGATTGCTTCACAGGGCAGCAGCAGAAGGAAGAGAGTATTGAGAGCAGCTACCGTTTTTGAGTGTTTACTTTGTGCCAGGCGTTGTTCTAAGCAATCTATGTCATCATGGTATTTAATCCTTTCTACAAACTACAAGGTAGGTGCTATTAGTGACCTCACTTTACAGGTGACAGATGTGAAGCTTGGGTGTCAAAATCTTGCCTGACTTTGCTTCTGTAAGTGGTAGAGCTGAAATGTAAACCCAGGTCTGCTGGGTTTCAATGCCCAGGACTTTAAGCAGCAGACAGCACTGCCCAGCGCCCACCCCAGGCACCCAGAAGACCCAGAGCTGATACAGCAAAACCAACGTTAGGGGCCCGTGTGGCACTGCGGAGGCTGGAGCGCCCCTGAGACTGGAAAGGCCCATCTGGGACAGTGTTTGGCCAAACTAGAGAAGGTGGGGCTGGGACCGAGGGACTTGTGAATTCAGTGTCGATAGTAGACAAGCATCTGGTTCAGCTACAAAATAGATGGCTTGTCAGCCCTTGGATACGGAAGTGGTGGTGCATAAAAATCACTGTGATATCCTAAGTTAACAAAAAACAAGTTATACCAGACGGACTTCATTCCTCTTTATGGCTTTGCCCTTCTGCTGGTCTGGGGCGTGGTGGAGGGGAACTTGTAGACGGCTGTCCATCGAGTGTCTGCTCCCATTTCTCCTGACATTGGTGAGGACACTTTTGGAAGTGAGCTGGATGATGCCAGGGCGGGCTGCTTTCTGGTGGGTTGAAGACTTGAGCCCTAAGGGGCCCCCTTAGCCACAATGAGCACAGAGGGAGTCTCAGGAGGAAAGTGGAGATGGTTCAAGAATCAAAGAGGAAAATGTCACCGTGACCTGCTTGTGGAGAAAGCCAACACCGCCGAGCAGGCAGATTTAACTCCACGTCTGGGGCACTGTCTGGGTGAAACAACCTTTGAGTGGGTGTTCCAGGCCAGGCATGGATCGAATCACTGTACACAGGTTAACTTGTTAGTTCCTCCCAACACGCCTGTGAATTAGGTCCTATTATTTTCCATGTTTTACACTTGGGGAAATTGAAACAGAGAAAGGTCATGGCTAGCAAACCCCTGAGACTGTGTCCCTTTAGACTGAGATTGTCACCTACATTGGGGAAGACCAGCTATTGGGTGCACAAGACGATGACCATCTGAGCTCCCATCCCCGGCTCTGGGAAACCTTCTCTGCCTCCCAGGCAGGGATGGTGGCCCCTCCATGTACTTGCCAGGCCACACCTCCACCTGGTCTATCATTTCCTGGGCGTAGGTGTCATCTCATCCATTTAGGGACCCTCAGCATGCAGCTCAGTGATGCTTCACGGGCTCTCTGTTAAAGTTGATGAGGGGGTGGGAAGGACTTGAGAACTGAGGGGTGGAAAGAGTTAAAGTGTGGAGGAAAGGTGGAAGTCCTAGGGCCCTGGAGCCTGAGGGTTAGCAAAAGTTTACAGGGCGTGTGTGGCCCAATCTCAGTTAAAGGCCAAACGGAGGGGATGACATAAGGAAGAAGTTTGTCAAACCCCAGAATGTGGTCTTGAGGGAAGCTGCAGAATGTTCTTTCCCGAGTCCCCGGGGAGGGGACCTGGTAATAGACTCCCTGGCCTCTCACACTCTTCTCCAGCCTATGAGCCAAGAAGCCTATGAAGTCTTTGAAGTTTCCAGTTGTGAAAATTGGCTGCCTTCCTTGTTGTCCTTTTAAAAGCACAGAGATCTAAAAGACATGGAGGAGCCTTACTTGCATATTTCTAAGTGAAAGAAGCCAGTCTGCTAAGGCTACATACTGTATGATTCCAACTACACGACATTCTGGAAAAGGCAAAACTATGTAGACAGTAAAAAAGCTCAGTGGCTGCCAGGGGCTCAAGGGGAGGGAAGGATGAATAGGTGGAGCACGGGGGATGCCCAGGGCAGTGAAACTACTGTATATGATACTGTCATGGCGGACACATGACATTGTACATTTGTCCAAATCCAGAGGATGGATGACACCGAGAGGGAACCCTGATGTAAACTAGAGAGTTTAGTGAATATTAACGTATCAATATTGGCTCATCAATTGTAGCAGGTGGGGACTTCCCTGGCAGTCCAGTGGTTAAGACTCTGTGCTTCCACGGCAGGAGGCACGGGTTCGATCCCTGGTCCGGGGAACTAAGATCCTGCATATGCCTCGTGGCACCGCCAAAAAAAAAAAAAAGTAGTAGCAAGCGTATCAAATTGCACTGAGAGAGGGGGGGATCTGATGAGAACTCTGTACTTTCTGCTCAACTTTTCTATAAACTACGACAGCTCTGAAAAACAAAGTCTATTAAAAAAAAAAAAAAAAAAAAAGCACGGCTCTCTGTGTCCACACCTGCAGCGTAACCAGGAAATACTGCCGATGTGTTACCGTGAGGTCACAGGAACACGAGAACTATGGGGAAGGACAGCCTTCTCACTCCCAGTGATGAATGTACTGATAAAAGAGGCACAGCCAACGGGAACCTGGCGCGTGTCTGCTTCCTTCCCATCCCCCAACCCCCAAAGTACACAGTAGGTGAGCGTGCTTCATCGCGTGGACAATGCTACACAGTTATAAAGAATTTGTGGGCAAACTCAATCTAATAGGTTTGTTTGGGCTTTTAGTTGCTTCTGGTCATCAGAGTGAAATGGACTCCATGAGGGGCCCTGTTAGCGTCGGCTTCTGGCCAAGGGTCCAGGTAACCGCCCCAGGTGGCCAGAATTGATCGTGTCTCGTGCCTCCCCCATCCCCATCTCGATTGAGGTGGCTGCAGGTTTTCTAGAGGGTAGATCCCTCCACCAAGGGGATGTTGGGTGGGGGCTGCTCCTGAGCCCCAGGTGCTCAGTGGGAGGAGTAGGTGGGAGGAGTGTGGGGACACTGTAGGTGGGGGGAAGGGCGGGAGTGGGCGCTGCGAAGAGAGATCTTGGGGATGGGGATGGGGGATGGGGGATGGGGGATGTTTGACTCTGGATTTTTTTAAAAAGCCAGGAAAAGAGAATTTCACCCTGTCAGAGCTGGAAGGGCTCCGAGACCCTCTGTTCTACCCTCTCACTGTACCGCTGAGGAACCGGAGGCCTGGAGGGTGCCCCCCCACCCCGCACCGCCCAAGACCCGGTGGCGCCCTCAGCTGGGTTCAGATGGCTGGGACTCCTAGGCGTGCTCCACAAAATGGAGCAGGACCTGCTCAAGCTCTCAGACCTGCTCATCTACCCCCATCTCACCCCAGCACTTCCCTGCTTCACACCTTCTCTGACTTCCCATCCCCCGAAGGGAACCACCTGCCTCCTTAACATGGCACCAGGCTGCCAGGGTCTGGTCCTGAGTTACGGCTCCAGTCCCTCCCCACACCCCCCCCTCCAGGCCCCGAAGCACAGAACTACTCTCCCATTTCCCACCCCCCAGCCCTCCTCTACCTCCCCGCAGGCCTGTGCTCCTCTCCCCCCTTCCCCGAACACCCCATTCAGCCTGCTCCCAGCTGGGCTGCTGTGCCCGCAGGCAGCCCCTGAGAGCCCAGGTCTGGGTCCAGCATCCTTCGCTTCGGAGCTCTGGGTTTGTATCTGCCGGTTTCCCAGTCCTTATTTCCGCTGGACCGGAGAGCGCAGACCTGGCCTAACCCATAGCGGGTGCTTAATAAATATTTATTGACTGAACAGGCTCTATAAATATTCTTATGGGCTCCAAGAAGACAATATCAATCTCCTTCCCTCAGGCTCCATCCCATCCCCCTTGCCCCAAGCTCTTAAAGCATCTGCTCGTGTTCGGGTTTCTTTATCCCGGCGTCTTGGAGGACCAGGGACCAGAGTTCCCGCAGGCTCTGAACACGTGGATGAGGCACTAAACAGGGCAGGTTTGGCTCCTACTCAGGTAGCTGGGCCCTCCTCTGGCCACTTAACACTGTGCACCACAGGTACCCAGGGACTGATTTTCCAGCCCAGTGTGGAGACGGTACACTGCCCGCCACAGCAGTTAAACACGGCCCCCGTGACACTGCACGCTCTGTGTTGAGTTTTACGGTTTCAGTGCGATCGTGCTCAGCATCCGCCCTCCCTGACAGGTAACTGCTTCTCCCCAGAGCCCTGTTCTGCCTGCTAGAGCACGCATCTTTCCCTTGGACTTCTTTCTTTATCACCTTGGAAATGCATGGGCATTAACTTTTATGCTTTAAATCCAAAATAGACAATAAAATTAGGGGAGCCCGGTAGTGTTAATCTACAGGGCTGCCTGTGGAGGTGATCTGAGTCCTTCAGAGTCCTTGGAGGAATTTCTGAGGTTGTCCTGCCCTCCCTGAGCAGAACTTTCTGCAGCACTCAAGAGAGGGCTATGCTGGGAGGGAAGGCAAATGCCCAAAGGATTGACAACTTCCCTCTGCATGGAAAGCTTGGCCTGTGGAAGCCAGGGAGGTGCTCCTGGCAAGAGGGTCTGAGGGAATAGGATGGCACATCTCAGCCCGCCTGCTGGGGCAGCCCAAATGAGCTTTGTCTACAAACACTTTGGAGGGTGGTGGGGACCAAGGCAGGTCAATGGTGCCTAGAGCTGCACTGAGTAAATCACCCACGTGACACCCTCTCTCTCTCCTTGTGGGGAACAAGTGGAGAGCAGAGGCCATTTGTCAGATGCCCACTGTGCGCTGTGACTTACATTAGCTGTCAACCTCACTACAGCCCAGCGGGGAAGGCAGAGGTAAACCATCTCTAGTTTCTGCATGAAGAAATTGAGGTCTGGGGTCGGGGGCAAGAACTCATCCAAGTGCACAGCCAGTTAGTGGCAGAGGCAGGTTTTGAAGCAGGTGATGGCCCGTTCCAAAGCCAGTGCTCTCCCGGCATGCCGCACCACTCTGCAGGGGTTGCCTTGGGACCCAGACGTCCTGGGAGGAGGGCCGCCTAGCATAGCCAGGTGTGGAGGGAGGGAGCAAAGGAGCAGGAGAGGCCTCCAGGCCCGGCAGGCTGTGGCCTGTGAGCCTCTGCATGTCACTCCCAACTGTCGAGGTCTGCTGTGTGCCCGGGGGCAAAACACTTCTGCAGGAATAGGAGGCAGTCCTGTCCATGTGCCAGCTGCTGCGATGGGTGTAATTAAGTGGAAGAGGCTCTAAGGAGCCCACACCAGCCAATCACAACCTTGCAATTAAAACAAGCTGCATGGAAGTGAAGTGTGAAGACATCCTGTGACTTCCGCCTGGCGTGCATATGATGGAGGGCCGCTGCTGCCCTGCAGTTCTTTCTAACAGGCACTTGTGTAAACACCTCAGGCTGACGCCTTGGAACACCTCGGTTCTCAGCATGCTCCTGACCGCTGCCCTGGAGATGCCTCCCTCTCCCAAAGCAGAAAGCCCTTCAGGCGGGGCTGGTTCTCTCCCACACCACCCCTCTGGGCACACCCCCGGTGTGTTCTCATACCTACTAATTCCTGGGGCAGGGTGAGAATGATTCTGGTTATACCCAGAGGGCCTCCAGGACTTTTACACGAGAAGAGCCAGAAGCATGACATGCTTGGGATAGCATGAGGATGTTTTCCTGCCACAGAAGCTCACTATAATGAAAAAAAAAAATCATGGCAAACAGTATTTGTGACTGCGACTCTGATGTGGCCACGCACTGAAGGGACTGAGGGGAGGATCCAGGTAATTCGGTTGGACATCGTCTGACTCTGTCACTGAGCAGGCGTTTCCTTCCTACCAGCCTCTGTGCTTAGAACAACGTCGACACTAACACCTGGATGTACCTTGCACCTGTGCTACCTGTCTCCCAGGTGTGGGGGGCTGTGCTCGGCTCACGAGCTGCATGCTGCTGCTCTCTACTTTGGGAGAGCATTTTCTGGAAGGAGGAGAGGCCAGGCCCCAGAGACAGCCTCGCAGGCTTCTTTGGTGGGAAATGAGGCACTTACCTGGTAGTCTCTGAGACACACTCTCCATTTAGAGGGAGTGAGGGGAGGACAGGCGTGGCGTGGAGAAGAGCTGAGACCTGCCCGACAGGGACCCCGGGAAGGCTGCTGGCGGCAGGGGGCAGGAGGGTGTGGGCTGCCCACAGTGAACTCCGGACCCCGGTCCCACCCAGCCACCTATGCCGTCTGTCTTTGAGCTGGCCAGATGGAGTTTAAGCATGAACACCATGAAAACCAGCTTCCGGCACTAAACAATGTCACAATTACCAAACACCTTTACCCACTCGCTCAGCTGTTGCTGCTGGTGGCCCCGCAGCCCAGGGCACCGGGCCGGGCACGCCCTTTCCTGTTCCCTCCCTCCTTCAGCCTCTGGTCCTGGTCCTCCGCTGTCTCCATCCCCTGGGATCACTGCCACTGCCCCTCCCTGCCCACCCAAACCCACTCCGCTATTGAAGCCACGCTTCAAAGTGTCATTTTCTTTTTAATTTTTAATCAGTCTGTGTCGAGAAAAAACAGGATTTGATCAAGCTTCCAGCTCTCACCGCTCTATCAGCATAGCAATTTTATGGATCAGAGTTTCGACTGTATTTGTCTAAAACCCAGAGGAGAAACGGAATCAGCTCCACAGATCAACATGTATTGGAAGAGACACTTCAAGACTCGGGAAATGTTTTTATCAATCATTTTCTTAGGAACGACACCCAGTGGGCCCCGGGAGAGCACGGTGCGAGTGCTGGACGGACAGGCGGGTGAGACAGCCGGACGCCTGGGAAGCAGGAGCGGAGAGCTATCTGTCTTCGGAGACTGCGGACTTCGCAGGACAAAATAAAAGGGGGGAAAAAGAATCCAACCTCATATTTTATTTGGAGGAGGAGGAATATATTTTCAGATACAATTTCTGTTTTGGAAAATTAAATCTGTCTGAGTTTGGCAGCGGGGGCAACAACCCTATGAGTTAACTGGAGATGGGCTCACGACTCAGATAAATTGTCAAGTGGGATCTTTTAAAGATGCCGAAACAAAACATTACCTTGCTTACTTCTCCACCACGAGATGCTATTTGAACACACTCTGACCATGTGTAAAGTCACAAGATTTAGCCAACGCCATGGATCCGTGTGCTAGACCATGAATACAAATACTGATGATATTTCACCAAAGGACAGCACGGAGGACAGGAGCTCTACTTTTTGAAGAAACTTCCAGAAAGCCGAGTCTGTCTGAGTCTTTCCTTTCCTTTCTCAGTGGAACCGCCACATCCCGCTTTAGTCTTGCCTTGATCAGAGTTGTCCAGCCCAAGGGACACACCAGAATCTTCCTTGGGGAGCCTGCAGGGGGCGCTCTGCCGCTCTTCCAGCAGCTCAACACAGACTTCCGGCAGAGGCTGATGCATCCTAATTTGGCGTCCAGAGACAGTCTGAAGCAGATTTTAGAGGCGATTTACATAACGTGACATGCTTTCAGAGGAGGCGGGTAGTACTCATAAGTCAGCGGGATGTGGGATTTGGCGGGATATGCGTGGCACCGTCTGTCCCACGTTCCGCAGCACAAGATGCACTTAACACCTTCTTCCAGGACCGCACAGGGTCTCCCCCCATCCTTTTTGTTCCTCACTGGTCTTGGCAAATCCTCAAGTTTCATTTAAAAGCACTGCCACTGCCCTTTGTGTCAGCCTCACTGTTGAGTCCGAGACGTATGATGGAGTCACCGTCCCCATGCTGATAAATTAGAAAACTTCCTCCATCCCCCCAAGCTCTGTCCTCCAGGGGCCTCACTCCAAAGTACAAGGTGCCCATCCCCAAAGGGGCAGCAGAATCACCGGCACTTTTTCCAGTTATGCATCCTCTTCCATTAGAGGGATCTCTGTAAAAGAAGAGATGGTTATTATACTAATACACCGGAAGACACCGCAAAGATCTGGAATCGTGAGCTTTAGTAAAACGTCTACGGTTCCTACAAATCAGTGAGAAGAAGAAAATGCTAAGTTCCACATATCGGTCAACAAGCAAATAAACCACCTCCTCTGTACAACATTATTTGCTGGAAAATCTCATACTCAGCTCATAAAAAATAAACTGTTAGGCTTCAACCATGCACCCTAATGGTCATACAAACCAAAAGGTTACAAGTTCAAGTACAGAGAGGCAGGGTGGTACTGGAGAAAAGGAACTCTATGAGGAACCAGCAGACCCCTGTTTCCATGTGGTTACTGCTACTTACTGTCAATATAAGCTGGAATTAGCGCTCTCATTTGTAAAGTGGTGCTGGTGCCCCCTTGCCCCGGGAAACACAGCCCTGATTAGTCTGATGCATTTTTACTATTTTGCCATGAGCTGCAATCTGCCTTTCCTTGCAGTAGGCACATACACATCTTTTACTTCACCCCTGATAAACATAACCTGTATGTACCCAGAGCTTCTCCAGGGCTGGGCCCTCGTGCCCGCATCTGGGTCTTCCCTTTTAGCACGTGTGTGTTACCTTGATCCCAAGCACCACTTTCAGAAGTCCTGCCTAATTAAGGGAGAAAGAAGAAAAGCATCCTGGATCATACGGATGCTATGAAAACCAAGTTCCGCCCACTGTGGCCTTTCTACTTTGGATGGCTTGGTGCTCTTTTATGCCTCCAGTTAATGGGCTCATCACTTGTGAGATGTTGATCTTTTCTTCCAATAATTGGCCTTGCCCACGGCCTCTACATGCAGAGAGAGCAAGATGCAATTTAAGCTGAGTGAGACGGTAGCACTGATTTGGCCCTGAGCTGGGAGCAGGGTGGGGCTGTGCAAGGGTGGCCCGGGCCTCGGGGCAAATGCTTACCATCTGCAATGTCAATGCCTGGGCTGGTGGATGCCACCTCCCCCGCCGTGCTGGGAGCTGTGTCAGGGTTGTCGGAAGCGGGGCGGGTGCCCCCTTGGCACGTGGGAGGTGAATACAAACTCTGGAGCAGCTCCGAAGAGCCTGAGACGCTGTCACGGGTTCCTGACTCCCCCGGGCCCGTGTCCGTGTCCCCTGAGCCGGGGTATGCTGGGGGGCTCTGGTCGTCCACGGGTAAGGGGCAGCCCTGGCCCACGGAGGCCAGGTACCCTGGGCCTAAGGCACTCAAGCCGCCACTCACAGCCTCGTCATAGGACGGGAGCATGACGGGCACGCCGTCTACCACCACGAAGTCGGGGTCGCTGCTGGAACTCCTGGGAGGCCCCCTGTGGAGAGGAAAGTGGTGCTAATCTGTCAGGTGACAGGTCACCCCGGGAACGAGGCCACAGTGCCCCCCACTGCAGCTGGGGTCCTGGGGGCTGCGGAGCCCTGGGAGGAGGTGGTGCAGGAGATCCAGCCTCCCTGCCTGGTCCCCTCCGGCAGACGGTGCGTCCACCAGGGCCACACTCTGGACAGGAGAGGTTTTCTTCTCCTGCTTCCCTCCTGGCCTCCTGCCGCCTCTGGGCTCCAGTATCTCCTCATACTTCCTTCTTCCCCCCACTGGACCTCTGGGCTCGGCCTTATGGTCATAAACCTGAGAACAGGGGACTCTGTGGCCCATGCCAACCGAGCATCCCAATGTGCCCCGGCAGCGTCCCTGAGGAAGCCTGTTGGAAACGGAACAGTACCGTTAAAAGCTTGGGAAACCGTGGACCCTAAGTGCCCCTTTCAGTTACCCCTGTGCTTCGTATGCTTCGTGTTTGTTTTCTGCTACGGTATAAAAATCACTCATTTCTAGTCAAGACAGAAAAACAACAACAGAAAAAAAAGGAACTCTGAACACCATCTCACGGCCACCCCCCGACCCAGCAGCCACCTGAACCTAAGCTCCGCCCGTGCTGCCCGGAGCGGGGGTTCCCTTACGCTGACACACACGCGGTTCTGGCCTTGCCCTTGGCCTCCGGTCCCTTGCACCTTCCGCACCGCGGGTCTGATGCCAAAGCCCGAGGTCCGTGACCACTCTCTGCTCCTGGTCCCTGGAGGAACCGGGGTGGCCAGTAAGCGGCCGGTGGAACTCGGTTCCTTATTTCCTCGGCTGGGAACTGGTGCTGAGTCATGTGGCCAGAAGGTAAAATATCAGGAGGAGAAGACAACCCAGCTGGAGGGGGGGGGGGGGTGGTGTAGACCCTGAACTCCTGCATGCCAGCGGCAGGGGCTCCAAAATCTGAGGACTGAGATGTCTGGACGCTGGTGTTTGAGGTGGAGGAAGTGTCAGGCCGCCTCTCTCTGACGCTCGGGGCCACTGGCTTTTTGGATCATCTTGCTTAGAGATTCTGGCGGGGGGGCTCCTTGCTCCACCATCCTTAAGGCCACCCAGAGATGGGGGAGGTTGCAAGGCCCATGACCCCCAAAAGGCAGGAGCCAGGAGGAAAGGAAGAGTTTGCTCCAAATCCAGCTTCTCTCCCCTTCCACAGCCCTCGTGAGTGGGTCTGGAACTGGCCGAGCTCCCCTCCTCCCTGGCCTCCAGGGTCTCACACTGCCCTCCTTTCTCACTTAGGTCTCCCTACCTCTCACTGTCCCTTTCACCAGCAAGCTGTCTGGGTCAGGGCGACCCGATGGATGCCTCTGTTCTCCGTTCTCCCCCAACAAAAGCTCCCACAGTGGCAGCTTCTCCCCCCTGGTCCCAGCCCCACGGCTGTCATCGCATCTCTTCGGCGTCTACACCTCTGGGACCTAGAGTAAAAAAGTCCTTCCTGGACCTGCTCCTGAGAACCTTATCATCTATTTGCACAGCTGAGATCAACGTTTCCACACAACTGGAGAGTAACCTAAGATGGAAATAAATACTCGAGGGATTTAAAAAAAAATCAAGTGAGTTTTAGGGACCATTTTTATTATTTATTTATTAAATTCTTTTGGCTGCGCTGCACGGCTTGCGGGATCTTAGTTCCCCAACCAGGGATCGAACCTGGGTCCCTGGCAGCAAGAGCTCCAAGTCCTAACCACTGGACCGCCAGGGAATTCCCTAGGGACCATTTTTAAAACATCTTAATATTTAGTCTCTATCCTGGAAACTTTGTTCCCAAGCCTATGTAGAAAAACAGCTCTACAGGCCACGTTCAAGTACTCCAGTGTACTGTAAATCACAATATGTGGTTCAGCTTTCTCCTTATAACCCTTAGGCCTTCTTTATTTCTTTATTTTTATTTTTTTTTTATATGAATGGCTGGATTTTGTTTATTTATTTATTTATTTTATTTTTTTGTCTGTGTTGGGTCTTCGTTTCTATGCGAGGGCTTTCTCTAGTTGTGGCAAGCGGGGGCCACTCTTCATCGCGGTGCGCGGGCTTTTCACTGTCGCGGCCTCTCTTGTTGGGGGGCACAGGCTCCAGACGCGCAGGCTCAGTAGTTATGGCTCACGGGCCCAGTTGCTCCGCAGCACGTGGGATCTTCCCAGACCAAGGCTCGAACCCGTGTCCCCTGCACTAGCAGGCAGATTCTCAACCACTGCGCCACCAGGGAAGCCCTAGGCCTTCTTTAGATAGGCTAATTGCTCAATGATAGAACATGGTCCCTTGACTCATAAAAAATAACGGTGAAGATAGAGAGGGCGGATGGCAGGTTGGAGAGGAAAGAAGATTCTGTCACCTCAGCTGGAGCTTGGCTGTGGCCCCAGGATGGTGTCCACACACTCTGGGCCTGGCGTGGATGCAGGCGCACACCCACCCCCGACCTAGCACACTTTCACGGCTGGGAGAGTGAGGTGCTTGCAGGTTGGGGGGCTCCTGCTGCCAGGCGGGGGCATTGCTACGTGGGATGAGGCCGTCCTGGGGACGGGAGGTTGAGGGGAAAAGGTGGGCAGGTGCTTTCTCCAGCAGCCCCGCCTGCTTCCCGTCCCCGCGCCTGGCTGGGAGTGTGAGAGACACGAGTGAGTTTCCTGGAGGGCGGAGGGCGGAGTGGGAAGCGGTGAGTCCTGGGAGCCGCTTCCCCCACTAAGCAACACGCTCTTTGCCAGGGGCGTGGTACACACGACCCTGGGGGCCAGTTCGTCCCTGTGGGCAGAAACAAATGCCCTTTTCTCAAGCATGAGGTCCCCAAATGAGAAGACTCTGACATGGGCACAGGAATCCAAGGAGATACTTGATTCCCTTGGGAGCCCTGGCTAGCATCCTATGATGTTCGGTGCCCTGACTTCCTTCTCACGTTCACAAACTTATCCCTGTGCTTTCTTTTTTAAATATATTTATTTATTTATTTTTGGCGGCGTTGGGTCTCCGCTGCTGTGCGCGGGCTTTCTCTAGTTGCGGCGAGCCGGGGCTACTCTTCGCTGTGGCGCGCCGGCCTCTCATTGCGGTGGCCCCTCCCGTTGCAGAGCACGGGCTCTAGGGTGCACGGGTGTAGTCGCTCCGCAGCATGCGGGATCCTCCCGGACCGGGGCTCGAACCCGCGTCCCCTGAATCGGCAGGCGGATTCCCGGCCACTGCGCCACCAGGGAAGCCCATCCCTGTGCTTTCTAAATGACTTCTCCTTCCAGGAACAGTGATCTGCCAGCAGCAGTGCTGGGTGGCTCTTGGTTCCGAAGGGCGCTGGTGTGCTTGCTTCTGGGCAAGGGGCCAGCGTCGGAGGGGCAGGGCCACAGGCTGCCCTGGGCACTGAGAGGACCAGACCGCCTCTGAGGGACTTTGACAAGCTCCTCTCTGGTGATGACGACAGGGAGGATGAAGACACGGACCCAAGCTCACCTGTGCAGCCGAGGAGGATGGAGACCACCCCCCCGCCCCCACCCACCCACAGGTCCCGCTCCGAAAGCTCAGACCCTACTTGGAGGCAGAAGCTCACCAGCCCTGTCCTGGCTCCCCATCCAGAGCCTTTTCTCCTTCCTGAGACTTGCCACGGTTTTGCACCTCTGTTGGGTCACGCACCTTGGACCTTGTCCCTAATTACTTCTGTGTATTTCTTATCCTCCCTGTGGCCTGGAAGCTCCAAGGTACGTAAGTCTAGAGCTGCAGGCACATAGTGGGCAATGGGGGGACCCCTGGGGGTGGGAGGTGCAGGGTGTACAGCCCTGACGGTGCTCCCCTTCTCTGCACCCCCTACAATGCCTGCCTCGAGAATGTTTACCCAGGGAAGGAGGGAGACGGGGAGCTCACGGGTGGGGGGGGGGGGCGGAAAGAGGGAAATGAGTCTGTCTGCAGCTTGGTGTTCTGACCCAAGACACCCCAAAACCTCCCAGGCGAGTGTTTTTGCTCTCTCCCCTATTGCCCCTTCGAAGCTCAACTCTGCACTCATGAAGGCTGACCATCCTTTCTCCTTGCTGCTCAAGGTGGCTGCACTGACCTGGGGGGAAAGTGGGCCTTGAACTTGGTCTGGAACATCCTGGCCAGGATGACGAGCAGCAGCGCCAGCAGCACGCTGGTGGCCGTGAACGCCACGATCTTCCACGTGGTCAGCAGGGTCTCATGGGTGCCGGGCCACGCTGGCTCTGCCGGGAGAGAGGACGAGGCAGCTGTGAAGCTCGCGGGCCGTGACGGGCGCTGGGGTTCCTGTGTGCTCGTTTGAGGGATTTGCCTTCTTTACTTCTCTGCACTCCACCCGCACTGGTTCGCGTTACCGTTTGTGGGCCTCCAGATGTGCTGTGTTAACAAATGCTTCCCGCCCCCCTTGCTACATCCGGGGCAGCCGTCACCCCTGCTTGGGGCAGGTGGCTGTGGCCACACCTGGAAAAAGCCGGGGCAAGCGGGCTGGACCGGGGTGGGCGGGAGACGGTGGGCGGACGTGCACGGGTGCCCGAGTCTCCGTCGTGTGGTCACTACCCGGGTGCTCTGAGACCAGGGGTGAGGATGGTTTGCATTTGTTACTAAGTAGGAAGCACTGACACTTGCACGTGGCTTACGTTTTTAGAAGTGAGAGCAGGTTTTACCCATAATCATATCATTTGTGTTCTGATATGCGTCCTGGACTGGAAGAGAAAGGCTGAGTCATGCATCGCTTGGGTCACACCCATGGGCCTGTATCCTCGTCAGTGGAAGGGGACAAGGCTGGGAGAAGACAGAGTGCACAGAGGCCAGGTCCTTCCATGGATGCTAGGGGTCTAGGGACCCGTTCAGAGGGTCAGCATTTTAACACGGGCATGGGCGGGTTAATACTCCTGACCCTCTGAACAGGGTTTGGAAGTATCAGCCACGTGTATCCACAAAGATGAGTTTCTATATCCAGTCCCTAACACCGCGTGTGAGGGGGGAGGGTGTGTGGGAGGAGGGACGGGGCTCAGGACACAGCCACCCGCCACCGTGAGTAGTCTGAACCTGGACCATCCAGGGACGCCCTCGACGTGCTCACCTGACTTGATGCAGTAGACTTGATAGGAAGGAAACCACTCCCCGTACTGGCAGGTGATGTACTTGTAATCACTGGTGAGGCTGTAGCCGGGATCGCAGTAAAACTCCACCACGGTTCCGTGGTTGTAGCGCTCACACGGCCGCGGGTGGCAGATGAAATCGCCGTGACTCACCATGGGAGGTAGCGGACAGACTTGGGCAGTGGGGGAGAATAAGAGTTTCAGAACCACATGCTTATCCTGTCTGGACCCTCAAAACAGAGATTGAGCTCGGAGAACACATCACTCAGAGATGCACTGATACATGAATCATCAGACTAGTGATGATTAGCTGTCCCCAAGACAGTCCCTTCGTCTGTCCCTCCACGTGAGGTCAGACGGAAGCCTGCAATAAGATGCGGAGCGCTTGTCGCTGTCACGTGTCACTTTATAATGATAAAGTACATCGTAAAAGAGAGGTTCATTTTACATCGCAAAGAGTATGCCTACTTAATGGACAGTGTTAAGCTGCTCTATTAATAATGCATGCTATTGTGTGCCAGACAACCTAGTAAATACAACTGAGATATTTATGGACAGAATCTTCGCTGAAAGGAACAGCTATGCTGAGCCTCCTCCTGTGGCTATGGGAGTAATCTGGGACCATCCAGATCCCTGGGTGTGCCTGACCTGATCCACAGATGCCCTCCTGGGGTTTGGCCAATGACGTATATGCAGCTCTTCTGCTGGCTCCCTGCAGGCCCAGGCCACAGCCTCCCAGTCATAGGCGCCCTGACCAGCACGGAGGAGCCTTGGGGCCTGGGCCTGGTTTGCCACCAATATGCTACGTTGCTACGTGACCTTACAGAGGTCGCTTAACCAAATTTAAGCCTTGATTTTCTCCTCTGTAAAATGGAAGTTTATTCTACCCTTGATAATGTTTTATGGTTTTTCCTAACCCTCATAGTCTATGATTTTAGGGGAAGAAAAAGTTGTTTTCAGTTGCCTCTCTTGAACCCAAACTCTGGGTTGTCAGGTAAGAACGGTTCTGTCTCTGGGTCCAGAAAGATGGTTTTCGTGGAGTTTAGGGCTTGTTCACTGATTCCCACAAAGAGCCCTCTTTCCTGGACGAGGACTCAGAACTGCCCTTAAACATGCCTCAAGAAACAATCAAAGCCCAGACCACCGAGGCCAGCTTCAAACCCACACCTATGGAAACCGCTACGAGCTTTGACCAAAACAGGGAGAAGGTTAACTTTTGAGCCTCTTCCCAGGGGTACCCAAGCCCTGGGCAGTGGAGACGCACAGGCAGGCCTCAGAGCTCTCCCCACGCAGCCGCATCTGCAGGGAGCTACCCGCCCCACACGGGCCGCTGGAATGTGTGTCGGGAGCTCTCTTCTGGCAGCAAGCCGGGCACTGGGGCTGGTCAGCAAGATGGGCCCACCCGATGGGGGTGTCCCATGGCTTGGGGCCAAGAGGCTCTTTACAGACACTCTCTCTCATCCTGCAAACAATGCCACGAGGCAGATCTTGCTGGCTCTTTTCAGAGTCAGGGAAACAGAAACTCAGAGAGGTCAAGTTCTCCAGGAGCAGCTGGAGGAGTGGGTAGGAGCTCGGGCTGAGTTCTGGCTCAGCTCCTCACCAGCCGGGTGACCCTGAACAAGTGGCTTCTCATCTCCGAGCTTCAGTGGCCTCATCTGTAAAATGGGAGCATCTGAGGGTTATCCTGGGGAAGGCTGGCCAGGCCTCAGTTCCGAGCTAACATGATGTAAGTGGGCAGTCAGGGATAACCAGGAACCGGGCATCTACAGAGAGGGGGTCGCAATGAGGCAACTGCTTCCGCAGGTGATGGAAAAACCTATGTGGACAATGAGGCCGCTGAGATGCGCAGCAGTGGGAACGCACTACTGCCCCTGGGCAGGTGGGATGAAGGTGTCCTAGTGGCCGGGCCCCCGTGGAAGTTGGAGCCACGGAGGTGATCCTGTGGGAGATGGAGGCCGCGGAAACTCAGGCACTGCTGGAGACGCCCTGGGGCAGCGAGGCTCAGGGGGAAATGCCCCAGCTTCTCCACCTGCCCTCACTCCCTCTGGACAAAGCCGGCAGGGAGCCAGCTGACCGGGGTGGGGGGGCGCAGGGGAAGGTCCAGGAGTGGGTCTGAGGTCCACAGGCCCAGAGCGTTCTCCATGAATGGCGGCTGGCAGGTGACTGCGCCTCGGGTCCCACGGGTAGACACTGGTGTAGAGTCGGGACCGGAGCTCTGGCTTTCCGCCAGCCCAGGGCATCTCCCGTCCCAGCAGATGCACGCCCTCCACAGAGCTGCCCAGGGCCACGGAGTCCCGTCACCCAATGCACTTCTAGTTCCACAAACTGGGGCTCCTGCCAAATCCACTCCCTCCAGGGTGTTCCATGAGCATCCCCAGTCGGTGATCAAGGCAGCAGGAGAGGAACAGGAAGGGAAGGACGAGAAGGAGGGAGAGAGAAAAGGTACCAGCAGCACTGAGCTGGTCCTGGGATGCCAGCAGGGATTTGCAGCAAGGGCCCCTCCTTCCCCAAAGGCCCCTCTGTGAAGAGCACAGGGAAGGAAGTGTCCGGCTCCCGGCCCAGTGAGGGAGGCCACTGGGCTCTCAGAGCCACCTTCCTGGGCTGAAGGAGGCCCTGCCTTCCAGAGTGAAGGGGAGGTTCGATGTCCGCTGTGCGGCCAGCCTGACAGCAATATCTGCCACTCTGGTGGCCTCCAGGGCTTCCTGGCTCATGTGGCCACAGGGGGGGTCCCCCTCCTCTGCACCTCCCATGAGTGCCCCCAGCACTGCAGCGGCTCACGGGGGGCTGGACCTTTGCTGGGAGAGTAGGTCCTTTCCACAGTCAAGGGTTATACAGAGCAGCAGGTCTCTCCTCCTAGCTGCCCTCCAGACAAATCCCCAGGAGTCCCCACAGGATGAGAAAATCACCAGAGCATTTTCAAGGCCCAGAAAACGTCACGAGAGGTCGGAAGAAGCCCTGTAAACATATATATGCAAGTTTGTTATGCCGACTAAAAATCGGCATTCTCCACCTGGTTCTACAGGAATGAAGTCACTAAGTCACTGCAGTCGCTGACCTTCAACACCCCGTGAAAGGAGTTCAGGGCAGAGATCAGGAATGAGGCGCTCTGTGCTCTGGAACAAACTGGCAGAACAGGCCTTCAGACGGTTAGATATTTTCAAGAGATTTTATGAGCCCAATTTCTTGCATCTTCTGATATCTAGAAAAGCACTAAAACCATTAATGGAGACATCTCCCTGTGACCAGCAGCAACCTTCTGCCAAGATGTGAGCTTGACTGTACGTATCCCCGTCACCAAAATCACATGTATACTGTCCTCCTCCCACCTCTCCGGAGCAGTTCCCCAGAGACATCTGAGAGCCTGTCTCCCAGGCTATAGTCTTCATTTGGCCCCAAATAAAACTTAACTCACAGCTCTCACGTTGTGCAATTTTTTTCACTTGACAGTTTTCAGCAGCATTTTTCCTCACTTGGAGGATAAAGGACTGTTCAAATCATTGCCTTAACCCTGAGGCAGGTGGTCCCTGATGTGCTAAGGAAGGCCTGGGCTGACCGGACCCTGCATTTGACAAGGGAGGGGGGTGGTACAGCGTGTGCAGCCAGGCACGGGCATGGAGGGCCCCAAATTCATGTTCAAATCCCAGCTCTATACCGCTGAGTTGGGGGCAGGGTGTTAGGCAGCTTGTTTAACTTCTCGGGGGTTTAGCTTCCCCATCCGTGTAGTCAGGGCAACAATTCCTAACTCTTACGGTTGTTGTGAGGATTAGAAAGTGTATGTAACGTACGTAACACAAAAGTCTGGAACGCAGTAGGCACTTAATAAATAACAGCGCTTAGTATTACTGGTGCCTGAACTTGCTGAGTGCCTGTGCTGTACAATCAGGATACGTGGATTGCACCAGGCTGGCCCCAAACATTCCTGGAGGGAATCTGGAAGCATCTCGCTGGCAGGTTTTCTCAGAGGCCGGATAAAAACCACCCACGGTAGAGGCTTTGATTCCGAGACTGTCATAATCGGTTGCTAATAGAGATGCATTTGTCCCCTACGTGGAAACGTTTGTCTTCACACTTTGCAGTGTTTCTAGTGATTGCACCTGGCCGGCCATTAGCTTTGCTGCAAGGAAAACCACCCTGTGCATCCTGGTAGGGGCAGAGGGTCGGGAGTGTTCTTTAAACTTGGAAGGAACAGACAATCAAAGTGTTAATTATAAATTTGGGAAGCTTATTTTTTTTTAATAACTCTCTTTTTAAAAAATTATATATTTATATATTTATGGCTGCATTGGGTCTTCGTTGCTGCACGTGGGCTTTCTCTAGTTGTGGCGAGCGGGGGCTACTCTTTGTTGTGGCACGTGGGCTTCAGTAGTTGTGGCTCGCGGGCTCTAGAGCGCAGGCTCAGTAGTTGTGGTGCACGGGCTTAGTTGCTCTGCGGCATGTGGGATCTTCCCAGACCAGGGCTCGAACCCGCGTCCCCTGCATTGGCAGGGGGATTCTTAACCACTGCGCCACCAGGGAAGTCCCAGGAAGCTTATTTTAAAATAAGAGTTTATGGTTATCTGAGGCGTGGTGCTCCAAGGACAATGGTGCTTCAAGGAAAAAGGACGACCCTGCCTGAAAAAGTGTCAGCGTCACACCCCCTACTGGACTCTTACTCGCCCTCCCCACCCTGTTGCGATGGTTACGAAATTCCTGAGTCCACCTGGGCAACAGGGACCCTGTCTCAAATAAGGAAAGGCATCTGGCCTGTCTCACTCCCACCCTATAGAAGGAAGGTATATGTGCCTAGACCGATCAGTAAACAAAACTTTCACCTCAGACTATTCCTTTGTTTTCTGGCTATAAAAACTGATCAATAGCACACGTTCGGGCTCGACTCTCCCAGACTACTAGGAAGTCGGCCAGCTGTTCTGGCAGCGACCCTCCCCTCTAATAAATTCTATCTTCTCTATATTCTGCCTTGTGTCTGGAAATTCTTTTCCAACCCGTGTTCGGACCACGACAGAAATGAAGCTGGTAAGAAAGCCTGATGCACTTCTAAGTGTAAAAAAACGATTCTGCAACCACCTCTGCCTGTTTTGCATTATCAGCACTAGGGCACCCGCCTCCTCGGCGTACACACGGGAAGCGATTTTACTCGGACAGGCTGCATTTCAGACCTTCTGAAGGAAAAGCCTCTTCACGTTCTGTTCAAGTATCCTGCTTATACTTTAAAAAAAAAAAAAAAAATTTATTTACTTATTTTGGCTGCACCAGGTCTTAGTTGCGGCATGCGGACTCTTAGTTGCAGCATGCACGTGGGATCTGGTTCCCCGACCGGGGATTGAACCCAGGCCCCCTGCATTGGGAGCACACAGTCTTACCTACTGGACCACCAGGGGAGTCCCTCCTGATTATATTCTTTTGCTCATTTCATTTTTTAAAAAATTAATTAATTAATTTTTGGCTGCGTTGGGTCTTTGCTGCTGCGCGCGGGCTTTCCCTAGTTGCAGAGAGCGGGGGCTACTCTTCGTTGCAGTGCGCAGGCTTCTCATTGCGGTGGCTTCGCTTGCTGCGGAGCACAGGCTCTAGGCACGCGGGCTTCAGTAGTTGTGGCTCGCGGGCTCTAGAGCGCAGGCTCAGTAGTTGTGGCTCACGGGCTTAGTTGCTCAGCGGCATGTGGGATCTTCCCGGACCAGGGCTTGAACCCGTGTCCCTGCATTAGCAGGCGGATTCCCAACCACTGTGCCACCAGGGAAGCCCTGCTCATTTCTTAATTCATTTACTTAACACATAGTTTTTGGACAACCACTGAAACTAGATAATGCATTGATCCCGCCCTCCTGGGGCTTACTAAAGACAGATAATAAGTAAACAAATGAATATTGATGTGTCTGGATGAGACCTTTCCTCTTTCTGTTGAAAAACACCATCAATTCTCACACACAGGAGGTGGCCTGGGAGACCTGCCCCCACCTCCCGAGAGGCCTGGAAGGTGCCTGGGACCAAAGGCAGCCAGCTGTTCTTTTAGGCACAAGAAGATCCAAAACCTAAGCTGGTCCTGGCAGGGGATTAGAGAACCAGGGGTGCAAAAGCTTTAAAAAGGCCAGACCACCTCAGGCCCCCTGTGATGGAGACGGGCCAGAGGACAGCGGCTGTGTGTACCCCATGCTGGAGAAACCGAGGATACCCCAGACGCCAGAGCAGCCAAGGGCAAGGGCCCTGATCTAGGACAGGTGGTCAAGGGACATGTGGGGAGGAACATCCCGGGCAGAGGGGACGACGCACGTGAGGGCAAGCCGGAGGGATGAAGGGAGGAGGGGGTGGTGGCCGTGTGTGACCAGAGAGGGGAGGGGCTGCACACGGGAGGGTGCAGAGGCAGCCAGGGCAGTGTGTAGGCAGCTCCGTGGGCCCCGTGGCCGGAAGTTGAGATTTTACCCACAGTGTCAGGGACACTGTGAAGAGCCGGTATAGACCTATTTTCACGAGGAAGCTCTAGCTGCTCTGTGGAGGCTAGGAAGCAGGGATGGAGGTGGGGGGGCTCTCAGGTGGCTGCTGCCGCAACCAGGTGAGAGAGGATGGTGGCTTGGACCAGGACAGCGGCAGTGACACGGTGAGGAGGAGAGTGATGGGACCTATTTAGAACTACCTGTTTCTACAATAGGATTTGCTGAGAGATGGAATCTGGGGGACACGGGAAGAATCAAGGATGACCCCCAGATTTCTGCCATTAGGACCCAGGCAGATGGTGATGCCATTCACCACGTCAGGTTTTCGTTTGTTTGTTTTGTGGGAAGGGAGAGGTAGTGAGAGTCTGGGCTGCCAGTGAGACAGTCATCCAAGTATCAATCAGGCAGCAGGAGAAAGTGCCTGGGGTCAGTAAAGAACTCAGGCATCGGGGAGTTCCCTGGTTGCCTAGTGGTCAGGATTCTGGGCTTTCACTGCCATAGCCCAGGTTCAATCGCTGGTCGGGGAACTGAGATCCTGCAAGCCACGCGGTGCAGCAAAAAAAAAAAAAAAAAAAAAATAGAGAAAGAAAGAAAAAGTACTCAGGCATCATGAGCCTAGAGATAAGACTGAAAACCATGAGACCGGGTGAACTCACCTAGGGAGAGAGGGTAGAGAGAAGAGAGGAGGGGTCCCCATCCAAAGGCTGAGAAATCAGTTGAAAGTGTGAAAGAGACTGGCCGAGCAGACTGGGATGGACCAACGAAGCTGACACAGGAAACTGTTCTGAGCAGGGGGGAGTAGTTCCCAGCAAGCTGAGAACGATTGGAAATCACCGGTGACCTTGAGGCAAGCAATTTCAGAAGAGTGGTGAGTGGCCAGTGGAAGAGGGGCAGTGTGGGCTGAGGAGTGGGTGGGGTAGGAAATGTAGACTCAGAGAAGTTTGCTGAAGGAAAGCAGCCAATGGGGCAGCTGGAGGCCCGGGGGATCCTGCCCACCCCCCGCCCCCCAGGAGCCCTGGACCTTGTTTATATGTCCTCTACGGGAGCAAACCAACATGGAGGACAAGGCTGGTGATGCTGGGTGGGAGAAGGAATGCAAGGTCATTATGAAGGTGAAAGGAGCTGTGGTCCTGTGCACATCAGCAGACAGACTGGCCTTTGACAGGAGCAGGAGGAGGCCGGAGGGAAGAACTAGAGCTGGACACAGGGACGAGTGGATCGAAGCCAGGGTGATGGAGATGTGGGGGACTTGCCATCTGTAGGTTCGCACTCTCTGAAGGCAGTATGAGGTGAGGCCCTTGCTCAGGGAGGAGGAGCTTAGAGCTGAGAATTATACATCACTTATCACAGCCCTTCGCCCATTTATATATTTCACTGTGTCCAGAAGAGGAAAGCAAGGTTTAAAAATAGTCTGTGTGCTTCGTGAACATTCACAGAAATTATTTTGTGGGGGACAGAAGAATGTAAAACAGTACCACCTCTAATTATTTTTTTAATCCTTCTGAGCCACGAGCCCAGGTATTTGGATTGCGTGTTTCCATTCTTAGTCTTCCAAAGCTTCATGCGGCCCCCTGGGTGGTCCTCGTGTAGGGAGAAGTTGGCTTTTTAGTCTGTGTGCCCAGATCCAGCCCACAGGGCTGGTGCTGGAGGCTGCTGGCTGCTCCCACAATCCCGTTCCCCTCTTTCTTCTGGGCACAGAGCTGTCTGCATTGCCCAGTGTCCCTTGTTCCTCTGAGTTCTGGTCAGTGAAATGTGAGCAGAAGTGATAAATACTCCTCCAGACCCGATGCACGGAATTCTTCCAAGCTTCTAGAATGAGACAACCTCCCAAGAGGACCTTAGAAGCTGCACCTTGAAAACAGCAGAGGCTCCACTGGCCCCTGAACGACTGGGTGGAGAGGAGGCACCAGCTGACCCACACTCACTAATTCCACTCGTGAAAGTAAACTTCTGTTTTGTTTGAGCCACTGTACATTTTGGGAGCCTCCTCCCAGGAGCGGGTCTACGCTCTACAGTGTGGATCGGCAAAGCACTCGCTTTCCTGTGGTTCACTGCTACCGTGACAGGCACCCACCCTCCCCGCCATGCCAACATCTTACCATCTGAGGAGCATCTTAGTGACTTAAGTCAGTGGTCCTTCGACCCTGCACATCAGCATCACCTGGGGTGGTCTGGGGTGGGGTCCTGGGTGCGGCCAGGTCTTTGAAGCTTCCCAGGGGATTCTCCTAGGTGGTCAGACTTGAGAGCTGGGGAGATGAATCTCCCTCCATTCTCCACCTGCTGGGATGGAGGGCTTACAACATCCAGGGGAGCGAGCGTGAGAAGTAAGTTGCCACGGTTTCTGGTGAGAGTCTTTACCTTCCACGAGGCCCTTCACTGCTGTCCATGGACCATCAGCTTTGGGATCAGCCGGGAGCTTGTTAGAAATGCATAATCTCAAGCCACATCCGAGTCCTACTGAATCAGGAACTTCATTTTAGCAAGATTCCCGGGTGACTCACACACACAGTCCAGTCTGAGAAGCGCCGCCCCAGACCACGACGAAGCTTTGCAGCTGAGCTCAGCGGTGACAAGGAGAGAAAACTCGCTCTTAAGGCCAGAATCTGGCCCTCAGCTGGCCTGGCAGAGCACGGGGAGGTGGTGGGAAAGCCAGCAGGTCTGTGTCTCAAGTCCCAAGGCGTCATCTCAAGACCAGCAGCATGATATCCGAGCCCCTCTCAGGAACCAAGCGCACGGGCGCTGCTCTGTACACGTACAGAACCAGCCAAAACTCTGCCTTCAGGAGTTCTGCTGGCTTCTAATAATTAAACTGCCACTGTCCCCACCGGCTGTCCCCAGGCTGATCCAAGTTTGGGTAATGATTCCAGGAAGCTGCCTGGCACCCTCCATGCCAAAATCACAGCTGCTTCCAAGGCTACGTCCAAAATCTTGCTTTCAGCTCAGGGAAAATCAATAAACATTATACAGCACATAACGTTTTCCACTTTTGTTTTGCTGTAACAACACGGAAGGCCAATAAATGTGTCCACCCAAGGAAGCAAATGATGACAAGGCTGGGCCTTTGCTTATTTCCAGGCCTGATGGAGCAAGGTGTTGACTTGCTTGGAGATGTGCTGACAGATCAAATTTAAGATCAGTATTACCTGGCAGCTCCGAGGGAGGGGCTCTGATCTGTGTTCCATCTTGGAGTCACCACATTAGGGTGTCCCTGAAGGAACACACGATGCATCTGATGACGACTGTGAAACTTCAGTGCAAAAAAAAAAATACGGCTTCACGTAAGAAATCCAAAGTGTGTCTAGTTTTGGAGACACAGTGAAGCCGCAAAGGAGCACACAGGTGAGGGAGCAGGTGTAAAACCGTGATTTACTCTGACACGTGTTTCTGGGTACCAATGAGGTGTCCTTCCTTCTTTGTAGTGACTCAAGCACCAGGGGCTAAGCCCAGTACAGCCTCACTCACCACGATGTGAAAATAAATCACAAGACATCTGTGGTGTCAAAGTGTTCGGATGCCTGTGAACATCTTCTCAAATAGGATTCCCACAGATGGAATGCCTGATGGTAATCGGGGCATCTTAATTTTTTGAAAGGGAGAGAAATCGGGGGCTCAAGATGAAAAAGGTGTGTGTCCCACAAGTTAACACAGAAAGCCCACAGGGAAGGGAGCATTTAGAGCAGGTGTCTCCTGCCTTGCCCTGCAATCAGCAAACCCTTCCCCATGAGAGCATGCTGAATATAAAATGTTGCCGGTGTATTCCAGCAATTCTTAAGTTCCTTCTGAACAAATTGGACCAAGGTGCTACACTGATATTAATGCATAACACATTGATTTTCCGAACTTCAAATTTTTCTCCCGTAAATTTTTTCTTAAATTTCTTGTGCCTTCTCAATCTTATCTGTTAGCAAATCCTAGCAAATGAGGGAATAAATAATTGAGTACTAAGTTCATGATAATGGAAAGCAAGTGGTTATGCTTTATTCCTAGCTGAGTGTGGGTGCATGCGTGTATGTGCATGTGTACACTTATGTGTATGGTCCCATACTGTACATAGAAAATACATAGCTCTGTTTTCTGCTAGCAAAAGTGCTTCTAAGGCTTACACAGTATTCCTTAGTGTTCTGCAAAAACAAAAAAGAAAAAAAAACTTGCTATTCTGTGAAAAGTACCATGCTTTTCTGACATCTGAATGTATTTCAAAACTACTGGCTTAGAAGTCATGGACAATGAAAAAAGGAAAAAGGGGAAAAGTCAGCTAGAAGAGCAGGAAAGGAGAGAGTGTGAGAAAAGCCAGGAAGACATAACATCAGTGGATTAATGGCAGTTGCCTACAGGCAACTTTACATAGTGCAAAGCGCATTTTCTTGGGTTCAAATCTTGGCTCAAACACTTTGGAGCTATGTGACCTTGGGCACTTCATTTAACCTCTTTCTGAGGTAGTTTTAGTTTCCATCACCTGCAAAACAGGAATAGCAACACCCACACTGCAGAGATTTTATAAAAATTAGAAATAATAGCTGTAAATCAAGCACAGTGTCTGACACAAAAATAGATGCCCGATAAACAGATAGCTACTATTATTAGTAACTATATTGTGTATGTATAGTAGCTATATTATGAGGCAATGAGAGAAAACGCAAGCAGAAAGGCCAATGACAACTTTGAACAAGCCCCGACCATGAGAGCAGCATACACGCCACACACTGTTCCACTTCATCCTAACCACAGTTTTGCAGAGCAGGTATTGTTACGGCCTCATGTATACAGAGAAGGGAATCGAGGCTCAAGAAAGTGAAGTTACTTGTCCAAGGTCAAATAAATAGAAGACCGAGGATTTGACCGTAAGTGAGGCTTACTCCGAAGCTATGCTCTCTCACTGAGCCTTGCTGTAGGGTTTTACGTGTGCACAGGCACAAGGGAGTGTAGGCCACCCAAGGACCAGATGTGACAGAATGGGTTTCTTGATCTGCAAAGATGTGGGCTGTGCACAGTGGGGTTAGAGTTTGGAAAAGCCTTGGAGCCTCTCGGGAGAGAAGAAAGGCAAGATGGGGGAACCTGATGGACACAGAGCATTCCTGTTCCACCTGTGGGCATCAGCAGGATGCTGTGGACAGGGCCAGAGGAGAGGCGAGCTTAGGACAGGGCTGTGGGTGGAGCCCAAGGATGCTGGCCAGCTGGGGTTTGGGAAGCTTTGAAGACGGTCCTTTAAACCTGACACAAGAGGTACAAGGAAGACACAAGAAGCATCTGCTTCTTCTTAAGCCAAGGCAAGGGGAGCACGTGGTGTGGGTTGTGCTGTGTTCCCCCAAAAGTTCTGTTGAAGTCCTAACCCCAGGTTACCCGTGAATATGACTTCACTTGGAAATTGGGTGTACTGCAGATGTAAAAGTTAAGATGAGGTCATATTATAGTAGGGTGGGCCCTTGATCCAGTATGATAGGTATCCTTATAATAGGAGAAGAGACACACAGAAGGAAGATAGCCATGTGAAGACACAGACTCATAGGGAAAAAACACCACGTGATGACAGAGGCAGAGACTGGAATGGTGTCGCTGTAAGCCAAGGAATGCCTAGGCCACCTCTAGAAGGAAGGTGAGTCTCTGAAGGAACATGGTCCTGTCAACACTTGGATTTTGGACTTCTAGCCTCCAGAACCATGAGAGAAGACATTAATTTTGTTTTAAGTCACCAGCCCGTGGTACTTTGTTCCAGCAGTGCTGGGAAACCAGTACAGCATGAGTCTACCCTTGGCCTGGGAGGAAGTGGCCAAGCGCTTGGGCCAGGTCCACAGGGAAGCAACCGGCTAGAACAGGAGGGTTTCCTGGCTAATGTCAGAATGTCTCACTGAAATAACTAGACACCAAGATTTCCTCAAAGTGAAGTAAAAAGAAGAATTGTTTTACATGAAAGTGGTTATTTCATGAGCTGTGCTTTAGTGGATGGAGTGGAATAAAGCAATGCAGGAGGACAGCATCCCAGGGCTGGAACCTTAAGAGCTCCTTGGGGAGATTACCATTCTTCTCTTTGGGTAGTGCCGGCAGAAACCACGTTGGGGAGCCTTATGCTTTGGGGACAGTAGAGAGTCACTCACAGTTAACTCCAGGGACCACAGGATCTTTGAAAAGGTCAAGTAGTATGGGAGAGTAAGGGTCCTCTTACACGCAATTTTAGTCATGGTTGTCTATAGAACTCTTAACTTCCTAGCTTCCTATACATTTACTTTTCTTCCCAATTTAAAAAAATTTCCCTTGGAATAAGATATTTATGGCATGAAAATACAGACTGATGTCGGCACAGTTGTTTGCCTGTGATCTCCTGAGCTAAGGACTAGTTTTAAAATCTGAAATCCAGTATAACTGGCTTCTTTAAAATTCCAGCTGTTTCCACCACCTTAATGCCTGGACCTGTTACCTCCCTGCCCATGAGTGGAAGATATGGCGTTAGAAAATGCATTAAGTTCTCATCCATTGAAGAACAAACTGGCCAGCATGTGAGCAAAGTCCTAGACTTTTCGGCAGGAGCCCCAGGTACTGGGAGGAAGAGGAACGATCAGATGAAGGGCCACCTCCGCTAAGCGCTTTGACTTTACAGAAATCTGGGCACAATTTAGAGTCGGGCACCATCTTTTTGCAAAAACAAAACCCCAGACAACAAAACAATCCTCCTGTACAGGAGGAGAAAATGATTGCGAACACAGATATTATGTTACAGGTTCTAACTAAAAAAAAAAAAGAATGATGCAAGACACCAAGATGGACACAGACAGGTGTGACTGTTTTACCTGCCTATCATCCCAGACTTCTAATCACTTTAGGGAAAAAAGGGAGCTCTGGTAACTGCTTGTGAAGAAAAGTGGGGTTGCGGGAATTCCCTGGGACTTTGTGCTTTCACCGCTGAGGGTGCGGGTTCAATTCCTGGTCAGGGAACTAAGATCCCGAAAGCCAAGCAGCTCGGCCAAAAAAAAAAAAAAAAAAAAAAAAAGAAAGAAAGAAAGAAAAAGAAAAGTGGGGCTGGGGGTGGGAACTGGGGAGGAATGACCCCCAAACCACCCTGCGGAATACTTCCTGGTGACTCTCGGTCTGTAAAAGGCAGGGAGTGACTGAAGGGATTTATTACCTTCTGTGTTGCACCTGATTGCAAGAGGTTTTATTACCAAAGTCATCTAACTTTCCAGAGAGGAAAGAGGGAAATAAATCCTGCCTGGAGCAGGGATGGAGAAGATATTCTAGAGTTTAAGAAAAAACACCAAGATTTTCCCTTTTGTACAAGCCATCTATTTCCTGAGCGTGATGAAGTCACCCTCTCGGCATAGCCAGTGGCTCAAACCACTGGCCGCAGCTTTGAAGTTGCTTAGTTGTGCGTTCCTTTCACTGACCTGACATTTAAACATCACAAAATAAAGACCTCTGCTTGCACGCCTGTGAGCTTTTCAAAAATATGAGGAGACTACAAGGCAAAGCAGAAATACATTTTGGTGAGAACCATGAACGCGGTGGCTGAAAGGGATCGGTCCCTTCAGCCCTTGGTCCCACACCCTTGTCCCCTCGAATCCAGCCTGGCCTGCAAAAAAGGGGTGAAAGATCTCAGATCTCTCTGCCATGGAAGGTTTGGAATTCAGACTAATTCAGAACACTGACCCCAGGAGAAGCTTGCGTGTAGGAGTCTCGTTTTATACGAGTGGCTTCCACTGCAGAAAATTTGCAGCATCCCTACTGACACAATCTGACACAGGGTTTCGACAGAGCCAGCATGAGGGGGCTTCCAATTTATTCCGTTTCCGAGGATTCAACCCCACCTCTTTGCCTTGCAACCAGGAGACATTTCCATAAAAACATGAGTGATGGTGCCTGGCTTCAGATCCACTGTGTCCCCCTGGGGCCTGAATCTGCTCCAGGACAGGCTGCCTGCCCGGGTGAGAGCTGAGGGGTAGGGGCCTTGGGAGAAGTTGCGTCCGAGCCCATCTGGTGGGACCCCATCTCTGAACGTGACAGTACATTGGGGGGGGTCGGTTAGTCAAGTCCCCCATTGGTGTTCTCTTCTTTCCTTGATCTGGTGAGAGAAACCAGTCCAGAGCCCTGCCACCTTTGCTCGCCTTTGGTGGGAAAAGGAATCAGTTCTCTTCTTTGATGTCAATGTAAAGTCTCTGCAATTGAATGAGGTTAAAAAAAAAAAAAAAAAGATGATTCTAGGAGAGCTGGAGGGTTGATGGCTACACGTTTCCAAGGAGGTTAAAAGGAAAGCAAGGTGGCAGGCAGAGCTTGCCGAGGGGCTACGGCTGGCAAACAGCAGGCCTGGAGAGAGAGGATGAGGGGGAGTTCAGGGCCATCTATCAGATCAGGAGTCATACAACTCAAGAGAATAAGAGCCTATAATGTAGTAGCCGGGAAGCCCGAGAACTTGGTTCCACTTGAAAAATAGGAACAAGGTCTCTTGGTTTTCTTAGGATTTCTTAGTGTTTCTGGATTCAATATAGAAAAAAAAAAGAAAAGAAAAGAATCATGAAGCTTCTTGATGCCACGGCACAATCTACTCTTGAATACAAGAGAGACGTGTGCCCAAGAAGAGGAAGTGCTACAGCGGCAATTACTTATTGTATAAAGAAAAGAGAGGGGAAAATTAAGCACAGTGATCCCTCAGAAATGCTGCTATGACACGCAGGCGGCTATTTTCTGGTAATCACTCTGCTGTAATATATGAACAGTACATGGAAATAGTATTAGAATAATTTACTATTGCTTGTGAACAATAAATTAACAAGGTTGCTTGCTAGTTTGCATTTTCTTCTAATAAAAAACCCCATGAGGGTCACAGGCAAGGTAGCTGTAATACAAACAGTGCCGGATACAGGAATTTTCATTGCCAGGAAACAACAGGAGAGGATGTGATGCCCTAACACGTGTGCCAAGATGGCAGAAGACATTTTCAGTTCACAACGCGACCTCCACGTTGCTTCAGACAGGGCTTCTCCCTAGCCAACGTCACTGACACATGACAGGGGGACAACCTGAGATTTCCTCTTTTGCAGGCCCAGGGAACACATCTGTCTTCAGGGAACTGAAGAGTCTTTTGTTTTTGAGAGTAAGATGGGGAAATCCCATAAGACTTTGACTGATGGAAGTTGGATGCCTAATGAGGGTTCGAAATTAGCCATCGACTCACATACTTGAAGGCTGGGAGTCTGAAGAGATGGGGGAATTCTGCTGTGACCTGGCAAATCACTTCATTTCTCTGGTCTCAAGTTTCTAAGGAGGCAGAATTAGATGAATGATTTTCATACTTTACAATGGGAAGCTCTTTCTCCAAATAAATCTTAAGTGGGAACACAAGATGCAAGTATGTAAAACAGTGCCATGGGGGGGGGGGCGGTGAGGGCAGCTGGAACAAAGCTACCTTGGACTCTGCTGGCTTCCTAGGGACCCCCTGGGCCTCAGGGCCTTGAGGACAGGACAAAACCACCTGGCCAAGTATTTCCTAGCCTTGCATAATCCTCTTACATTTGGAAGAGAAGGAAAGGGAAGGGTATAGGGTCAGATAAGCAGATAAAGAAGCCCTCTCTCCCTCTTCCCATATAGAGGCCCCACTGCTACACTGAGTAAACAGGAGAGAAAAAAGAACATTCACTGCTCCTTTCTTCATTGTCTGCTGACTCCATTTCATTTGGATTCGGCTGCTGGCAGGATCATGGGTGCGTCTGCAGGAAGCTTGAGAGCCCAGGAGAGGCTGAGGGAGACCCTGGTCCTGGCCAGCTGGTCTCCTCTGAATGCTGGGAGGCCTGGGTGGGTGTGGGTGACAGTGGGTCGCTGCTATTATCACTCCAGTTTTGGTGAGCAGGACTTGAATTCCTAATAGCAATAGCCCCACAGCATTTAGTACATCTCTGGTTGGTACCAGAGTCCTCACTGGGAAGGAGGGAGGGATAGAGGGAAGGAGGGAGAAAGGGAAGGAGTGGAGAAAGGAAGGAGGGAAGGAGGGAGGGAAGGAAGGAAGGAAGGAAGGAAGGAAGGAAGGAAGGAAGGAAGGAAGGAAGGAAGGAAGGAAGTGGGAGAGGGAGGGAGGAAGGGAAAGTTCCCATGTTGTCCAACATTATATGCAGTGCAGCTTGGGCCAAATCATATAGTGTACCCTCCTCCTCCCTCCCTCTAAAATCTCTTACATGATAAAAATCCAGGTTCTAGGGAACATCAGCAGAGAAAAAAGTGGCCCACGGGCAGCTGAGCAGATTATTCAGAAGGCAGGGACCTGGCCTCTCTCGCAGGAGCCAGCAGGGGCAGGAGAAGAAGCACAGCTGGGGAGTCAGGTCAGGGCTGACTGAATCTTTTGTATCTTTTGAATCCTGGCTCTGCAATTTACTCCCCGAGGCCATGTTACCAGCCTGCTGACTGTCAGTGAAGAGGGGCATAATAATACCTGGAGTTGTTTTAAAGCTAAAAAAAGATAAGTGAAGTGGCTGGTGCCAAGATGACCCCCAACAAACATCTATTTCCTCTCCCTGCCAGTTGCCTACTGGTGATGAAGGCTCATGGGTTGACTGAATACGAGCCTCCGGGAAACTGTCAGCAGTCGTCCAGGGGAGAAACTCTCCCAGCATTCCAGGCTTTTGCTTTGCTCCCAGAGCCAGCGGAGGGCAGGGTGGCCCCTCTGGATCGGTGCGTTCTGGTTCAGAGCAGAGTCAAGGAGCGTGGCGGCTAGGAAAGAGCCTCAGAAATCAGCTCTTCCCACTCCCTCCCTTCCCATCCAACGAAATGGACTCTCTGCAAGCAGCAGAGCTAGGATTAGAGCCCAGGCCCTAATCTCCAGCAGGTACTCTGGGTCCTAGGAGTGCCTGGAAGAGCAGTGTGGGTAGAAAGTGTGGGCTCAGGGGGCCCCCTGCTGCACCGCTTGTGAGCAGGGTGGCCTTGGGAAAGGGGGGAGACTCTCTGAGCCTCAGTTTCCTCATCTGCCGTTGGCACCACCCTTAGTTCTCATGACGCTCATTAGGATGAGAGATCACGTGCTAAAGGTGCCTCCACAGGGCCTGGCATGGAGCAGGCATCCACAAACAGTCAAAGGAGTCAAAGGAGGCTTTAGTTACAATAGCTACACATTGATGAGTACATATACCATGTGCCAGGGGAATGCAGGGAGGAACAAGGTGCTTTCTGCCTTGGAGTTGCTCCTAAGAAGATAAACTTCTGATCTGCTTCTCCCTGTTCAAGAATCTAAGTGAGGAAGGCAGAGAAGATGAGTGGCCTGGGCCCCCCACGTTGAGGCAGTCCAGTGGTGCCAGAGCCGGGGTACAGGGGTGGGCACCTCGCTGGCACTCCCAGACCCCGAGACCTCGCACAAATCCACTCATCTCCAGCACTGCTGATTCATTTCTGCAAAGGGAGTGCCAGGGTGCAGTGCGTAGGGTGGGGGAAAGGTAAACCGGTGATGTCTAAGGCTTTCTAAGCTCTGAATTCTATGATCAATGGTCCCAAATCAGCACCAATAAATCCCGCTGTGACTTGGTTCTGTCATTTCCCTTGATTGACTTAAGATTCAATACAGAAGCTTCCAGCTAATTAAGAGGTCCAGTAGGCCACTTTGTGGTCGAGGATGGCTGGGCAGGAAGGCGCGAGAGACCTGACGGTCCTTTGCTTGTCTGGTGAGACGTGGCAGCAGGAGGGACACAGCTCCACGGGAGCATGTCTGACTCTGGTTTAGGGGATGACACGGCGACACGTGACCTCACCACGGACAATAATTTACAACAACCTTCCTCGGACCAGGCCTGGACTCCTTTCTGTGCTTCGTATTTTCCTTTTGTAAAATGGGAACCACCTTGGCACAAGGTGGGCCGTGATTATTCCTTTGAGTGTTATCTGCTGAGGATAAGACGCAAGGCAGGTCTTTTCTGAGGAGGCCCGGGTTCTTCCTCTCTCTTTCTTGTTCCTACACAGGATTCATTTAAAGTCCCGAGGCGCTTCTGCGCGGAAGGCAGGGCTCCCGGAGAGAGATCCCTGCCGGCGCCTCTGCCTCCGGGCGCCTCTTGTACTAGAAACGAGTTTTGACTCGGGAACAAAGCACACTGAAAAGGCCTCTCAGGAACTGGGAATCCACCCCGTCCAAACTGGCTTTGAGTTTTGATCCCAAGTTGGAACCTTTCAAGTAATTTCACATTTGATCGAACAGGGTTTTTTAATTTCTTGTTTTTCCTTCTTTTCTTATATAAGGATGCAGACCTAAAAGGACCCCTGGGCACTCGTAGGTTCTTAGGAAATCTCGCTGCTGCCTTTCCTTGTAATTGCATCTGAAACTGATTAAGCGTCCATCTCTGACCACGTGAGCAGTGAAATGGATGGGAAGGGGCGGGGCGCTGGGAATTACTTCGGGCATTCTGAGTTTGGGGACTGTCTGGATTTAAAAACAAAACGTCTTGGATATTCAGCTTCTAATGAGGTCAGGTTTGCTTGTTCCTGGGAGAAATGCCAGCCATGACGCTGAGAAAGTCTGTTGAAAGGTCAGCATTGGGGAAGCCCCCGCCTAAGTCACGGCAAATGAAACCGTAGGCCCCTACGGTTCCTGGAGCGATTTATTTCTCTGTTTGGGAAAAACAAACACACAAGCACAACAAACTCTCCTGGGCCCCGGGGTCCACGCTCATGGTCCTCCGGGGAAGCCTGTGTTCCCGCTGCCTTCGGAGTGGAGCCCAGGCACCACGCGGCAGACAATCCAACACAGCAAAAAGTGGCTCACCCTGCCCAGTTCCTTCAAAACCATAGAGACCCCCTTGGGAGCCCCTTCCAGGCGGCCTCAGAGTAGGTGACAATCTTCTCTACCACCAAAGGCCCTGAAAACTTAGAAATGGAATATTCGGAACCGAGCCCCACCTGTGTAGAGTGAACTTTCAGAAACTGCACGTGGGATGGGTGAGCCCAGCGGGCAGAGACCTCGTGTCACTAGTTTGCCTCTGTAGCCTCTGTGCCTTGCAAAATACTTGGCATACGAACATAAAAATTTTTACTGAATGCATACATGAATCTCACAGGCATTTATTTAAAATAGCATATACCACTGATTTGGGTGTCTTTCTTTTCAAACTCTAATCTCACGAAATGTTTGACTGGTCCTTTCTAGATCTGATCCCATCTTTTTCCCCAGAGGCTATTGAAAGAAGGACTTTTGGTTAAAGGATCCAGCCCTCTAATTTCATGGTTGGGAAACAGAGGAATCTTTAAGTGGGGAGGTCACAACCAGGGACTGAAGACTCCAAGTTTGGGCGTCAACCATCTGTCCTCCCAGCCCTTGCTACCTGCCTCAAAGATGCAGTCATGTGAACTCTGCTGTCGTTAACCTGCTCCCAGGAATTCCTGTCAACAGATACCCAGCACCCGTGTTACTACTTCCACGACATTTGAAAACTTGAATGTGAACGGAGTGTTCCGATACTTAAGGCTTTTGGATGGTTCCTCCCCATGCAGACAAAGAGCCCTTTTCTGCAGCCACCTGTAGCCAACATCCCTTGCAGCCCTAACATCACAGTGTCTATGGGATTCTGGGGAGTTAGTACCACTTCCTAGACATGTGTCTTTGCAGCCTTGCCTGTAACCGTGTTGCATGCTTGGTTCGTTTGCCTATTTTTATGCCCCTCAATATCCTCCTATATTCCACCTTCAAACCATTGGGCCGGCACTCCTCACACACACTAAGGCATGTTGCCTTGGCTACTGAGCTCTACAGAGCTTCAAAATGTACAGTCCTTCCAAATGAGTAAGATGTTTAGACTCTTTCTCTTTTCCCAAAGCCCAAGCAGAGACAAAAAACACACTTCTGTTTGGCCTTCAGGGAAAAGAAACAAAAACTCATAGATCCCCAGACAGAAATTTTCATTTTACAATTGCGATACCACCTACCAGAACTTTCCTTTCACTCTTTCCAAATGCAGAAGCACGCACGTGCCCTTTGGTTAAGGTAGCTGTGGGCATACGCGGTGCAGTCTGTGATGACGCTAGTCTCTAGGTAACGGGATTTGTCATCTTGTTCTCCCCATTAGACTGTAAGGTCTTCAAAGTAAAGAATGATGTCCTTTTCTTTCTCTGTAATTCCCCAGAGCTCAACTCGGTGTCACTCTGTGCCTACCAGGTGTCCAATAAACACTGCTGACAATGTAAACAGAGTTCTTAGCACTTACAAATGAGAAAATGCCCACATTCACTGTCAAAGGTTTTTGTTTTTTTTTTTTTAAAGATTTCTTGGATTCAATGCGTGTGTGTGTATGTGTGTGTGTGTATGAAAGAGAGAGAAATGAAAGCCTCAGAGATGAAGACGACCTGAGAATGGAAAACATGAAGACACATAGAGATAAAGAAAAGCACGCAGACCCACAGCGAGAAAGACCAGCACATAGAAACCCATGAGGCTCCCTCCAGGCTCAAATTTATACATTCACGTATTTTTAAATGACGTGGCCGACATTGTGGTCCAAGATTTTGTGATTTCAGGTGTTTTACCCCACACAACCCGGCTGTGGGAAAACAGACAGGAGACGGGTGTCATTACCACTCAGCAAGCCAGGTGCCACGGCCCCAGGCCTTTGAAACACGTCACCCACACCTTCCTACTGGGCCTGAGAATTCTTGCCACCTTTGGTGAAGCTGCCAGAGTTTTTCCTTCCAAATTATAAAGTCCTTCATGAAGCCAGGCCTCAGTTAAGGGACTGTTGACATTGAGTGTGACCGCTGCCACTCAACACTGGCGCCAGCAAAGCCTGCTCCTTGCCACTAGGGAGAGGAGACACCACACGTAGTGGAAGAAGCCACGGCCAAGGGTTGGCAGTGTGGACAAGTCACGCCACCCTTCAAGGTGTCAGTCGCCCGGTCTGCGAGAGGAGACACAATCCCTGCGCAGCCCAGGGGCTGAAGTGAGGCTCTGCTGTAACGGGGTGACTCGTGGGCACGTGCGGGGCAGCGGGGAGTGCTCTCTGCCGCCCGGACTCACGGCCCCCTGCAGCCGGGATTTCTACAGGGCGGAGAACTGGACTAGGAGAACAAATCCCTGCCTGTGTGATAACTGTTTTAAATTTTTCGATGCTTTAAAAAAATGGCTATAAAAATATCAAATTGTAAAGAAATCAGAACAAATTAGATAACGCGTAATTACATAACGCACCTTAGTGATGAAGAGCACGAGCTTCCAAGTGGCAAAGACCCTTGTTCGAGTCCCCACTCCCCCACTTACTAACTGTGCGACCTTGGGTGAGTTACTGAATCTTCAGAAACCTGGGCTTGCTCAGCAGTAACATGGGGTTAAAAATAGTACTTGTCTGGGACTTCCCCGGTGGTCCAGTGGCTAAGACTCTGCACTCCCGATGCAGGGGGCCTGGGTTTGATCCCTGGTCAGGGAACTAGATCCCACATGCCGCAACTAAGAGTTCGCATGCCACAACTAAAAAAAAAAAAAGATCCCGTGTGCCACAACTAAGACCCGGCGCAGCCAAATAAATATAAAAAAAAAAATAGTACCTGTCTCACAGAGGCAATAGGAGGACTAAATGAGATACTTTGTCAAACATTCTGCTACATAGTAAGCTCTCAAGATTACTGGCAATCATTATTATTGTTCAGTACTTCCTCCCATTATCTGGGATTCATCTTATACAAACACAGTTAAAAGTACGCAAGTAACCAAAATCTCCTCTGAACAACCAAAACGGTGTTGCAATGTAAATGCGTAAAAGCCTGGGTATTTTGTTCACACAGTCATGTCCAGATTCTCATTTAGTGTGACTCTGTACACAAGTCTAAGAGCAATAATAATGATGGACACTTGATCGACCACCTACTGTGCACCCAGCACTTCACTAAATGTGTTACACTTGTTATCACACTGGATCCCCCACAGTCCCACAGGTACAATCATCTCCCGCATTCTAAAGATGAGGAAGTAGAGGCTGATAGAAGCTAAGTGACTTGCCCCGGGTCAAACTGATTAAGTAGGAGACTCAGGATGTAACTCAGCCAGTCTCATGCCAACCCACACTCTAATCAATACCCTACAGCGCCTCCATGACCATCCTGGTGATCCCATCTCCCGGCTCGTGGCAGGTTAGAAAAAAGAGCTCGAGGGGTGGAGGGAACTGAAGTGACAGGCACAGCGACATGTGATGGACTGACGGATTAATAGGGAGACAGGAAAGGGAAGGGGATAAAAAGCTCACAGAGAAAGGCTTCCACGGCCCAGCTGTCCAGACCCAGTCATATCAGGGGTCAGAACGCCCTAATATATATTCAAAGCCCCCGAGAGCGTCATGATTCCACAGCACAGTGTGATAATTTTCACTCTGCCATCAAGAAAAATCAAATTGTGTGCTCAGCAAGACAGAAAACAAAATGAGGGGATGGGGGACCGTGGGTGATATATTAAAGGGGTGGGTAGATTCCGTCGGGACAGGGCATCTACGTTGAATACCCTTTGACCAATTTGCATAAATAAGGCACCGCCTTTGAAAAAGATGATACACTATTCAAGTAAGAGTTAAGGAAATACCAACACCCAGGTGCATCTGGATACTTTTTGTTCGTGGATCCTTACCTTGTATTTTAACCCAGCTTCTATCAAGTCTTGAGACAAAAAACCCTTTAGTCCTCTCTGCCTCTCTCAGTTTAGAATCATGTCTTTGGTGTCTTTAGCCAGGGTAGCATTTAAGGGTCTCACAAACTAATTGCATCAGGTAATTGAAAGGAACATGTATTGAAAATAAGGGTCTCACAAACTAATTGCATCAGGGTCTCACAAACTAATTGCATCAGGTAATTGAAAGGAACATGTAGTGAAAATAAGGATGTAAAGATTATTTTTTTAAAAATGGAGGAAAAAAGGTATTAGGTGGCCTTCTTGTCACAGGCAGCTGTCACCTGGACTTTTAGTGTCCCCTTCGGGCACAGGCCAGGCTGGCAGAGAAAAAGGGACTTGTGTTAAATCACGAGACTCGTTTCCAATCAGAAGCCAGTCACGGCTTCCTGTTCATAACCTTAGCTCACTGCCCCTTAAAGTGAGATTTTGTTTTATGCCTATTCACATTATATTCCCTAAGCTCCAGAAAAACTGCTTTCAAAGTCTCAAAATGAAGCTTAGACTATGATGGCTTGAAAGGCATTTGAACCGAATTTGAAAAGATTTGAAAATAGCATTTTAAATTGATATAATTGTAACATGATACCTTTAACAGGTTCTCTAGTTCTGGTTATCTGAGCAGGGAGAAACCTCCAGGAACCAGAAAAGCCCCCATTCACCAGCAGCCCACACTCACCACGCTGGCCAGCGGTGTCCAGAGGGCAGAAAAGCTGTTCCCAGTGGAAATAGAGGGGATACCCTTATCCCTCTAGGCTAGGGTTGCCAGATGTGGCAAATGAAAATACAGGACACTGAGTTATAGTTGAAGTTCGGATAAGCAAAGAATACTTGTTGACCATGAGTAAGTCCCATCCAATATTTAGGACATGTTCACATTAAAAAAGTATTTGCTATTTATCTGAGATTCAGATTTAACTGGGTGTCCTGTATTTTATCTCTCTCTACTGTGGGCTCTGACCCCCTAGGAGATTCAGGATGGGTGGGAAGTCGGGGCGAGTGGGGGTTCCGCTTACCAGCCTAGGAGAAGAGCACCACTGATGGCCCCGGCTGGCATTCTCTCTCCTTCAAGCACCAGGCTCCCCTCCCTTCCACCCCTTCCTCCTTTCTCTCTAAGGAGGCTCCATGGCTCCAGCCATTCCATGGTCTTCCTTAGGAGACACCTCTGATCCCTCTGGCTGTCACCCCCCATAACACACCTCCTAACCCGACCTCGTCCCACACTGAGGTGCACGCGCGGAGGCAGACGGTGCTTGTTAGAACTTGTTTGTTTCTACGTTCTATTGTGTCTTGATTTGTTTCCCAAGAAAAGCTGCAGATGGGCTTTGGAGGGGCTCTTGATTGGAGATTTCCTTTCATTTTTTTCTTTCCCCATATAGACCCCCCCTCCCGCCCACTGTATTCAGATGCCAAGAAGTAAATCGGTGTTTGTTCCCTGCGATGATAATTTCAAGACCTGAATTAAAGTGAGGGCTGAGCCAGCATGCCCAGCTTGCCTAGGAGAAGTTTCTATAGACTCTATACCCACAGACACTGGCCTGACTCCAGCAGTGGATGCTCTGACCACCTCCCACCCCGACCATTTCATACTACTGATTAGTGGTCTTTAGTGAACCACACTCAAAAATAATCACATACATTTAACGAAAACAAGGAGGAAAGATCTCTTGGTTTCAGGCTTCCAAGTGTGTGCTTGCAGCAAAACATTTAGAGCCAAGCCATAAAATGAATGGAAATAGGAGGAAACACTGACACAACAATAAAACAAGGGGTGAGATTAATGATGCCATAATACAATCTGTTTTCATTTGGTGCAGAGAAAATTAATTTTTGAAGACATTTCATTTAACTTTGCAATATTTTGCAGTGTAACCTTTGACGCTTGAAACTTTTCTCTTTCATCCCCTTTAAGCCTGAGAATGGGGGAAGCCAGTTTTATGTCTGGTTGTTAAGTATTGCTTCATGGCAGATGACCAGGCTTGCTGCCTCTGCAAGCAATGTGTACTCAGGGAACGGAAGTTATTGCTGACCATAATTCTCAGCTCTTTACCGCCTATTGAAACATCCACTTTAATAAGCCAAAATTCAACTTCCAAAAGAATAAGATGTGATACCTTCCAGAGCAAGGCACCGGGGTGGGCTGGACGACCAGATAAGGTTGTGTAAGCACTCAAGATACTCCGACCCCTCGAGTTTGAATCCAGGAAAGCAGTGATAGGAGATCACAGTTCCCACTGGGAAGGAGGTCTGGAACTCGGAGATGTTCACATAGCCATTAGAAGAGGCGAGCGGTCTCAGGCAGCCTGCGACGTGGGAAAAAAAAAGGGAAGTGTCTCACGTGGTCATCTTTGTACACCTGAAAGACAAAGCACTATATGTCTTTCGGTTTCCCCCGCTGTAAACGTGGCATGGCCTCCGAGGACTGCACACCTTGGTCTTAAATGCTCAGACCTCCTTATCTACGTACCTATTCTATTTCTAAAGCAGGTATTTGCTTTTATAGTTGCAAGTGGCATCGAGAGGGTGACACGAGTAGGGAAGTAGTAACGGGAGGTGGAGCTGAGGGTCGGGACACCCCTAGCCGGTGGTTCCAGCCCTGACTGCATGTTAGAACCACCTGAGGAAATTTTTAAATTAATTTATTTTTCATTGAAGTATAGTTGATTTACAATGTTGTGCTAATTTCTGCTGTACAGTAAAGTGATTCAGTTATACATATATATACATACATTCTTTTTTATATTCTTTTCCATTATGGTTTATCACAGGATACTGAATATAGTTCCCAGTGTGATACAGTAGGACCTTGTTGTTTATCCATTCTGTATATAATAGCTTACATCTGCTAATCCCAACCTCCCACTCCCTCCTTCCCCCAACCCCCTCTCCCTTGGCAACCACAAGTCTGTTCTCTATGTCCATTTCTGTTTCATAGATAGGTTCATGTGTGTCATATTTTAGATTTCACATATAAGTGATATAATATGGTATTTGTCTTTCTCTGTCTGACTTACTTCATTTAGTATGATAATCTCTAGTTGCATCCATGTTGCTGCAAATGGCATTATTTCGTTCTTTTTTATGGCTGAGTAGTACTCCATTGTATATATGTACCACATCTTCTTTATCCATTCTTCTGTTGATGGACATTTAGGTTGTTTCTATGTCTTGGCTATTGTAAACAGTGCTGCTATGAACATTGGGGTGCATGGATCTTTTTGAATTAAAGTTTTGTCCGGATAGATGCATGGGGGGGGAATTGCTAGGTCATATGTTAATTCTATTTTTAGTGTTTTGAGGAACCTCCATACTGTTTTCCACAGTGGCCCCACCTACTTGCCTTCCCACCAACAGTGTAGGAGGGCTCCCTTTTCACCTGAGGAAATTTTTAAAAACACCAATGCCCAGCCCTGTGCCCAGGTCAGTATCCAGCCTGGGCACCCCTATCTCTTTTAAAGCTGCCCACGTAATCTTAAAGTGCCATCAGGGCTGAGAACCACTGAGGTGCCACAGAGGAAAGAGAGACTATTTCCTGTTTCAGCAGTGGTGGTGGGCAGCTTGAGAAGGTTAGGATGCAAACTGGGTCCCATGGCAGCAGATAATGGAAGACACCTGTCTGACGTAGTGCAATGAAAGTTTTGAAAATCCCATTGTGTTTTAGGTGAAATAGGAAAGTAACATGTAACGCAGTGGTTCTCAAACTTGAGAATAACCCAGAGAGGGCTTGTAGGACAGACTGCTGGCCCACCCACCCAGAACTTCTGGTTCAGTGGGTCCGTGTAGAGCTCAAGGATTTGCACTGCTGCAGGTTTCTGGGTGCTGTTGCCGTGGCACCAGGCTTTGAGCAGACGTGCTGTAGCAAGTTTGTGCACCATGCACAGAATTCTGTGTGCCATCTGAGTGAGCATGAGACCTGGATCCCTGCTTCTGTAAAACAGTAGCTGCCTTTTGTCGTGAAGCCTGTGCAGCCCAGTGGAACATTCCCAGTGGCACAGCAGCCCACTTGGTGTGGCATCTGCTGTGATCAGTGAATTTCTTATTGGCTTCAGCAGCTTCACTGGAGGGAATAATGACCCTGCAGAGCTGTGCTCTTCCCGGGGAGAACTAATTGTGTGTGTAGTAAATAATGGATAATGGAAAAACCTACTTTCCCTTCCAATCACCAAGCACAAATTATATCACGCAGGCACTGCAGCAGATGATGGAACTCCTCTCTTAAGATGACTCTGTGACACATTACAATACAAGCGTCGAAGAGCCACGTATTGAGCGAACTGCTTGGGTCGGCGCCTTAGACTGTGGTGTCTGTGTCTGTATCAGAGCAGACACAGACACCACAGTGAGGGGTGCAGAATGTAGGAGGCATTCACTCTGGGGCCGTCAAGGGTCAACCTGCACTGCTGCATCCTGGTGTCCTGCAGCCCCACAGACCCCACAGACCCCAAAGATCCCTGCCCGGAACAAGCCACACTCAGGATGGACCAGACCAGAAATGCACGGTGCCCAGCCATCCTTTTGGGCAGTCCCAACTGTCTTAAATGATTTTTTCTTTTTTCGGAGCTGAAAACTGACACTGTTCATGGCAAAAGTGAAATGAGTGGAGGGAGGCTGGCAATCGGGCATAAACAGGATCAATAATTGAGAAAAAAAAAAGATAAGCAAATCAACACTAACAAGGGAATGTGTTAGAACCCTGAGCAGGGTTCCAACGTGTGGGCACACGTGACTGTGCCCCTGCCTCCTTCTGGGAAGGAGTGTGGTTCTAAGCTACCCATGTGGATAAACTGCATCCCCTAAGTAAAAAACTAACTCTGACCCACAGGGAGCAGGAAGCATCGGGCCATGGATCTCTAAAACACAAAGTTCCGGGGGAAAAATGGCCTTGGAACGGTTCCCACCTCCGACCCCAAAAGGAGATGAAAGGGGTTGGAACATGTGCAGCCAATCAGAGAAGGAAAGCTATGTCCACTCTTGGTTGGAGGACAGCCTGTCCTAAAAATACAGTAGAAAACTGGCTTCGACTCAATAGTTGAATGTGATTTCTATTTGCACTTCGAGATAATAGAGAGACGGTTCCTCAGGCTGTAGCCCCTGGATCTATAGGTGCAAATAAAAATTACAGGATGAAATGTCACTCGAAGGGCCAATTATATACCCCCTGGGGGCTCGAGAGGTGTCAGGCTGTCTAAAGCAACCCTGCTGTGCCCACACGAGTGGACGGCAAGGTGCAGGGGCTGGAGGGGGGTATCAGGGCCCAGACCAGGGGCACCTCCTCTGTGGGGACTGAGGGCTCTGAGGAGGGCTGAAGGTGGGCTGTGGGCTGTATTGCTGTTTGAAGAAGCACACCTTTCAAGAGCGGCCGGCCAGCTCTTTTGTTGCTGCAAAAAACATCGAAGCTGTGTTATGACTGAGATTTAGTAAGGGGTGCTAGAGGGGAGGGGCAAGAGGGCGCAGACAGAGCAAGAGGCAAGCCTGCACCTGAACTCGTGACAATGACACCCCAAGATGTCTATCACCATAGGGCATTTAAAAAAAATCACTGGGATAAAAAGAACTCCTAAAGAAGCGTACTGTATTTAAGGGACGTAAAAGGAAATTGAAAGGGTGGGAGAACCGAAAGACAAGTGGAAAATATGAAAGCAAGAAGGGGTTGGAGTCTGAAATAATTTTCTTGGCCGTTACTCGGATAGCGCCGCAGGACTGGAACGAATCCATGGTTAATAAAGTTCATTTGGATAAACAGCCCCACCTGAAAGCCGGCTGCTGATTCTCTGGAGAGTCTCTAAGAGTATAAATAAATCAAGTGTCTCCTTTAAGAATGTAACACATAACACGCTGAACAACCCAGAAGCTTCTGGGGAGAAATGCAGGAGGGTGAGGACCCGGGCTGCCTCTGTCCTCCTAATCCCGAAGCCTTTGTTTCTTCAAGGGGCCGTGACTCTTAAACTCTCACATAAGGAAATGATTTATTTCCAACTATGGGGTGCACAAAGCAATATCAGAGTCCGCCCGTCGTGATTTCCAAGCAGAAAGTTGACATCCATCTCAACTTTAACATGCCAGTGCTTTTGGTGTAAATAAGATTGCTAGCCCTCTCCCTTGGATTATGAATTATGCATGGGTTTCTTGGTCCTTTGGTCCAAGTCACACGTCAAAAAATAAAATCAGAATTAATGGGAACTCGAGGGCTTATTTTCACAAATAGGGCCCTCTGTGTCGGCCCAAGCAAATTTAAAAAACGCAAGAGGATAAATATTCATCGTATGGTTTGGATGAAATTTGAATTTGATTATTTTTCTGCTCCTCATGCATTATAAAAAAGGATAACATTATTAAGAGAAAATAGCCTCTGTAAGATTGGCTTTAAGTATATTCGCACCACAACCGAAATCAGTATAAATGCTGTTATTTCCATTAAATATACAATAGTTCATCATTGGGTTCACAGCCCAGTTACAAGGCTCCTAATTCTGCAATGACTTTTGGTTTCTTAGAATAAAGGAGACATCCAACACACTAAAGAATAAGGTATTTCCCATTTAAACTTTAAAGCTGGGTGTATAGAGCTGGAGAGAAGCACAGGGAATTGTGGGAAGATTCCAAACACAGAGCTGTGGTGATCAGCGTGCAGTACAGCTGAACCATGGGGTGTGCGTGGCTTTGTGTTTCCCCCTGTCATCCTATTAGAGAAACGTGTACACGCTCCACAATCAAGTCTGAAAGAACAGCTGAGAACCACAGCCTCAGCCCCGTACCTTGACAGATGGGCAGATGGTCCCACGTTCCGTCATCACGACATAATGAAACCTTGTTGTACAGGTCAGGGTACCGGATCTTGAATCCTTCATGACAAGTGATGATTAATTTATCTCCATGTCTGTATGTCTTGTTATGAATCTCGGCATCTTCAATTTGCGGGATGCGGCAATCTGCAATTGCGTAAAAAGGATACATTATTTTTGGAATTCAAACAGTTGTGGTTCACAGCTTCACAAGAAAGCTCTTATTTTCACACGTGGTCTCAACCTACACGGCGATCTGATAAATGGTTCCTTAGTTATCACTAGACTCAGGTCCCACGGGCAAGCAGCAGAAGCTGCAGAACCTGCTTCACAGACAAATAGGAAGAGGGGTCGAGGTGACGAGGTCCAGGTCCAAAAGGAACCTTGTTTTCTGCCCGCGACACTTTACACCCTACAGTTGAGCTTACAAGCAATTTTGGAAACGAGTGAAGAAAGACAAAAGCTGGGGATTCACCTGAACTATCTAGCTGGTTGCCCACTTGGCTGGGTTTGCGGACCGTGCGTTGCACCGAACAGCCTGGCTGCCTGGTCTCGCCTGGTCCCCCCCCCCCGCCTCTGCCTGTGGGGCGAGGGCCTGGGCCTGATAGGAAAATGTGCTTTGCAGAACAGCAGGAGGCCGAGCTGGGGCTGCATTTGCTATTAGCATTTCCCATCCACCTTATCTGTTTTTAAAACGATAATAAATAGAGCAGCACGTACTACTGCCAATATCACAAAAGGCTCAGAGAAAGCAACTATTGCCTTTGAAAAATGGAGTCAGAGCAGAATGCAGGTGGCTGGGAGGGGAAGAGGCGACAGAGTCAGGAGAAGGGTGTTGGGGGGACAATCATGCAACAAAATGATTAAAAGAGAAAATAAAACTGATCAATCGTAACTATCCGCTTCTAACTCTAGCTACCTCCGGTTTACCCTGCGGGCCACTCCACTCTGCGCTGGGACGTTGGAATCCTGCTCCCGCTGGACCCTCCCCCTCTAAACACCGCCCAACTAGTCCCATCTAATTTTTTTTTTAAATATATATCGGAGTAGAGTTGACTAACAATGTTGCTGTGTTCGTTTCAGGTGTACAGCAAAGTGATTCAGTGATACGTATATATGTATCTTTTCAAATTCTTTTCCCGTGCAGATTATTACAGAATGTTGAACCGAGTTCCCTGTGCTATACAGTAGGTCTCTGCTGGTTATCCGTTTAAAATATAGCAGTGTGTACACGTCAGTCCCATCTGGTTTAAGTCACTTTGTTCACCACGTGTCTCTCTTCATCTCCTGTTTTAAAGTCCCTGATTTTACACGCACATATGCTTGTAAGCATGAGCTATTTATTTATTTCTACTTTTAGAGTCAGGTAGATGAGTTATGCTTCCAGTTTGCTGCTTCTCCGTTTTTTGAAACAAGGCAAAATTTAAAAGCAGCGCTTTGATGATCATAGAAGCTTCCTTCGGAAATTTCTCAGTGGGTTTCTCAGCCACTCCCCAAAGCCTAGTGAATCCAGAATAGGTTGGAATAGTATTAATAGGAAGTCTGACCTTCAAGTTCCTCTAAGCTTTGAACGATTAGCTCTAGGGCGATGAACCTTGGGAACCCTGATGCAGGTGGCTGGCTTGAGGATGGCTCTGGGAGCTGGGAACTTGGGTAGCTTTCAAAAGAGCATGTCCCAGGAGCTTTGATGTGGGGTTGAGGCTGGGTTTACTGGGAGCAATCTGACAACAACGGACTCCAGAAAACAGAATGTTAGTGACGGGAAAGCCTCGGGCAGAAGTGGCCTCCCAGGCAGAGGAGGGCCCTGGCAGCTGAGAGCCCAGGGGTGGCGGCCATTCACCATCTCCTATGAGTCCTCCGGAGGCAAACGCTTGCGAGCCCGGCTCTGCCTCGATCTCAGCCCTCGTTCCCACCATTAGCTTGAGAGCAGGGACTGTGTCGCCACTTCCTCTGACATTCCCTCCGCGCCTCCAGACCTTTGTACACACCTGGCAGAGAAGGGCTGAGGGAAGCCATGTGGACCTTTGCCCGAGAACGCTGTGCGCCTGCAGCCCCCTCGAGAGGCTGATTAACAGGCTTTCGGGGCAGTCCTGGCAGCTAAGCCTTGCCCTGAGGAAACCCATCATCAGCTCTTCCCTTTGCCTATGGATTTCAACAGAGAGAGTCTTGGCTGGAGAACCGGGTTCTGGTTTCCATCTTACTTCTCATTTTTGCGTCTCAGGCTGCAGAAAGAGCTTTCCTAACTGTTCATGTTTAACCAATAGTTTTTCTGCAAGAATAGCTGAATTCCTCCCAAATCAATCCCAGAATAATGATGACGGGAGTCACAGATAATTGACAGTTCTCTGCACACCGCTGCTGCCTTCTTCTTAATGGAAAATGTGAATTACATGTTTTTCAATACCGCTATGCAGAAATTATTCACAGCAAATAAAAACACATTTGTCAAGGCATCCGTCTGTAAAATCTGGGCTGTAAATAGATCCTGTGGTAGTAATTTATATGACTAACAGTTATTTTCACGGTTGACTTAAAACTTATTCAGGAATTAACCAGGATACTCAGGAGGTGGCCAACTAGTGGCAGTAAACTCAATGGACAGAACTGGCCATTTGGACACTGTGACATATGGACACTGGCTGACCAGGAGCGGAAGCACCCAAGCCTTGTTTCCAAGAGTGGCTTCTCTGCATAGTGGTCTATAGTATAGGATGCTTTGAACTTCTAATTAGAATGTCATGTTTCCATAGGCAGGAGCCGGGGACTATAGGTTCAAAGGGAATTCACAGCCTCCCAAATGCCAGTAATTATGTACTCTACTCAAAGAAGAGTCAGCATAGAGAGTGATATAGGGCCAATTTACTATGTGAGTGGAACCCCATATCCACTGGGGAGTCAAAAGTTGGAGTTCAAATTCCACCAAGGTAGAGAGGCCAGAAGCGGCCATGCCCTATGCGTAAGCACAAAACTCAAACAGACCAGCTCTAACAAAGCCTAACCTAAACCTTGACAGGAGAAACTACCATCCAGAGCCTTTCTAATTATTTTTTATCCAGAATGTCTGGCACCTAAGCCCCCCAAATGAAGGAGGGTGAAGTAGAAAGAAGGCTTTGGAATAAATACATGTCCTAACCAGTTATCGGTAGCAGTCAACAACTCTGGACCTTATTTCTCTGGAAAGAAATAAACCAGGATCTTTAGTCTCTGAAAAGAAACATGCAATCTTCATCAATTCTAAAGTTTCATATAGAAATAACATGATTTTCTATAGCACAAATGCATCCAGCTGACACAAAGAATTTGTAAAAACTGCTTCAAAAATACTGTTACCAAAGAAATATACCTATGAAAAAAGGTCTATCAATAACTGATTCTGTCAAGTAGAATCAGGTCAACAGTCAAAACTTTTGTCTACAGGGTATCAATGGGCGCTTTGGAGATAAATTTGAGGAATATCAAAAGCTTCCATTCCAGAAATCATTTTTCACCAGCCTATCGCTATCATTATTTTTGTATCTTGCTACTAGTAACAATGAGGTTTTAATATGATAAATAAATAACAGAGTGGATAAAAGGCCCTAAGGCAGTACTACACATGTATACCTACGTACAAATCAGTTGATCAGATTAGTTGCAGAGAGCAGAGTCCTAAAGGATGGAGCAGGAAAGAGAAAGAGGAATTTTGAAGAATATGTGGCGTGTGTTAGAGTTACTTCTCTTTTATTTAATTAATTAATTTATTTATTTTTATAAATTTATTTATTTTATTTATTTAGTTTTGGCTGCACTGGGTCTTCATTGCTGCGCACGGGCTTTCTCTAGTTGCGGCGAGCGGGGGCTACTCTTTGTTGCGTTGCGCGGGCTTCTCATTGCAGTGGCTTCTCTTGTTGCGGAGCACGGGCTCTAGGCACGTGGGCTTCAGTAGTTGTGGCACACGGGCTCAGTAGTTGCGGAGCACAAGCTCCAGACGTGCAGGCTCAGTAGATGTGGCACACGGGCTTAGCTGCTCCACAGCATGTGGGATCTTCCCAGACCAGGGCTCGAACCCGCGTCCCCTGCATCGGCAGGCGGATTCTTAACCACTGTGCCACCAGGGAAGTCCCAGATTTGTTTCCCTTTAAAATGTTAGCTTTACGTGAAAACAAATCTGATTCCTTAAAAATGCTAAGTTTCAACATTAATATGCCCCTCAAAGTGTTCCTAGGAACATGAATACATGATACACTCTCAGATTCACAATTCATATTAGCATATTAAAGGCTCTGAAAGCCTTGCTGTAAAGAATTCTACTGGATCTTGTTTAAGCCAGCACTTGTGAAGCTTATTATTCATCCATCAGTTCATTCATTCATTGAGTTATTGAGTACTTACTCTAGGCCCAGTACATTCTAGGTGCTGGGGATAGAGAAAAAGTCAAGTATCTTACTCTTATGGCATTTGCAATGAGGGAGACTGCTAACAGGCAAATTATCAGGTAAGTGAGCTAGAAAATAACAGGCAATGATCACTGCTATGATGAACACATAACAAGGTAATAGGATAGGAACTGACTTGGGCACTCCTTTAATTTGTGTAGACAGGCAAGGTGCCTCTGAGGAAATGACTTTTATTAAGCTAAGACCTAATGACAAGAAGAATCCAATCATATGTGGACCAGGAAGAAGTTTCAGCCAGAGGGAACAGCTACTACAAAGGCCAGGAAAGAGCTCAGTGTCCTTAAAAACACAAAAGAAGATCAGGGACTTCCCTGGCGGTGCAGTGGTTAAGACTCCATGCTTCCAATGCAGGGGGTGCAGGTTCAATACCTGGTCGGGGAAATAGGATCCCACATGCCACACAGCATGGCCAAAAAAAAAAAAGGCTAATTTCATGTTAAAAAAAGAAAATTAAAATCGGTGTGCCTGTAGTAAGCAAGAGGGAGATGGAAAGTCAGATCATGCAGGGCATTGTAGATGAGGACAGGGGATTTGGTTTTATTTTAGTGTGGCAGGAGCTCCTGGAGCTTCTAAAGCATGGGCCATGACATGCTCTGTGTCATGTGGGTACATGCAGTAAAGGGCTGGCCTTGCCAAAAGGGAGTTCTGGCCTTTGCCCTCAGCTCCTGGGAATTAACCTCTAAGCCCCTGGATTGTTCTACCCGAGATGAGTATCTTTGTTTATCTGGAGCTTAGCATAGACCAGATAGTCTATGCTAACAATGTGACTTAGGCCAGGGAACGTTGGTCCCTACAGTTATCAGCTCTACTTTCGAAAGAACTGGAGACACATAAGTGGCCAACTATGTCTACATGACCAAGTCCCAGTAAAGATGCTGGACACCAAGCCTCAGGTGAGCTTCTCTGGTTGTCAATACTCCGTGTGTTTTGACACACATTGTTGCTGGGAGAACAGGCACTGTGTGTACAGCTCCACTGGGAGAGAGCAACTGAAAGCTCATGCCTGGCGCCTCCTAGACCCTGTGTGCCTCTCCCCTTGGATGATTTTAATCTGTGTCCTTTTGCTGTAATAAACCATAATCATGACTACCATCAGTCCTTCTGGTGAATTACTGAACCTGAGGATGGCCTTGGGGACTTCCAAACTTGTAGCTGGAATCAGAAATTGATAGTCTTGGGGACCCTTGAACTTGCAGTTGTTTTCAGAGGTGATGGTGGTTTGGGGGGGATCCCCAAATCTTGTACGACAAAATCCTTTTTTCACTTAATATCTACTAACATCCCTCAGAGTCACTGTTCTGTATCAGTGCTGTTCCACACCTCTACTGTTCTACATAACTACTGTCCCATGCAGTAGTACTTAGAGAACACTGTCCTGACCGCCATAGTTTACTCAGGATCAGGCTGAAGATGCTAAATGGAGTCAACTGTGGCTGATGATGTCATCATAAACAAGCAACATAAGGCAGAGAGAAGTAGAGGCAAGAGTTGGTGCTGTTCAGAGAGGAGACGACTGGAGAGAGTGGACGCTTCACAGAAAAAGAGGCACCACCATGTGGGTAGTTTTGCTTTGGGAGCATGGCTAGTTCAGGCTGTTTCTTTCTTCTTCATAGGATATTGACTCTTATGAAACCTGAAGAAGCATCAGGACAGGATATTCAAGACCCTGTGGCTCTCAGCCGAATGTTAATGTGGAATTATCATCAGGTCATGCTTAAAACCACTGAGAAAAAGCCATGTGCAACAGAAGTGGATGGAGTAAAGTTATTATAAGTAAGCGTGTTGCTTGTACTTAGTGTTTTTCTTTGACCTACAGATTGGTATATTTTATTTATCTGTGGTTGATGAAGGCAATTATTACCTGTGTTTTGTTATTGAAAGTATTTATTTTTATATTTAACACTTGGATAATAATTCTCTGTGGTTTCTTAGCTGTCCACTCTGAAGGACTAAGAATGTTATATATTTCTTTTAAGCATACATGGAACATTTACAAAAATTGACCATACTTGGGCCATAAAGTCTCAAAACAATTCAAAAGACTGAAATTATAGAGCACGCTTCCTGGCCACAGTGAAATTAAAATAGAAATGAATACAGTCATCCCTCAGTATCCATGGGGCACTGGTTCCAAGTAGGACCTCCCCCTAACCCCATGGATACCAAAATCCACAGATGACTCAAGTCCCTTATACAAAATGGAGAAGTATTTGCATACAACCTACACACACCCTCCTGTATATTTCAAATAATCTCTAGATTACCTATAATCCCTAATACAATGTAAATGATATGTAAATAGTTTCAAATAATAATATAATAATATAAATGCTAGGTAAATAGTTGCCAGTGTGCAGCAAATTAAAGTTTTGCTTTTTGGAACTCTCTAGAATTTTTTTGTGTGTGTGAATATTTTCAATCTGAGGTTGGTGAATTCTGGTGAAACCTGTGGATACTGAGGGCCAACTGTTTGGAAACTAAGTAAAACTCCCATATGTTTGGAAATTAAGTAATACCTTTCTAAATTAATCCATGGGTCCAAAAAGAAATAACAATAAAAATAGAAGGTACTTTGAACAGAATAGCAATGAAAATACTACATATGAAAATGTATGCTCACAGACAAAACTACGGCTCTAAATTTCCCTTTAATCATAAATGCACATATTAGAAAAAGAGAAATATCTGAAAATTAAGAATGTACACCTGGCAGTTGGTTAGGTCAACTTTGTTAATTTCATTGTTCAAGTTTTCTATACCTAGTAGGTTTGCTTTTTCTTGATTGCTCTATAAATTGCTAAGAGAGGAATGTTTAAAGCTTTCACTGTGTTTATGGACTTGTCCTTAAAGAGCTCTTTTTGTAAAGTCTTATGTCATCAGGCATTTATTTTTTATTTATTTATTTATTTATTTTAATTTTTTGGCCGTACCACATGGCATGCAGGATCTTAGTTCCCTGACCAGGGATTAAACCCACGCCCCCTGTAGTGGAGCGCAGAGTCTTAACCACTGGACCACCAGGGAAGTCCCTGTGGACTTGTCCTTAAAGTTCTATTAACTTTTGCTTTATATATATTGAGGTATATTATAAGGAACACACAAATTTAGAATTATTATTAAGTACCCAAATTAAGAATTCCTCTAGAAAAGTTAGAAAAAGGACAACTGAACCTGAAGAAATTACAAGGAAGTAAATAATAAAGAAAATAGCAAGTGTTAATGAAATAGAAAAGAAACATACGTAAGAGAGGATCAACAAACCCAAAAGTCTGTTTTTTGAAATCAGTAAAATTGGTATATCACTGATGAAACTGATCAAGAAACAAAGAGGGACCACACACATAACCATAAAAGAATAAAAAAGGGACAGCATTACAAATGCTACATTAAAATAAAAAAGATGTCAGACTTCCCTGGTGGCGCAGTGGTTAAGAATCTGCCTGCCAATGCAGGGGACACGGGTTCGAGCCCTGGTCTGGGAAGATCCCACATGCTGCAGAGTAACTAAGCCCATGCACCACAACTACTGAAGCCCGCACGCATAGAGCAAGTGCTCTGCAACAAGAGGAGCCACCGCAGTGAGAAGCCCATCCACCGCAACGAAGTGTAGCCTCCGCTCGCCGCAACTAGAGGAAGCCCGCATGCAGCAATGAAGACCCAAAGCAGCCAAAAAAAAAAAATATGTAAAAAACTTTATACCAAGAAATTAGAAATTTTAGATGGAGTCAAATTCCTAAAACAAACAAAAATTGTACAATTTACCAAAAATGACACAAGAAAAAATAGAAAGTGGTTATAATCCCACAAAATATTAAATAAATTAAATTCAAAACTAAAAACCTTCCCACAAAGAAAGCTCCAGGTCTAGGTGGCTTCCCTGTGAATTCTACTAAACATTTAAGGAAGAACGAGTACGCTTCTTATACAAACTCTTTCAGAGTTCTAGTCTGTAGGACCAAAACCACTCATTTTATGAGTGCAGAATAATCTGGATTGTAAAACCTGACAAGAATGTTACAAAAAAAAGAAAAATTCACAAAAACAAAACCCATATATATGCTGTCTACAAGAGACCCACTTCAGACCTAGGGACACATTCAGATTGAAAGTGAGGGGATGGAAAAAGATATGCCATGCAAATGGAAATCAAAAGAAAGCTGCAGTAGCAATTCTCATACCAGATAAAATAGACTTTAGGGCTTCCCTGGTGGCACAGTGGTTGAGAGTCTGCCTGCCAATGCAGGGGACATGGGTTTGAGCCCTGGTCTGGGAAGGTCCCACATGCCGCGGAGCAACTAGGCCCGTGAGCCACAATTACTGAGCCTGCGCGTCTGGAGCCTGTGCTCCACAATAAGAGAGGCCACGATAGTGAGAGGCCCGCGCACCGTGATGAAGAGTGGCCCCCGCTTGCCACAACTAGAGAAAGCCCTCGCACAGAAACGAAGACCCAACACAGCCAAAAATAAATAAATTAATTAAATTTAAAAAAAAAATAGACTTTGAAATAAAGAATGTTACAAGAGACGAGGAAGGACACTACATAATGATCAGGGGATCAATCCAAGAAGAAGAACATATAACAATTATAAATATATATGCACCCAACATAGGAGCACCTCAATACATAAGGCAACTGCTAACAGCTGAAAAAGAGGAAATCGACAGTAACACAATAATAGTGGGGGACTTTAGCAGCTCACTTACACCAATGGACAGATCATACAAAATGAAAATAAATGAGGAAACAGAAGTTTTAAATGACACAGTAGACCAGATAGATTTAATTGATATTTATAGGACATTCCATCCAAAAACAGCAGATTACACTTTCTTCTCAAGTGTGCACAGAACATTCTCCAGGATAGATCACATCTTGGGTCACAAATCAAGCCTCAGTAAATTTAAGAAAATTGAAATCATATCAAGCATCTTTCCTGACCACAACGTTATGAGATTAGAAATGAATTACAGGGAAAAAAACGTAAAAAACACAAACACATGGAGGCTAAACAATACCTTACTAAATAACCAAGAGATCACGGAAGAAATCAAAGAGGAAATCAAAAAATACCTAGAGACAAATGACAATAAAAACACGACGACCCAAAACCTATGGGATGCAGCAAAAGCAGTTCTAAGAGGGAAGTTTATAGCTATACAAGCCTACCTCAAGAAACAAGAAAAATCTCAAATAAACAATCTAACCTTACACGTAAAGGAACTAGAGAAAGAAGAACAAACAAAACCCAAAGTTAGCAGAAGGAAAGAAATCATAAAGATCAGAGCAGAAATAAATGAAATAGAAACAAAGAAAACAATAGTAAAATTAAATAATAAAATTAGAAATGAAGAAGGAGAAGTTACAACAGACACCACAGAAATACAAAGCATCCTAAGAGACTACTACAATCAACTGTATGCCAATAAAATGGACAATCTGGAAGAAATGGACAAATTCTTAGAAAGGTTTAACCTTCCAAGACTGAACCAGGAAGAAATAGAAAATATGAACAGACCAATCACAAGCAATGAAATTGAAACTGTGAATAAAAATTTTCCAACAAACAAAAGTCCAGGACCAGATGGCTTCACAGGTGAATTCTATCAAACATTTAGAGAAGAGCTAACACCCATCCTTCTCAAACTCTTCCAAAAAATTGCAGAGGAAGGAACACTCCCAAATTCATTCTATGAGGCCACCATCACCCTGACACCAAAACCAGACAAAGATACTACAAAAAAAGAAAATTAAAGACCAATATCACTGACGAATATAGATGCAAAAATCCTCAACAAAATACTAGCAAACAGAAACCAACAACACATTAAAAGGATCATACAGCATGACCAAGTGGGATTTATCCCAGGGATGCAAGGATTCTTCAATATACGCAAATCAATCAATGTGATACACCATATTAACAAACTGAAGAATAAAAACCATATGATCATCTCAATCGATGCAGAAAAAGCGTTTGACAAAATTCAACACCCATTTATGATAAAATCTCTCCAGAAAGTGGGCATAGAGGGAACCTACCTCAACATAATAAAGGCCATATACGACAAACCCACAGCAAACATTATTCTCAATGGTGGAAAACTGAAAGCATTTCCTCTAAGATCAGGAACAAGACAAGGATGTCCACTCTTGCCACTATTATTCAACATAGTTTTGGAAGTCCTAGCCACGGCAATCAGAGAAGAAAAAGAAATAAAAGGAATACAAATTGGAAAAGAAGAAGTAAAACTGTCATTGTTTGCAAATGACATGATACTATACATAGAGAATCCTAAAGATGCCCCCGAAAACTACTAGAGCTAATCAATGAATTTGGTAAAGTTGCAGGATACAAAATTAATGCACAGAAATCTCTGGCATTCCTATACACTAATGATGAAAAATCTGAAAGAGAAATTAAGGAAACACTCACATTTACCACTGCAACAAAAAGAATAAAACACCTAGGAATAAACCTACCTAGGGAGACAAAAGACCTGTATGCAGAAAATTATAAGACACTGATGAAAGAAATTAAAGATGATACCAACAGATGGAGAGATATACCATGTTCTTGGATTGGAAGAATCAACATTGTGAAAAGGAGTACACTACCCAAAGCAATCTACAGATTCCATGCAATCCCTATTAAATTACCAATGGCATTTTTTACAGAACTAGAACAAAAAATCTTAAAATTTGTACGGAGACACAAAAGACCCCGAAGAGCCAAAGCAGTCTGGAGGGAAAAAAACGGAGCTGGAGGAATCATACTCCCTGACTTCAGACTATACTATAAAGCTACAGTAATCAAGACAATATGGTACTGGCACAAAAGCAGAAACATAGATCAATGGAACAAGATAGAAAGCCCAGAGATAAACCCACGCACCTATGGTCAACTAATCTATGACAAAGGAGGCAAGAATATACAATGGAGAAAAGACAGTCTCTTCAATAAGTGGTGCTGGGAAAACTGGACAGCTACATTTAAAAGAATGAAATTAGAACACTCCCTAACACCATCCACAAAAACAAACTCAAAATGGATTAGAGACCTAAACATAAGACCGGACACTATGAAACTCTTATAGGAAAACATTGGAAGAACACTCTTTGACATAAATCACAGCAAGATCTTTTTTGATCCATCTCCTAGAGTAATGGAAATAAAAACAAAAATAAACAAATGGGACCTAATGAAACTTAAAAGCTTTTGCACAGCAAAGGAAACCATAAACAAGACGAAAAGACAACCCTCAGAATGGGAGAAAATATTTGCAAACGAATCAACAGACAAAGGATTAATCTCCTAAATATATAAACAGCTCATGCAGCTCAATATTAAAAAAACAAACAACCAAATGCAAAAATGGGCAGAAGACCTAAATAGACATTTCTCCAAAGAAGACATACAGATGGCCAAGAAGCACATGAAAAGCTGCTCAACATCACTAAGTATTAGAGAAATGCAAATCAAAACTACAATGAGGTATCACCTCACACCAGTCAGAACGGGCATCATCAAAAATCTACAAACAACAAATGCTGGAGAGGGTGTGGAGAAAAGGGAACCCTCTTGCACTGTTGGTGGGAATGTAAATTGATACAGCCACTATGGAGAACAGTATGGAGGTTCCTCAAAAATCTAAAAATAGAATTACCATATGATCCAGCAATCTCACTACTGGGCGTATACCCAGAGAAAACCATAATTCAAAAAGACACATGCACCCCAATGTTCATTGCAGCACTATTTACAATAGCCAGGTCATGGAAGCAACCTAAATGCCCATCGACAGACGAATGGATAAAGAAGATGTGGTACATGTATACAATGGAATATTACTCAGCCATAAAAAGGAATGAAATTGGGTCATTTGTTGAGACGTGGATGGATCTAGAGACTGTCATACAGAGTGATGTAAGTCAGAAAGAGAAAAACAAATATCGTATATTACTGCATATATGTGGAACCTAGAAAAATGCTACAGATGAACTGGTTTGCAGGGCAGAAACTGAGACACAGATGTAGAGAACAAACGTATGGACACCAAGGTGGAAAGCTGCGGGGGGTTGGGGGTGGTGGTGTGATGAATTGGGAGATTGGGATTGACATGTATACACTGATGTGTATAAAATTGATGACTAATAAGAACCTGCTGTATAAAAAATATATATATTATTCAAGTCAAAAATAAAATAAAATAAAATGAACATATTGTTCAAAAAATAAATAAATAAATAAAAGAAAAATTCAGTCCAATCCATCTCATCAAAGTAGATGTTAAAATTATAAATAAGGTATTAGCAGATATAATCCAGCAACAAATTTAAAAGAAAACACATCACAAGTAAGTTGGGTTAATTTCAAGAATGCCAGGTTAGATTAGCATTTGATGATCAAACAGTGTAATTCACTATATTAACAGAATAAGGGAGAAAAGTATTATTATCTCAGTAGATGCAAAAAAGCATTTGATAAAATTCAACATCTATTCATGACATTAGAAAAAAAAAACCTCTTAACAAGCTAGAAGTGGAAGGAGACACAATATAACGAAGGTTATCTTTTTAAAAATCTGTAGCAAAAATAGGCATTCCATTTGAGACTGAGAATAAGCCAAGGTCGCTCACTCTTTCCACTTGTATTCAGCATTGTACTGAAGCTCCTAACAAAAGCAGAAATGCAATAAAAGGAAGCAAAGTATTAGGATCAGAAAGAAAAAAAGAGAAGTTGCATTGACTAATGTCATACATGACGCAGTTGTGTGTGTGGTAAAAATAAAAAGAATTTACACAGATAAATAGAAAAATTAATAAATGAGTTTAGCATCATGAATTTCTATATATCATCAATTAAAAATTGTTTTAATTTATCATCAATAGCATCAAAAATATTTGCATTTCTAGGCATAAACCTAACAAAAGGAATGTAAGACTTTTACACAGAAAACTATGAAATATTATTGAGAAAAACTGTTAAAGACCTAAATAAATGGGAGAATATTCCATGTTCCTGTATGAAAACTCAATATCATAAGGGCATTATCTTCCCCAAAATATATCTATAAATTCAATACAATCATATTAAAAATTAAAACTTGTTTTTACAATTGATATGTTGATTCTAAAATTTGTATGGGAATGCAAAAGGCCAAGAAGAGTCAGGACAGTCTTGAACAAGTAGAGCAAGGTAGGAAAACTTGCTTTGTCAGAATTCAACACTTATCATAAAGCTACAGTAATTAAAACAGCACAGTATTGTTACAAAGATAGACAAATAGACCAGACCAGAGAGTTCTGAAATAGGACATCTGTCTTATGACAAAGGTGGCAATATAGAGCAGTGGGTGAAAAACAGTGTTTCAAATAAATGGTGCTGAATTATATCACATACACAAATCAAATTCAGATAGATTACAGATCTAAACATGAAAGTCAAAATAATGAAGTCTGAGAAGATAACATAGGGGAATGTCTTCATGACATCAGAGTAGAAAAACATTTTTTAAACAAGACAAAGAAAGCACCAGCATAAAGAAAAAGATTGATAGATTTGACTGCATTAAAATTAAGATCTTCTGTTATCAAAAGACACTGATAAGAGAGTAATAAAAAAGTAAGCCACATGATGCGAGAAGACATTTTTAGCACATATAACCAACATAGCGCTTGTATTCAGCGTATATAAAGAACTCCTAAAAATCATTAAGAAAAAGACAACTCAGTAGATAAATGGGCAAGTGAATTGAACAGGCACTTCATAAGAGAGAATAACATGGTGCCCAATAAACATACAAAAAGGTGCTTAACCTCCTACTCACCAAGGAAATGTACAATAAAACCACAAGCTACCGCTACATACCCACCAGTGTCTAAAATACTGACAATACCAAGTGTTGGCAAGAAGCAACAGGGACTCTCATACTCTGTTGTGGGAGTGTAAACTGGTACAACCACTTTGAGTAATGGCAGTACCTATTAACGCTAAACACAGGTATATCCTATGACCCAGCATATCCAATCTTAGGTGTATATCCAACAGAAATGTGGATATATATATTCACCAAGAGGTGTGTTCAAGAATGTTCACAGCAGCACTATTTGTAACAGGCCCAATTGGAAAAAAAACTAAATTTCCATTGCCATCAGAATGTCCAAATTATGGTCTATTCATATAATAGAACATGATGTAGCAATGCCAATGAACAAACTACAGCTACATGCAATAATATGCATGAATTTCACAAACATAAAGTAAAAGAGTCCAACATAAAATTATATTTACTTTATAATTCCATGTATATAAACTCAAAAATAAGGCAAAAGTAAATTACACTTAAAATAGTACCATGTTTAGGAATGCACACTTCCAGGCTAAGTGATTACCATGGGACATGACTGCCATGATTCAGGAAAGGGGCTACCTCAGAGAGGGAGGGAGGAGACGGTGATTGGGGGGTGCTTCTGGGGTGCCAGTGATGGTCTATAACTTCACCTGGATAGTGGTGACAAGAGTGTCTGCTTTGTGATAATTTGCAGAATTGTTTGGTTTTGTATACATCTCTCTCTATATGTTATATTTTATGAATTTTAAAGGTTAAAGCAACAACAACAAAATTAATCCAGAAAGAGGAGTAAGGAAATTCACCGGAAAGGTAGTGATCTTTCCCAACTAAACTGGGAGCTTCTGGGCCTGACAAATAGAGAGTGCTTAGCAGAATTTTGGGAAATGAATGACTAAACATCTTGGGGTGGCATTTAAATTTCCGAAAGTATAAAACCTTAATTATTTCCCAGAAACTCTGTGGAAGGTAATTTGACCTCTTATGTAGATATAGAGGTTGTTGGAGAAACTGGGTTTGGTTCAGAGAGTTTGGCCAACAAATCAGGAGACAAATCGACCTGATTTCTTGCTCTTCTCTTTATAAGCAGAATTTTATCGATTTTATTTTTAAAAAAACTTTGAGGTCTCTTTCCACCTTCTGGAAAGTAGCCTTCACTTTCAACAACAAGGAAGTGATAGAAGCACGTGGTTGCTAGAGCTGAGCTCACAAGAAAAATAAAAGAAGACCGTTCAAATGCCATTCTCATGGGCTGTGGACTTAACATAGGTTGTAACCTACATCTTGATGTTCTGCTTGTGGAGCACCTACGGCAAGAAACGCAAGGTGTGTTTTAAGGCCTGCCAGCATGAGAATCTCCTGGAGGTGCCTGCTAAATTCAGATTCCTAATGCATAAAACCTCTAAGAGGAGGCCTGGAAATGTGCATTTTTAACATGCCCCTTGGGCAATTCCCATGAAGTCAAAGTTGGGAACCACTGCTTGATGGATACACAAGGTGACTGACTAGATTGAAGACGGCGGTCCAAATGCAGAGGCTGGCTCACATTTAACAAGCCCCAGCCCATCCTTAGCAGCTATGTCAGACAAATGCAGTAAAGAACAGAATCTTATCTGAGCAGCTGGGAGGCAGCTCTGCACCCAAGGCCTCTCCCTCCGCTGGCCCGACGTGGGGTTCTGAGGAGACCTGCATTATAACAGGACCTTCAAGATGCAGACTGGGGAGCCACGGTCAGCCCCAAACTGTTCAAGATCAGCATGAGGGAAAAATGAACTTCCTCTGGGATGGGTTTGGAAGGATGGGTTGCCCTGTATTTTTCACAAGCAGCCAACCTAATTCTGGCAAATTTCAGTTGCAAGCTTGTGAAGAACTGCTTTCTAGGGAATCTCCACGATGGGCGTGGTGTTCGAGGTTGCTAACAATCATTTTGTGACCTTTATGCACGATCTGACAAGGATCTGTACACGTGCGGATGTTCTGCATTTTCGAATAATTCTGCGACTTAAAGCAACTCCATACCTCCATGGCCCCTGTACCGAGAGGGCGAATGGCAGCACTCACATGACATGGGAGATGACGGGAAGCAGCTGGTAAAGGCTGCTAGGATTTGGATTTTGCCTCTGCACTTACAGGGGGCTCAGCTGGGCAGGCTTGTGAACCCTTGTCTGAGGCGGTCCGGCTGTCATCTTGCAACAATGATAACTGATCATTTCTGTCACTTATCTTTGCTGCATCTGCCCCCAGCTGACCTGACCCTATTTCCTCTGGATTTGTTTTTCCTTTCAAGTCATGACCACATTTAACTTAAAGAAATCTTTTTAAGAACAAAAACCCAAACTCACACTGAAGCCACAAGGGAGGGGGAGTAGGGAAGCAGTGACTTCTGTTACAAGAATCATAAATAAGTAATGACAGTGGTCCTGGAGACAGGGAGAGGCAGTGCTCTGCTCCTTCCCATCTTAGAAGATGGAAAATGAGAAGAGATTATCTTAGGGGAAGACATGCAAATACTTGCCCTTGTGGGCACAGGCTGCTGTTTCTGATAACCCATGTCCAAGGCAACAAGAAAGAAATTTTAGATGGTAGAAAATGCACACGAGAAGAAAAGGGCCCTAAATAAAACATTTTTAAAGCATCCGTCTGTTTTGGGAAGTTTCTGGAACCCCATGGGAGACAACTCACCTTAATATAGGAGTAACTGTAAAAAAGAAGTAGGACTACCTTGCTTTTGAAAAGTGCCTGCACCCCACAGTTTCACTGAATAAAGGAGTCACCTGCCATCTTTACTGCCAGCTTTAGCTCATGAGTCAAGTTGAATTTTTTAATTAAAAATCTATAATGTAATAATACTACTTAAACTTACATTGCACCTTTTCCCCAGGAAACTCAAAGAACCTTCTTAACATCAAATTACTCATCTTTTACAGCAATCCTGGTCAGGTCTATGGGAGTCAAAATATTTTAGTAAGTACTTAAAAATAACGCTTACTGAGTGAATTCATTTTTTTCCCCTGTTGAACTCTGCAAGGAACTGGGGCAGAGAGGGGTTCAGCATGGAGACATAGCAGATTGGGACAGGGACAGGGCCAGCTCTCCTGTGCTCTCTGTGACCTTCAGCCACAAGCAGACAATGAGGGCAATTGAGACAAAAAAGTGCAGGTGGCAGCAGTAACTGAAATTACCCTGGGAACTTTTAGAAATACCATGTCCGAGCTCCCATTGCCCAGAACAACCAAAATAGAATCTCTTGGAGAAAGTTCCAGGCACTGTTATTTCTAAAAGTTCCCAGCACTGTTATTTCTAAAAGTTCCCTAGGTGATTCTGACACGCAGCCTGGGTTGCACACCAGTAGGATGGTAGAAAGAGCACTGAGCTAGGAGTCAGGATGTGGGTCCTAATCCTGGTTTATTTGCCATGTAACTTGTGTAAGTCACTTAAACTCTACAAGCTTTAGTTTCTTTTCTTCTTCTTCTTATTTTTTAATGTGGACCATTTTTTAAAGTCTTTATTGAATTTGTTACAATATTGCTTCTGTTTTTATGTTTTGGTTTTTGGCCACGAGTCATGTGGGATCTTAGCTCCCTGACCAGGGATTGAACTGGGGCCCACGGCAGTGAAAGCGCCAAGTCCTAACCACTGGACCTCCAGGGCATTCCTGGCTTTAGTTTCTTTGTTTATAAAATGACAGCAGTGACATTCTCTGATTCTAAGAATTAATGATCTCCCAGAACCTCTCTTTTACACTAGAGAAAATCATGTTCCCTTCCCCACTGTAAAACAATATCAGACCACATCCCCACATGAGTAGGCCTCAAACTTTTTTGCATAAGAATCTGTTGAGAGTTTTAAAAAAATATGCAGGATCCTTGGCCTCACTCCTAGCATGCTAATGCAGGAGGTGTGAATATGCATTCTTAACAAGTGCTTGATGCAGGGAGTCCTTGGCACACACTTTGGGAACCGGTGCCCTGCATGAATAGGTTCTTACCGGTTTAAGCAAGATGCCACCCCCATGAGGTGTGGGTGTGGCCCACTGTGATTATGTGTCACTTGCTCCCCCTCCCTTCCCCTGGGAAAAATCAGCTTTGGTCAGGTGAGATGAACATACTGGAAAGCACAGACCTGGATCTGGATACTAGCTCTGCCACTGGGATGCAGGGCTACCTATGAGACCGTGGAAAATTTCGCCTCTCCGAGCCTCCACGTTTCCTGTCTGTAAGGTAGTAGAACCTCACAGGGTTGCTGTAGTAAAGAAGATAATGCATATAAAGCATAGGTACCCAATACATATAACAGATGCCGCCTAGAGAATTCCCTGGCGGTCCAGTGGTTAGGACTCCACGCTTCCACTGCAGGGGACACAGGTTCGATCCCTAGTCAGAGAACTAAGATCCCCCATGCAGTGCAGTGCGGCCATTAAATAAATGAATAAATAAATAAATAAATAAAATAGCAGACGCCTCCTAAAACACTGCAGTCTTGCTGAGAAGGGAAAACAGAGGCAATGTGAAGACCAGGAACAGGTATATGGGGGTGTTGGGTGGGCCGGGTGCCCAACACCAAGGTAGATTTTGCCGATAATGATGGGGGCGGGGCAGGTTCTGGATTGCTGTCTAGGGATCTTTCTCCTTCAACTGCTGCCTCTCTGAATCCATCTTTGTCAACATCCCCAGAGTGCAGGACCCGGGACAGGCAACTCAATTCACAACGACCTCTGGAAAACTCATTCCCATTTGCTCTGACAACACTGCTGATTGTGGGCAGAGCAATGATAAAATGTGTACCAAGATAATCAGAAGGAAGGAAGGAAAGAATGCCCACGTGCTTTCCTTGTGTGTGAGTGACGAAAAATGGCTCGAGCCAACTGCACTTGGAACTCAAATGTCAGGAAAAGGAGTAAAGGGGAGGCCAGAAAAAAAAATTAGCAACTCCTGGAGAAGCTCATTGTAAGTATTCACGGGCAAAGGCTTACCTGAGGGATGCAAAAGTCTTAGCCAGACCGCCTGTCTAAAGGGGGCATCAGGCAGATGGGCTCCACCAGGCCTACAGTCAAGTGATGAAAGAAAACAGGCCAGGAAGCACCACAGGAAACAGCTGCCAGTGTGCTGGGGCCTCCCTTGCCCGCCTCATGCATGAGAACCGCCTGCTTAGACTGGCAGGTAATATACGTGGTGACATCTAGTGTGGGGAGCTGGTCATCACGTGCACCACGGCGAGCGTGTCATTGGTACCAACGTCTCCCTCCTAGGTGGAGGGACCTTTCCCCTGAGAAGCACCAAGAGGCCGGATGTGGTTGCTCTGTGGGTCGTCAGGCAAAGCTCAAGGGTCTCAGCGCGGCCCCTGGGACTGCAGGTCCAACCAGACCATCCTGCCAGGGGCTACGCTGGTCCTTCTCAAGGCGAGGAAAGCCATCCTAAGGGGGACCCTCCTTACAGGGGCGGCCCTTTGGGGCTACACCAATGTGTGCTTGAAACAGTCCTTCTGTCTCTTGCTCGGCTCCAAGCATCGAGGGAGGACTTCCTGAGAAAGCCGTCTGCTCAGCGAGTCGGTTCTCAAACAATCGGCGCTCAGTAGACGCACCAACTCTCAGCGGCGTGGTCCTGGGGTTGCTCAGAAGAGCCATGGGGGGTTCAAGCTGGTCTGGAACGTGCTCTGGAAGACTCGCACTTGAACAAGCTGTCTGCCTGCGAGACCTGTGGGACTCTGACTTCACCCAAATCCTTTTTATTTGCTTAGTACAGATCTATCTGAACTTTACCAGCGTGACCACTGACTATTTGCAGAGCTGCTCAAGAGAGAAGGTGAGGAGAAAAGAGAAAGGTCCCCTCCACCTCACAGAGGAGGGTCTGAGAAGAAGTCCTCCGATATGAAGGCCCTTTGCATAAAAATGTACTTCTGCAGCGGCGCTGGTGTAGCCTCTGCCTTCCCGGGTGCATGATCGGGAGGAGGAAACTCAAAGGAGACAAGAAACAGGTGTGTTTCCGAACAAAGGGTACACTGTCTACATCCAAGGATGCTTCATGGGCATCCTGAATCCACCCAGAAGCTGAAGCTCTGGCTAGAGGTATCTGGCTTTAAACAGTGTCCCAGACACTCTCCCAGAAATGAGAATCCAAAGAAAGGGGGGATTTGGGTGCTACAGAACATCATCTTGCAGTCTAAGTAAGGCTCTCACCCTACCCAGGAACTAGGCACAATTATTTAGTTAGTTCTCTTTTTTAAAACAAAACCAAAAACTTGTGTCTAGCTAGTATAACCAATGCCATAAGAGCTGAGATGTATTCTGTATCCCAGCTGGACCACGGGATGGTCAAGTAATGAAATATTTCCCTTAATATTGATAATAAATAGATTTTGGCGAGGCATAGGCAGATTCTTCTGTCCCCCCATGATACTTGTTCATAATATAAGTGGTTTGAATTCATTTTAATTTAGTTTCTTTGGAATATTTATTTTTAAAATAAACTACTTCTTCATGGTGTGCAAATCACAGTCTGAATCGCCACAATACTGACCCCGCCCCTTTTAAGGCTATCAGGGTATGGATGGCATCTTTCCATGTCCTGATTTGACATGTATTGCATAAGTGTCAAGTGAATTTTTTTTGAACACCTTTATTGGAGTATAACTGCTTTACAATGGTGTGTTAGTTTCTGCTTTATAACAAAGTGAATCAGCTATACATATACATATATCCCCATATCTCCTCCCTCTTGCATCTCCCGCCCACTCTCCCTATCCCACTCCTCTAGGTGGTCACAAAGCACCGAGCTGATCTCCCTGTGCTATGTGGCTGCTTCCCACTAGCTATCTGTTTTACATTTGGTAGCGTATATATGTCCATGCCACTCTCTCACTTTGTCCCAGCTTACCCTTCCCTCCCCTGTGTCCTCAAGACCATTCTCTACATCTGCATCTTTATTCCTGCCCTGTCCCTAGGTTCTTCATAACCGCTTTTTTTTTTTTTTTATTCCACATATGTGTGTTAGCATACGGTATTTGTTTTTCTCTTTCTGACTTACTTCACTCTGTATGACAGACTCTAGGTCCATCCACCTCACTACAAATAACTCAATTTCGTTTCTTTTTATGGCTGAGTAATATTCCATTGTATATGTGTGTCATATCTTCTTTATCCATTCGTCTGTCAATGGACACTTAGGTTGCTTCCATGTCTGGCTATTGTAAATAGAGCTGCAATGAACATTGGGGTACATGACTCTTTTTGAATTATGGTTTTCTCAGGGTATATGCCCAGTAGTGGGATTGCTGGGTCATATGGTAGTTCTATTTTTAGTTTTTTAAGGAACCTCCATACTGTTCTCCATAGTGGCTGTATCAATTTACATTCCCACCAACAGTGCAAGAGGGTTCCCTTTTCTCCACACCCTCTCCAGCATTTGTTGTTTGAAGATTTTCTGATGATGCCCATTCTAACAGGAGTGAGGTGATACCTCATTGTAGTTTTGATTTGCATTTCTCTAATGATTAGTGATGTTGAACGTCCTTTCATGTGTTTGTCGGCAATCTGTCTATCTTCTTTGGAGAAATGTCTATTTAGGTCTTCTGCCCATTTTTGGATTGGGGTGTTTGTTTTTCTGATACTGAGCTGCATGTGTTGTTTGTAAATTTTGGGGATTAATCCTTTGTCAGTTGCTTCATTTGCAAATATTTTCTCCCATTCTGAGGGTTGTCTTTTCATCTTTATGGTTTCCTTTGCTGTGCAAAAGCTTTTAAGTTTCATTAGGTCCCATTTGTTTATTTCTGTTTTTATTTCCATTTCTCTAGTAGGTGGGTCAAAAAGGATCTTGCTGTGATGTATGTCATAGAGTGTTCTGCCTATGTTTCCCTCTAAGAGTTTTATAGTGTCTGGCCTTATATTTAGGCCTTTAATCCATTTTGAGTTTATTTTTGTTTATGGTGTTAGGGAGTGTTCTAATTTCATTCTTTTACATGTAGCTGTCCATTTTTCCCAGCACCATTTATTGAAGAGGCTGTCTTTTCTCCACTGTATATTCTTGCCTCCTTTAGCAAAACTAAGGTGACCATATGTGTGTGGGTTTATATCTGGGCTTTCTATCCTGTTCCATTGATCTATATTTCTATTTTTGTGCCAGTACCATACTGTCTTGATTACTGTAGCTTTGTAGTATAGTCTGAAGTCCGGGCGCCTGATTCCTCTAGCTCGGTTTTTCTTTCTCAAGATTGCTTTGGCTATTCGGGGTCTTTTGTGTTTCCATACAAATTGTGAAATTTTTTGTTCTAGTTCTGTGAAAAATGCCATTGGTAGTTTGATAGGGATTGCAGTGAATCTGTAGATTACTTTGGGTAGTATAGTCATTTTCACAATGTTGATTCTTTCAATCCAAGAACATGGTATATCTCTCCATCTGTTGGTATCATCTTTGATTTCTTTCATCAGTGTCTTATAATTTTCTGCATACAGGTCTTTTGTCTCCTTAGGTAGGTTTATTCCTAGCTATTTTATTCTTTTTGCTGCAGTGGTAAATGGGAGTGTTTCCTTAATTTCTCTTTCAGAATTTTCATCATTAGTGTATAGGAATGCAAGAGATTTCTGTGCATTAATTTTGTATCCTGCAACTTTACCAAATTCATTGATTAGCTCTAGTAGTTTTCTGGTAGCATCTTTAGGATTCTCTATATATACTATCATGTCATCTGCAAATAGTGACAGCTTTACTTCTTTTCCGATTTGTATTCCTTTTATTTCTATTTCTTCTCTGATTGCTGTGGCTAAAACTTCCAAAACTATGTTAAATAATAGTGGTGAGAGTGGTCAACCTTGTCTTGTTCCTGATCTTTGGTTTCAGTTTTTCACCACTGAGAACGATATTGGCTGTAGGTTTGTCATATATGGCCTTTATTATGTTGAGGTAAGTTCCCTCTATGCCTACTTTCTGGAGGGTTTCTATCATAAATTGGTGTTGAATTTTGTCAAAAGCTTTTTCTGCATCTACTGAGATGATCATATCGTTTTCATCCTTCAATTTGTTAATATGGTGCATCACATTTATTGATTTGCGTATATTGAAGAATCCTTATGTTCCTGGGATAAAACACTTGATCATGGTGTATGATCCTTTTAATGTGCTGTTGGATTCTGTTTGCTAGTATTTTGTTGAGGAGTTTTGCATCTATGTTCATCAGTGATATTGGCCTGTAGTTTTCTTTCTTTGTGACATCTTTGTCTGGTTTTGGTATCAGGTTGATGGTGACCTCGTAGAATGAGTTTGGGAATGTTACTCCCTCTGCTATATTTTGGAAGAGTTTGAGAAAGATAGGTGTTAGCTCTTCTCTAAATGTTTGATAGAATTCACCTGTGAAGCCATCTGGTCCTGGGCTTTTGTTTGTTGGAAGATTTTTAATCACACTCTCAATTTCAGTGTTTATGATTGGTCTGTTTATATTTTCTAGTTCTTCCTGATTTAGTCTTAGAAGGTTGTGCTTCTCTGAGAATTTGTCCATTTCTTCCAGGTTGTCCATTTTATTGGCATATAGTTGCTTGTAGTAATCTCGCATGATCCTTTGTATTTCTGCAGTGTCAGTTGTTACTTCTCCTTTTTCATTTCTAATTCTATTGAGTTGAGTCTTCTCCCTTTTTTTCTTGATGAGTCTGGGTAGTGTTTTATCAATTTTGTTTATCTTCTCAAAGAACCAACTTTTACTTTTATTGATCTTTTCTATTGTTTCCTTCATTTCTTTTTCATTTATTTCTGATCTGATCTTTATGATTTCTTTCCTTCTGCTAACTTTGGGGTTTTTTTTTTTTGTTCTTCTTTCTCTAATTGCTTTAAGTGTAAGGTTAGGTTGTTTATTTGAGATGTTTCTTGTTTCTTGAGGTAGGATTGTATTGCTATAAACTTCCCTCTTAGAACTGCTTTGGCTGCATCCCATAGGTTTTGGTTCATCGTGTTTTCATTGTCATTTGTCTCTAGGTATTTTTTGCTTTCCTCTTTGATTTCTTCAGTGATCTCTTGGTTATTAAGTAGTGTATTGTTTAGCCTCCATGTGTTTGTATTTTTTACAGATTTTTTTCCTGTAACTGATATCTAGACTCATAGCACTGTGGTTGGAAAAGATACTTGATACGATTTCAATTTTCTTAAATTTACCAAGGCTTGATTTGTGACCCAAGATATGATCTATCCTGGAGAATGTTCCATGAGCACTTGAGAAGAAAGTGTATTCTGTTGTTTTTGGATGGAATGTCCTATAAATATCAATTAAGTCCATCCTGTTTAATGTATCATTTAAAGCTTGTGTTTCCTTATTTATTTTCATTTTGGATGATCTGTCCATTGGTGAAAGTGGGGTGTTAAATCCCCTACTATGATTGTGTTAGTGCAGATTTCCCCTTTTATGGCTGTTAGCATTTGCCTTACGTATTGAGGTGCTCCTATGTTGGATGCCTAAATATTTACAATTTTTATATCTTCTTCTTGGATTGGTCCCTTGATCATTATGTAGTGTCCTTCTTTGTCTCTTGTAATAGTCTTTATTTTAACGTCAATTTTGTCTGATATGAGAATTGCTACTCCAGCTTTCCTTTGATTTCCATTTGCATGGACTATCTTTTTCCATCCCCTCACTTTCAGTCTGTATGTGTCCCTGGGTCTCAAGTGGGTCTCTTGTAGACAACATATATATGGGTCTTGTTTTTGTATCCATTCAGCCAAGTTTAAGTCTTTTGGTTGGAGCATTCCATTTACATTTAAGGCAATTATCGATATGTATGTTCCTATACATTTTCTTAATTGTTTTGGGTTACTGTAGGTATTTTCCTTCTCTGTGTTTCCTGACTAGAGAAGTTCCTTTAGCATTTGTTGTAAAGCTGGTTTGGTGGTACTGAATTCTCTTAGCTTTTGCTTGTCTGTAAAGGTTTTAATTTCTCTGTCAAATCTGAATGAGATCCTTGCTGGGTAGAGTAATCTTGGTTGTAGGTTTTTCCCTTTCATCTCTTTAAATATGTCCTGCCACTCCCTTCTGGCTTGCAGAGTTTCTGCTGAAAGATCAGCTGTTAACCTTATGGGGATTCCCTTGTATGTTATTTGTTGTTTTTCCCTTGCTGCTTTTAATATTTTTTCTTTGTATTTAGTTTTTGATAGTTTGATTAATATGTGTCTTGGTGTGTTTCCCCTTGGATTTTTCCTGTATGGGACTCTCTGCACTTCCTGGACTTGATTAACTATTAGGGAAGTTTTCAACTATAATCTCTTCAAATATTTTCTCAGACCCTTTCTTTTTCTCTTCTTCTGGGACCCCTATAATTCAAATGTTGTTGTGTTTAATGTTGTCCCAGAAGTCTCTGAGACTGTCCCCAATTCTTTCCATTCTTTTTTCTTTATTCTGCTCTGCAGTAGTTATTTCCACTATTTTATCTTCCAGGTCCCTTATCCGTTCTTCTGCCTCAGTCATTCTGCTACTGATTCCTTCTAGAGAACTTTTAACTTCATTTACTGTGTTGTTCATCATTGTTTATTTGCTCTTTAGTTCTTCTAGGTCCTTGTTAAATGTTTCTTGTATTTTCTCTATTCTATTTCCAAGATTTTGGATCATCTTTACTATCATTACTCTGAATTCCTTTTCAGGTAGACTGACTATTTCCTCTTCATTTGTTAGGTCTGGTGGGTTTTTGCCTTGCTCCTTCATCTGCTGTGTGTTTCTCTGTCTTCTCATTTTGCTTAACTTACTGTGTTTGGGGTCTCCGTTTTGCAGGCTGCAGGTTCGTAATTCCTGTTGTTTTTGGTGTCTGGTCGCAGTGGCTAAGGTTGGTTCAGTGGGTTGTGTAGGCTTCCTGGTGGAGGGGACTAGTGCCTGTGTTCTGGTGGATGAGCGTGTATCTTGTCTTTCTGGTGGGCAGGTCCACGTTTTGGGGTGTCTGTGACCTTATTATAATTTTAGGCAGCCTCTCTGCTAATGGGTGGGGTTGTGTTCCTGTTTTGCTAGTTGTTTGGCATAGGGTGTCCAGCACTGTACCTTGCTGGTCACTGAATGGAGCTGGGTCTTAACATTGAGATGGAGATCTCTGGGAGAGCTTTTGCCATTTGATATTACGTGGAGCTGGGAGGTCTCTGGTGGGCCAATGACCTGAACTTAGCTCTCCCACCTCAGAGGCACAGGCCTGACACCTGGTCAGAGCCCCAAGACCCTGTCAGCCACACGGCTCAGAGGAAAAGGGAAAAGAGAAAGAAAGAAAGAAAGAAAGAAAACTAAAATAAAATAAAATTAAAATAGAAAATAAAAAATAATTATTAAAATTAAAAAATTATAAAGTAATAGAAAAAGAAAAAAAAAAAGAAAGAAAGAAAGAGAGAAGACAGCAACCAAAGCGAAAAACAAATCCACCAAGGATAACAAGCGCTAAGAACTATATTAAAAAAAAAGAAAAAAGAAAACAATGAACAGACAGACCCCTAGGACAAATGGTAAAAGCAAAGCTATACAGACAAAATCATACCAAGAAGCATACACTTACACACTCACAAAAAGAGAAAAAGGAAAAATATATATGTATCGTTGCTCCCAAAGTCCACCGCCTCTATTTTGGGATGATTCGTTGTCTATTCAACGAATAGACATATTCTATTGTCACAGATTCTACTGTGGAATCTGTGTATTCCACAGATGCAGGGCACATCAAGTTGACTGTGGAGATTAAATCCGCTGCTCCTGAGGCTGCTGGGAGGAATTTCCCTTTCTCTTCTTTGTTTGCACAGCTCCTGGGGTTCAGCTTTGGATTTGGACCCGCCTCTGCATGTAGGTCGCCTGAGGGCGTCTGTTCGTCCCTCAGACAGGACGGGGTTAAAGGAGCAGCTGATTCGGGGACTCTGGCTCACTCAGGCCGGGGGGAGGGAGGGGTACGGATGCGGGGCGAGCCTGTGGCGGCAGAGGCCGGCGTGACGTTGCATCAGCCTGAGGCGCTCCATGTGTTCTCCCGCGGAAGTTGTCCCTGGATCACGGGACCCTGGCAGTGGCGGGCTGCACAAGCTCCTGGGAGGGGAGGTGTGGATAGTGACCTGTGCTTGCACACAGGCTTCTTGGTGGCGGCAGCAGCAGCCTTAGCTTTTCACACCTGTCTCTGGGGTCCGCGCTGATAGCCGCGGTTCGTGCCCATCTCTGGAGTTCATTTAGGTGGTGCTCTGAATCCCCTCTCCTCGCGTACCCCGGAATAATGGTCTCTTCCCTCTTAGGCAGGTCCAGACTTTTTCCCAGACTCCCTCCCGGCTAGCCGTGGTGCACTAGCCCCCTTCAGGCTGTGTTCACGCCGCCAACCCCAGTCCTCTCCCTGGGATCTGACCTCCGAAGAAGCTGGAGCCTCAGCTCCTAGCCCCCGCCCACCCCGGCGGGTGAGCAGACAAGCCTCTCGGGCTGGTGAGTGCTGGTCGGCACCGATCCTCTGTGCGGGAATCTCTCCGCTTTGCCCTCCGCACCCGTTGCTGTGCTCTCCTCCGTGGCTGCGAAGCTTCCCCCCTCCGCCACCCACAGTCTCCGCCTGCGAAGGGGCTTCTAGCGTGTGGAAACCTTTCCTCCTTCACAGCCTCCTCCCAGAGGGGCAGGTCCCGTCCCTATTCTTTTGTCTCTGTTTTTTCTTTTTTCTTTTGCCCTACCCAGGTACATGGGGAGTTTCTTGTCTTTTGGGAGGTCTGTGGTCTTCTGCCCGCGTTCAGTAGGTGTTCTGTAGGAGTTGTTCCACATGTAGATGTATTTCTGATGTATTTGTGGGGAGGAAGGTGATCTCCGCGTCTTACTCTTCCACCATCTTGAAGGTCTCCCCTCAAATGAATTTACGCAAAGTCAGTCTGACTTTACCTATACTTTTTCTTATGAAATGTGGGAAAGGGATGTATTAGCAGGGAAAGTGTCCCCCCGTAGACTAGTTGAGTGATTTTGGAAAGGAAGAGGCCCAGATGGTGGCTGTCCCCCTGGCCTTTAGTCACTGCACTTAGTATGTCAGCAGCCCTGTGCCCCCAGGCAGTATTTTCAGTCCTTTGCCAACTCCATGGTACCCTCTCCACCATACTGGTCACCTTCCCTGCTCCCTGGACCATAAGTGTCCCCACCCCTGCTCAGGGATGTGCAGGCTCTAGTCTTACAGAAGCAGCTTTGACAAGCACAGATATTTCTTAGGCTGGAGGCTTTGGGTGCCAGGAAATTAATTCATTGCCTATATTATCGGTTCTGTAAGTCCAAACTTCTGTAAGTGAGTTTGCTTGGAATAAACCATTTAGATTGGAGTAAAAGGAGAGAAGGGAGATGGCTGGTATGTGTGGCAGGGTGAAGTGGAGAATAAAAGAGAGGGAATCTGTGTGAATGCACAAGAAAATATTTGCTTTAATACCACCTTGCTTCTGTAGAGCACTTTACTGTTATAAAGCATTTTAATGCATATGAACTTATTTTTAAAAATCTGTATCTCAGGCAGAACTGGCTGACAGCAGGGAAGCCTGGAAGGAGTCCAGGCAACAGTGACAAGACCTGGCCTTGAACAGATGTGTCCCTAAAGCACCATTTAAGTCTGGGAAGACTCTTAACTTCTCTGAGACTCAGTTTCCCTATTGATCAAACAAAAACTAAATTAGAACGAGGGCTTGGATTATCTAATTTCTAGAGTCCCTTCGACTCTGAACGTTGATGATGCCATTTGTTATAACAATGTGTCGTTGCATAACTGATTACAGTAGGGCTTTTGTGACACCAAGAGGAAAGTTAGACTTAAATCTTGTAGAGGAAAAACGCTGGCTTAGAATGAGTTACAGATCTGCTGCTTACTCATCAGCTGTGTGACTTTGACAAAGCAAGTAACTTCTCTGAGCCTCAGTTTCCTAATCAAGAAATGAGGACAATAAGACTTGTCTTGTAGGGCAGTTGTACTTGTTAAATGAGATAGTGAATCTGAATGTACTTTTAAACTCTAATGACCTAAAAAATGTGATAATTTATTGTTATCACAATTTCCAGCATGCAGAAAAATCCATTAGCCCTCTAAGAATTACCTAACAGGGCTTCCCTGCTGGCACAGTGGTTAAGAATCCGCCTGCTAATGCAGGGGACACGGGTTCGAGCCCTGGTCCGGGAAGATCCCACATGCCGCAGAGCAACTAAGCCCGTGCGCCACAACTACTGAGCCTGCGCTCTAGAGCCCGCGTGCCACAACTACTGAGCCTGCGCTCTAGAGCCCGCGTGCCACAACTGCTGAGCCCACGTGCCACAACTACTGAAGCCCATGTGCCTAGAGCCCGTGCTCTGCAACAAGAGAAGCCACCACAATGAGAAGCCCGTGCACCGCAACAAAGAGTAGCCCCCGCTCTCAGCAACTAGAGAAAACCCATGAGCAGCAGCGAAGACCCAGTGCAGCCAAAAATTAAATAAATGAATAAATAAATTAATTAAAAAAAAAAAAAGAATTACCTAACAACGGAAACAAATGAATTGAGCAGCCCTTACTATTCACCCAGCATAAGTCCTAATCAGGGAGTAAAGGCCATTTACAACTCCAGGGAAAAAAAGTTTAGCTTCTTCCCTGCTTTACGACATCCATGGAGTAGACTTCTGTGTGCCCCTCGCCCCTGTAAGCCACATACAGATGGCTTAGGCTGCTAACAGCTAATGATTTTCTCCACCGTGAGGGCAACGAAAGTAATCTCCTTATACAGATCTTTCAAAGACCAGCAAAGACCACCATTTATATAAAACTAATTAATTATACCATCGTACTTAGAAAGGCAATACCTGTTCTTCCAAACTTTGTAAAATGATGATTAGAGCACAACATCGTGACTGGAAATGAGGAATCATGGAACGTTCTTTGGAAGCACCTGGTCTTATTTTAAGTTGCCTAATAAAAGAACTGACACTCCACTGCCATCCCCAGGTACACAGACCCTCCCAGCACATTTGGGGCTAAGTGTTCAGAATTATGCACGCAGACCTATATAATAGAAGCCTCTACTCCAAGGTGATTTTTCACTCCCTTTCTTGGAATTACTATGTATTACATGGTTATGGACAAGGTTGGAAAGAAGCTCATCTAAAAAGGGATAAACTTTTCTTTTTTTTCCAGGATGACCAAGTAACAGAGGGCCTTCATCTCTGGGCAATATTCAGGAAGCCTATTGTTTTCTTTGTTCTCTGGTATTTTTGAGCTTTTTTTAAAATTGAAGTAGAGTTGATTTACAGTGTTGTGTTAGTTTCCAGTGTACAGCAAAGTGACTGTTATATATATTCTTTTTCAGATTCTTTTCCATTATAGGTTATTACAAGATGTTGACTATAGTTCCCTGTGCTATACAGTAGGTCCTTGTTGTTTATCTATCTTATATATTAAATAAACTTTTACTTAATAGAATCTTACAGAAATCATAGCTTGCATGGACTGCATGTAAGAGGAAAAATAAATTTACTTTTAAAGACCTTAATTCTTTGTATAATTTTGGCTTTTTAAAAAATACCTTGAAAATAAAAGCAAAGATAGCAAGTACTTTAAGGGTAAGACACCACCTTGCCCATCCTTTATAATTTCCATAAGGAGGAGCATAATAGATGTTTGATCAATGCTTGCCAAATTAAATTACTTTAAAAGTTTCATAAAGAAGATACACACTAAATCAGAATAAGAGTTTACATAGCATTATTATAAAAGCTCCATCCCCAAATAAAATCAATAATGGTGTTTACAGAAAGTGAAACTCTCTTCTAATGAACTTGATGAAATATCAGTTCTGTGCCTCATGGAAATTTGGGGCTAGAATTAATTCTTAATTCATGCCTATTCCTACTTCAACCTTGCTGATCATCAGAGATATATAATCAACAATTTGGCATTCCAAGTAGCTAAACTCAATGCATTCTTTTAAACTCTAAAAGTATCTCTATAGAGTGAAAACAAACAAGCAAAAAAAATATATATATACATATATAAAGTTGTTTCAACCAACAGACTTAGGGATAATTGCTAGGAGTAAATGAATATCTTGTCATGACCAATAAATTTAGGGATACCTGCTAGAAATAAATGTCTACCTTGTCAGTCTACCATTGCTTGCCACAGTTCTTTCTTTCCTTAAATGAATCATGTCTAACGCAGAACTGATAAGTAGTAATTGATTTAATTCTCTGAGTAGCATGCATCTTCTGTATCATTATATACAGGTCTGGCCCAATATATTTACTGCACTTTTTATTGAGTAACACGGAAGTGAGTGCTGAGTTGGCAGCCCAATAATAAATGGCCCTCATGTTATCCGAGTTGCTCTCTTGCATTGACAAAAATGGTGATAAATTGGGTTGTAATTGAGAAAGAAAAGGAAGACGATTACTCCTGATGCTGAGATGCATTTATCCCCTGCCCCAGCCCTTACTGAACATGCATACTCCTCCATCAGCCTGCAGGATTAGCCCTGAAACAGAGAGCAGCCCAGGGTACCGCCCTGTCTGGCACACAGCCTCATACCCCTGCAGCCACAAGCTGACCACGTGAGTGGCTTCCATGGGATGGGGGTAGGGGGTGGAGGGGAGCACTTTACCTTCCTGCACACAGACGGGTTTGTCACTTGGGATCCAGCCTAGGGTTCCGTTCAGATGTTTCATACACAGTCTCTTTGTAGAGCCCTTCAGCTTGAATCCATCTTGGCAGTGAAATCGGGTGACAGAGCTTTCAAAGAAAACCCCTCCGCTGGGCGTCCTGAAGCCATTCTCAGGGACGCCTGGGTCAGCACACACCTGAAGGTCATCGAACCCTACATGGACAGAGAGAAGAAAAGGTGCCTCTGAATATATTCTTCGGATGCTGAAGGTTCCCCGTGATAAATGGCAGACGCTGTATTCTTTCCAATGCTATGGGCCACCCAACTCCACCAATAAAAAAGCCAAGAAAATAAACACTCTAGTGCGCATTTCACACTGCTTTTTGCTCTTTGCTTAGAAAAGCGCTCATTAGTGATTTCAGTTCCACGGTCAAGTTAGCCCTTCAAGGAGGTTCTAGGAGTAGGAAGATGAGGAAAAGTAAACAACGAAAGGAATACAAGACGGTAAATGTCGAGACTGAAGTACAAAATGCAGAAGGGAGCGGAGGAGGGAGAGGTGGTCGGGAAAGGGGGAGATGGAATCTGAGCCTGGCTTTGTGGAGGGAGACACCGGGGAATGGCGTGTGCAATGGCCGGGCCGGGAGACCGCGGGCGTGTCTGCAGAGCAGCAGGTGGCTGAGAGGATACAGGGTTTGCGGAAGAGGCAGGCTGGCAATGCCCACCCTCCCCTGCCCCCTGCCCTCGCCCCCATCAGCCCGGCCTGGTCCACATTTCTCCTCCTCCGGGAGGCCTTCCTTAACCCCACTCTCCCTGCCCGCCCCCCACCCCCACCCCCCCATTTGTTCCACCACTGGAACGTGAACACAGCCCTGTACTGAATCATTTGGAGGATGATCGCCTCTCATCTTGGGTTATGAGCCCCTCGAGGACAGGTTTTGAGACTTTTTCACTCTTGTGAAACCTATCACAGCTCTGCCTAGAACGTGCCCCATAAATGTTTGATGCGTGAATAAACAGAGTTGGAAAAGGGAGTGGGAGACATACCGGGGTGACCCTAGAAAGCCCGGCTGAGCGAGGAGGCCAGCGTGGAGCCATGGAGCTGGGTAGTGGGGACCAGGAGGCCGACAGGACAGCAGCCTGAGGGACTAAGTGGAGGAGGAAGAGCCCAGAGCGTGGCTAGGAGACCCAGGCAATGGTGCGGTCAGACGTGGTGGGCCTGAGGGCACAGGAAAGTGCTGGAAGCAGCAAGGAGGGCACCAGAGTGTGAGACATCCCGGTTCCAGGCGTGCCTTGTCAACTGACTGGATGTCGGGGCGAGGGAGACGGCCAGACAGCTGGGACGAAGGCCCGACTCTGGCCTCCACGAGGAGGAGAGGGGTGGGGTCATGGCACGTACTGAGAGCTTTGGACAAAGACATGACTGGGACCAGATTTGCATTTTTTTTTTTTTTTTAAGAATTTCACTTTTTAAATTAATTAATTAATTTATTTATTTTTGGCTGTGTTGGGTCTTCGTTTCTGTGCGAGGGCTTTCTCTCGTTGCGGCGAGCGGGGGCCACTCTTCATCGCGGTGCGCGGGCCTCTCACTATCGCGGCCTCTCTTGTTGCGGAGCACAGGCTCCAGACGCGCAGGCGCAGTAGTTGTGGCTCACGGGCCTAGTCGCTCCGCGGCATGTGGGATCTTCCCAGACCAGGGCTCGAACCCGTGTCCCCTGCATTGGCAGGCGGATTCCCAACCACTGCGCCACCAGGGAAGCCCCCAGATTTGCATTTTTGAACGATCTTTTGTGTAGCCACACGGAGCTCATGAATGTCACGAGCTCGTTGGGGGACACCAAGGATAAGGAAGGGGTCGTCTATGTGCACAATGCTCCAACGTACCCTCCAAGGAAAGCAATGCAGGCGACAGAGAGAACCCTAAACTTCTGTGCACTACGAAGGCCTTCTACTCCATTTTCTTACAAAATCAACCAACAAATCCTTCCTGAAAAGGTACCCAGAACAACTATGCATGACTCCGTCCAGATGGGGGTTGGTGTGCCCGTCCACCCCCACCCCCAGCGCAGCCAGGTCAAGACGTGGCAGAGGGACAGGAATAGCCTGGGCCATCTTAGAAAATCTCAGCCCAGACCCAGAGGCAGTATCACTGGGGCTCTTGGAGGACTTACGTGGTTTCCAGGTGATGCCCGGATGTCGGACTCATGAGATATCTGATCCTCTGTAACACACTGGGCTTGCAAAACGTCCTCAGCTGGTAGGTGATTCCCTGACCCCAACTTTCATGGGCTCATGGAGGACTCACTTGCTGTCCTCCCCAACTGACCTCAAGACCCTGGACATTCTGCCAGCACCGCTGTGCTGAAAGCCACACGACACGGCACAGTAGGCACCGCAGCAGCACGGGGTCCAGCAGTCATAACGTGCTCTCTCTGCCGAGGGCATGCGGCTGTGGACCAAGCGAAAAGTCAAGGAGGAAAGCAGGGAAGTGGACAGCGTCCACATCTGACGCTATTACATCTTTAAGTGGGAGCAGGTCTGATACTTTATCAAACAGAAGATGCTTTGACAAAGGGGACACCATCTAGCCTCTCAGCCCCCCTGACACGCAGCCGCAGCTCTGCCCCACTGTGAGTACCCCGACAGTGGAGGCAGGTTTCCAGCCCCTTGGACGGTGATTAATACCCATCTGGGAGGAGGGCAATAAAGTACTGGCGGGTCGTTAAGTGATGGCTTCATGTTTTTGTTTCAAAGGAAAGTACTGTAAATTGTCAAGTGCTTCCTAAGTGATGAAGGTCAATGATTTCCTTCTGAGTCTGGCCGTCTCAGGGTGGGTCCTTGAAACGTATACCCACTATGGTATTGAGGGGGCAACTAGCAGCAATGGAATTCGTGATTCCATCCCAGCCTAGAAAGCCTAGAAGCATAAACATACAGAAACCTGAATGGTCTGGACGCTTTCTGGCAGTCTGGGAGTGAAAGTCACTCTGACACACACGCTGGAAGTCAAACAGAGGCTGTATCAGACACTGGGTGGCCACAGAAGGGCAAGCCGAGGGTAAGAGGAGGGGACAGCCTTCTGGAAGGTCTGGGGCTGACTCCTCACAGCTAGGCAGACACCCGCCAGCCAGAGGGTGGAAGGGCACTGGGGGGGCAGGTCACAAGGCACGGAGGTGGGAAGCCGCTGAGCATATTTCAGGGAAGAGACTGGGGTTCAGGTTCTGCCAGGCTGTGGGCAGGGTGACTGCCATAGGTGGAGCCCTGGGGTGGAGGGTGGTGAAGGGAGGGCAGGAGACGGCGACAGCAGATCCCGAAGGCTGAATGTGTTAGCTAAGGGTCTGGACTTGAGGAGGAGGTGAGGGGTAGGGGCGTGGCATGTACTGAGAGCTTTGAACAAAGACATGACTGGGATCAGATTTGTTTTGTTGAATGATCTTTCCTGTACTCGCAGAGAGGACTGACTCGTATAGACCAAGCAGGAGGCAGGAAGCTCGTCAGAAGTGCCTCCAGGCCACCAGCTGCACCAGAGGAGCAGGAGGGCAGCTTTGTAAAAGGACATTCACGGATCCAGGCTCTCTCTGGCTGGGGTCGGGCCCAGAAGTCTTGAGTTTTAGAAAGTTCTCTCAATGACTCAGGCAGCCAGTCCCGCACCTGCCCGAGGGAGGACCAGCATCTGAGAACCGTGGGATTTCAGGGCTCGTGCCAGAACTGGGTGGGAAACGAGGAGTCAGAACCAAGGCGGACGCAATGGAATAGAAAGAGGGTCACCTGAGACACTAAGGACAGAATCACAAAACCTGCGACCGCCTGGATGGAGGACGGGGTTAGGGGAATGAACTAAAAGAGAGGCATCTAGGATAACGCCCACGTTCTGATGCCGACGACGGCGTAGACAGTGGGGCCATGCACGCAGACTGACAGGACAAGGTGAAGACAGCAATGATGTGTCTGGTGGGGGGCCGGGGAGTTTGAGTTCTTGGTGGAGGGGGGACACCCAGGCAGAGATGTCTGGTGATGAGCTGGAGGCTGAGCCTGAAGCTCCACGGTGCCCTGGGCTGGTGCGGGCATGGGCGGGTGCTCTGTCCCGGGAACGAGCGCAGCGTGAGAGAAGCAGCAGCCGAGGCACCCACAAAGGACGCTGGGAATACAGGGCCATGGAGGAGGAAGACCTGACTGTGTCATGGAAGCAAGGGAAAGGGTTTCAGGAAGGAATGGGTGGCAGTGTCAGCTGAGATCCGCTAAGCAAAGTCTGAGAAGCATCCACTGGCTGAGCACAGGGGGCACTGAGACCAGTGCCCAGGCAGCTTCAGGGACAAGGAATAACTATCCCTGGGGGAGGACGCCTGCCTGCTCATGTTTGCGGGGGGGGCGGGCCAGTGAGAGTAAGCATGGGCTTCTCTTTCCAGATGCTTAGTGTGAACAAAAGAACACAGGTTGGGAGTTATCCCTGGATTAGGGTCAAGGGAGGGGTTTGACTGTTGTAATAAAATTATAAGATGAAGGAGATTTGAATATGTCTCTATACAGCAGGGGGAAACAAAGACTGCAGATGAAGGGGAGCAAAGGGGAGGCAAGTGGGGTAAGTTCCCTGCACCTGGATGTGGGCAGGGAGGGGACCCAAACCCCGGAGGAGGGATTGCCCTCCACTGCGGCAGGAAGGGGAGTTATGCCGGAACCTCCACTGAGGGAAGCATGTGCCCCATAATGTGCTCAGCCTCCAGGACTCAGCTTAAGTAGCGCCTCCCCCTGGGAGCCTTCTTCCTCCCTTCAGGCACCTGGGCTGACCTCTCTTAGCGTGCCCCTTGCCCTGTCATTGCTGGTCTGCTTAGCTGTCTCTCCCACTGGGCTGTGAACTCCTGGAGGGGGAGATGGGGTCCTATACTTCACTTCCTCCTATAGTGAGTGTGGGCATTCCACAAGTGCTGCTAATGAAGGATTGGTGGGTGGATAGATGGATGGATAGATGGGTGATGGATAGAGGATAGGTGGATGGATAGAAAATAGGTGGGTAGATAGATGGATGGATGGACAGAAGATGAATGGATGGATGGATGGATAGATGATGAGGATAGGTGGGTGGATGAATGGATGGTTGGATGGATGAATAGAAGATGAATGGATGGAGGGTGGGTGGGTGGATGGATGGAGGGTGGATGAATGGATGGAGCCACATGCTCTGCTGGACTCATCAGGCAAAGATCCCTACCCCATCCCACCAAACAGTCACACCTATCACTCTGATAGTCCCAGAAGCTTACGTATTCCAAGCTTACGTATTCCAAGGGAGGTGTGCATTCTCTCCCCCAGCACAGACAACACACTCTCTCCTAACACCCTCTCGCCTTCCTCTCTTCTCCCAGCCTAAGTAGACTGCATTTCTTAGATTTTTATACCCTTCTTCCAATCGACATCCTCAGACACCTCAGCCTTCCTCCTCCGTCTCCACTGTAGAGCCCAAGGTAGGTTTACGCAAAGGATTTGGCTGAGACATCTGTGCCTCTCCCGCCACCACACACACACTTTTGGCCGGTCACCCCCTGCTCACAAATGAGCCATGCGGACTGCTAAGTCCTAGGCACTGACCCCTCGACTTGTCACACCACCCTACTACCGTGCCCCGGGCCACAGAGCTGTTCTCTCTCAGAGAAGGACAGATCATTCAAGTGAGAGCTGAAGATGCAGCCCCGAACCCATCAGAAAAACGACTCCTGCTCTAGTAAATAAATGATGAGAGCATTGTGGAAATGATGACGGGAGAGCAGCAGAATTTCCCAATGAATCTAACTCGATACTCTTTCTTTCTTTATTCCTTCCTTTTAAAAAGAGCATTTCCATCCACTTTCCCTGCTTTCATGTCACCACTGCTAGCCTCCGGCTCTGTTCCCGTGCCTGGGACAGCACTGATGATCAGGGTGCTGCTGGCCGTGGGATCCAGCCCTTGGCATGGAAGAGGGAAATAAGAACAAGCGGTAAAAAGAGAGCAATCAGAAAATGGGATGGTATAAGAAGAAAATAGTCTTCATTTTGGACAACTAATCCCATTGAGCAAGATAGTAATTTTCTAGGACTTGCCACATCTTCAGACTCTACTTTTCAAATCACCCCCGAGCGGATCAGTTCCCAGCCCAGGTCATTCTTCTGTAGAGCTGTCCTCTTAATGTCTTTCTGAAGCGTTGATGACCAGCCCCATCAGATAACACATCCATTAAGGGGGTGGGCTGCTTTAGGTATTAGGGAAGAGGAGTGGAAAATAACTTGAGCATGAGCCCGCTCAAATAATCTTACCCTAGGAACCATACTCCTAAGGTCCCAATCGCTTTCACCCCATTCTTCAAATTCTGTGTATGCTTTGGAGCTAAGTAGCCACAGCATGGAGAAAAGAGTTCACAGAATGATTTCCAATATGTTTCTTTGCGGGGGAAGTGGGAGGAAAAGGGAATATTCCATTTTAATAAGTGGCTGGAAGCGGCATCCCCTAGCAGTTGCTTCTAAATTCAATTCAGAGTGCAACACCTATCTACAAGAGACAGTCTTTGTGATGGTTCATTTTATGTGCCCACTTGACTAGGCCAGGGGATGCCCAGATATTTCATCAGACATTTATTCTGGCTGTGTCTGTGAGGGTGTTTCTGGATGAGACTGACTTTGAGTGGGTAGACTGAGTAAAGCAGATTGCCCTCCCTAATGTGGGTGGGCCTCACCCAATCAGTTGATGGCCTGAATATAAAAGAGAGAGTAGAAAGAATTCTTGCTCTCTCCTGACTGTCTTCAAGCTGGCGCATCAATCTTCTCCTGCCTTCAGATTCAGACTGAGACTGGAACTTACACCATGGGCTCTCCTGGTTCTCAGGCCTTCGGATTCAGACTGGAACTACACCCTCGGCTCTCCTGAGTCTCCGGGTTGCCAACTGCAGATCTTGGACTTCCCAGCCTCCATAACTGCATTAGCCAAGTCCTAATAGTGCGTGCATGTGACCTATCTCCTATGGGTTCTGTTTTCTCTGGAGAACCCAGACTAATACAGTCTTCCTAAAGGTACTCATGCACTTTACAAACGTGAGTAACATGGATGCTGACTGTCCCCACACTCCAGAGGATGATATTTCTCTCTGGACCCCTGAGTTCAGGTAAGCAGCCCGTTGAGGCAGTCGGGGCACAGTGGCAGGGGCGGGGGCAGCGCCTGGGGCCTGGGGTCTGAACAGCCTGCTGGAGAGTCCCGGCCCGAGGTCCCCTCTGGTTGCTTTCTCAGCCTGTGTCACACTCTTAAGTCCTGGTGTCTCCATGACTGGCACTGATTTTCCTGCTTAGTGTTTGTGAGCCCAGGAACAAGTCATGGGTAGGATTGTAATTTGAACTTGTTCTCAGTGGGATTGAGAGAATCTCCGTCTTCACATACAAAGAAATGCATCCAGCCTCAATCTCATGATAAGGTCTTGACACTTCTGATTTGGTTACTTTTGAGTCTGCTGAAACCTACCAGACAGTTTTACTGTGAGCAACAGAAGTCTTTGAAAAGAATCATAAAAACGAAAGAGGTGCGAAAAGCAATCTTTTGGCTTATTATAACTGAAAAGTCACATCCTAGAAAGGAAGAGTGTATCAAATGTAGCCAAATCAATTTCAAACTAGGGCCGGGCTTCCCTTTCCCTGTAAACTGCTATATGAGTCTTTGGGGGAAGAAACAGAATAGAGACACAAAAATTGATTTTTTATGCACTTACTTAGTGAGAAGGTCCGGGGGCTAGGGAGAAAAGGGCAACCCTGCTAAAGTTTAAACAGACACGTTTGCAAATTTTAGTCAGAATCAAGAGTAGCCCCCAAGCCTCGCCCCTCCCCCACCCCCCACTGCACCCACTGTCGGTCTCACACGGTCGGCATTACAATCACCTTAGAGGGTCTCTGGTCCGACCCCTTTGTCTCCCAGAGGAGGACACGGAGGCCTGCGGAGGTCAAGGGTGAGTCCAGTCCCTGATCACAGAGCTGGAACTGACACCTGGGCATCCGACTCACAGTCCAGCGCTCCTGCCACTGACGATGTTGTCCCCCCTTAGCCTTTTCCTGTCGTATTTCACGTTCGTGAATGACTCGAATCTTCATGAATCCTAAACTCTTTGAGGGCAAGAATATTCGTAAATGTTTTGGAGTCCCTGTATCTGTTAAAACAGGACTGAGCCAATAGCAACGGTGAAACAGTTAATGATTCAATAGGACGTAAATCCTCATGGTTCCCCCCAAAGCTGACACCTCCCAGCACACCGTCTCAGAATGAAGAGGCTGGGGAACCTTTATGGTCCCCCCAAAACATTCAAGAATCCAGGCAGTCAGCCGCCAGACAGCCATTGACCACAACGGGGATCTGTAGAGCATTTCTGGTGATGAAAAATGCTCTTGAGGCGATCACGACCTAACCTCAGGTATCAGTTTCATGAAACAGAATTAGTCCTGGTGAGTGGAGCGCCTATTGCCCTCAACAGCAAAAGAATAAATGGAGAAGGATGTAGTAAGCTTGAGGAAGTCCCTCTTGACCACGTAAGGGCTTTTCCCCCATTAGATGTGAACATTCCAATTCCAGCTGCCGTGGGCTGAAATCTCTCTTTTTCTCATCACCAGCAACGCAGACCAAGTTTCTTTTAAACCACCTAACTAGTAAAATATCACTGTGCTTCAAAAAGCATTTATACCAGGTAGGGAATGCCTCTGCCGTTATTAGAGAAAAATCTTCAAAAAACCTTTCCTATTCTTAAAGATTCTGAAAGTTTCATTATCTGGGCTTGTTGAATTACAAGCTAAAATGCATTAGGAAGGTCCTGAGGATCTGTTGATGAGGGGCCCCTTTGACCGTCTCTTTACTGCCAACACACACCTCACCTTGATCTTCTCCATCGTCTCAAGAATCCCTTGCTCTTAGAACTACTTTAATTAATTTTGTTAATGAACACATGTATTGATAGCCTGCCTTATTCCAGAAACTGTGTGAGCTGGTGCTGTATCCGTAACAAGGCATCAGCAACAAAAAGAAGAGGAAGATAGAGGCAATACTACAGAAATCATATTAGGCGAAATCTGTTCAGCAAATAAATCAATTCTCTAACATCAGTATTTTCAAACACAGTGCTTCTGTGTATCAGGTCGGCTATAGGTGACCTGATAACATAGAACTACCTGACGTGCCAGAAGTTTCCGGCCACCTGGCAGCCAACTGCACTTTTGGGCTGGTCCATTCTCTGCCTGTCAGCCCATCAGAGGCTCCTGACATCCCTTCAAGGTGATGCCACACTGGAGTTGAACATCAATGGATGTTCCTTCTGAGCCTGAGATCCTAGAGAAGTTCTACATGTTCTGGAGGTCCGTCCTGAGCCAAGGTCAGGCTCAAACAATTAGAGGATCCCCCTCCCCGGTGCTAGATAGTTTAGGGGCTGCCAAACATCTTCCAGGAAATGCTAGGAGGACTGAGTAACCCGGGCCCCAAGGCTGCTGGAATGCCTCAACTCTTATGGAGATGGAGGAGCTGGTAAGCCCCTCCCAAATGAACCCACCTGGAGAAGAGAAGCCAGAGTGGGCCACAGAAGACCCTTGCTGGGATAAGAGGAGGTCCCAGAGGCAGAATGTGGTAGAAACAGCAATTTAACAATTTAACACTGCGGAAATTGCAATTAAAATCAATGAGAAAATGTAATTTGCTTTATAAAGACTCATTAGTAACCCGTATCTCCATAACAAGATCATTAGTCAGTGTTTCTTGACCTCCTCTGTTCCAGTCTAAATCATCTCCATGTTTGGCAAAATTTCAGCTTTTTGTTTTTAAAAAGAAAATGAAAGAAGGGGAGAGGGCACTTACTAAAACAGAGATGGGGAAAGGAAAATATAATCTGTGTATACACTCACTCAACAAACAGTGCTGGGCGCTGGGGGAAGGAGCTAACGGGCGCTCATTCAGCAGGTGGCATGAACTGGGACTTCCTGCAGAGCCAGCCTGCATGTAGGACCTTGAGTTTTTGATCTACAAGCTGTGGCCTTGCAGTAGGTCATGAAATCAATTTTAAGGGTCAGAACCAGCACTTTTTAGAAATGAAAGAGAAAGGAGAAGTCAGAGTGCGTCCTCCATGGTAAGGGTGAGTACTGTTTTGTGTGGTTTTATTAGTTCTGCTTGTGCACACATGCTGGTCTGCAATGTGAAATATATTTCTTTCAGTGGTTCACAGTCAAAAAGGTTTGAAAAACACTGCTTTAAATATACTCCACCTTGTCATTCCACGTGATAACATACATTCACTTCAAATCACGTAGTGGGTGCTTAAGGGCTCAGGTTCTGCAGTGAGACTGTGTACTTTGAATCCCGACTCTGCCCTTTTCTAGCTGTGTACTACTAGCTGTGTACCATCTACTATTTATTATAGCAAATTTATACTAACAGGATATCACTTAAACCTAGTTTTTTGAAAAACCAACAATGTGTTGGGGGGTTCAGGATTTATCTAGGTGGGTTGAAAACTCAGTATTTTGGATTCCATTACCCAGAATCTACACTGAATACTTCATACACAGTTATAAACATAATAGAAACTTGGAATATCTGTACGGTAATCAAGTTAGGTAACATTTCCCAAGAAATAGTGAGAATGTTTTAATGTTTCAAGAAATATCCAGAGATGAATATAACATCGGCTACGTCTGAGCAAGTAAATGTAGCAAAAATAAGTCTCAATAGCATAATTTCGACTTGATTAAAATGGATAAAGACTACAGATGTGGCAGTCATAGCACTCCCCATTTGATGCCAGAACTGATATTTTTCTCCTCTTGATTTAATTCGCTTTGATTACCCAATTATTCCTAAGTCCTTTCACTCAGTTTCAGCTCCAATAAAACTGATACCAATGCTAACTCATAATGTGATTTCACTCTAGTCTCATGATACTGCTCTGTAAAAGCATGTCCAGCAACATAATAAAATTATTCCAGATTGTGATATTATAACAGGGAAAAACAGAATAAACCGTTATCTGTTTGAAATAAACCATTCATCAGAAAAATCTGAGGATTCCTTCCATCAGCTGGGAAGAAGAATGGAACATGGTGGCATGGAAATTTCACAGTTGATATAAACTTTAGGATTACCAGTTGACAAAACATTTGCAGAAGGCAAGGATAAATGTAAAAACTGACTGAGAAGTTAAAAATGTGGCTCTTTTCGAAAGCAAATCCTTATTGAGTATAATGAGGTGACCTGTCTAGCTAGATCTGTGACCCTGGATAAGTAACGCGATCTTCTTGGGTTTTAACATCTCATCACTGAATGAGGTAATTGGATGATTTATCTGATCTCTGCCACTGCCAAATTCCATGATTTCTAGTCACTTTTTGATAAAAATTGGTAGAAACCTCCCAAAGCACAAGCACTCAGACTGAAGTGGCCCAGAAGACAATGCATGGTTGGTTAAAAAAAAAAAAAAAAAAAAAAAAAATCCTAGAACACACTTTCAAAATGCTTGTGGTTATTTGTTACTTTCTAAAAATCAAATTCCCTTCACATGAAAAGGGAACATTGCTAATTATTAGAGAAATGCAACTCAAAACTACAATGAGGTATCACCTCACACCGGTCAGAATGGCCATCATTACAAAGCCCACAAACAATTAATGCTGGAGAGGGTGTGGAGAAAAGGAAACCCTCCTACACTGTTGGTGGAAATGTAAAATGGTGCAGCCACTAGGGAAAACAGTATGGAGGTTCCTTAAAAAAACTAAAAATAGAGCTACCATATAATCCAGCAATCCCACTCCTGGGCACATATCCGGAGAAAACTATAGTTCGAAAAGATACATGCACCCCAATGTTCATAGCAGCAGTATTTACAATAGCCAAGGCGTGGAATAACCTAAATGTCCATTGACAGATGAATGGATAAAGAAGATGTGGTTTATATATATACACAATGGAATACTACTCGGCCATAAAAAAAAGAATGAAATAATGCCATTTGCAGCAACATGGACGGACCTAGAGATTATCATACTAAGTAAAGGAAATCAGACAGAGAAAGACAAATATCATATGGTATCACTTATATGTGAAATCTAAATATGATACAAATGAACTTATTTACAAAACAGAAACAGACCCACAGACTTAGAAAACAGACTTAAGGTACCAAAAGAGAAATGGTAGGGGAGGGATGAATTAGGAGCGTGGGATTAGCAGATACAGACTACTATATACAAAATAGATAAACAAGGTCCTACTGTATAGCACAGGGAACTATATTCAATATCTTGTAATAACCTATAATGGAAAAAAATCTGAATAAGAATATTTATGTATAACTGAATCACTTTGCTGTACACCAGAAACTAACACAACATTGTAAATCAACTATACTTCAATTAAAATTTTTTTAAATAAAGAGGTAATTAAAAATCAAATTCCCTTTCTTTTCTGTAATCAACAGCTTTAGAGCAATACGAAAAGTGTTTTCCACATGGAGAGAACTTTACAGTTTACAAAGTGTTTTACATACACAATCTCATTTCACCCACACGCCAACCCTGTGAGATCAAGATAACAGTCTGATAGGATTCACTTTCCCAGCCACTTTATAAAAATCCAACTGTTAACAGTACTAACTTTTCTAACAGTACCCACAATCTTTTCAAAAACACTGTATATTCCCTCCCTTGAATGGTTCAGTCACCAACTAGAGTCCAGATCATGAGGTTTCTAACCTTTATTTACATTCTCAAATGCCACTGGGACTTTTTCAGCATGTGGGGACGGGCAGGAAGAGCAAGATACAAAACGAAATAGAAGATGGAAAAGAAGCTGCTGAGTGAGGCCCAGATCGGCAAGAAGACTGTCTTCTTTTATCACCAAGACAGTCTTCAGTCCTATTAACAGGTAAACCTCGGTACATGCAAGTAACAAAGAGATCAGGGCTCTGTTTTGGGTTTTTTGTTCGTTTCTTTCTTTGTTTTTAAGATGCCCTTAGCTCAAGGAAAATCTTGTTTCCATCACCTATATAAAGTCACCATACAAAACGTGCCCATATGTTCCAGGAACCACCATTTCTGTTCTGTCCCCCTTGGATTCAGCTATCTTCGGTCAAAGCCACACTCTTCTCCTTGCTGGGATTTGTGCCAGCAGGTCCTCTATCTGAATGTGTCAGGATCACGTATTTAAATGGCAAGGTATTTTATTTTACTTTTTTAATTAATTAATTTATTTTTAACGTCTTTATTGGAGTATAATTGCTCTACAATGGTGTGTTAGTTTCTGCTTTATAACAAAGTGAATCAGCTATACATATACACATGTCCCCATATCTCCTTCCTCTTGCGTCTCCCTCCCACCCTCCCTATCCCACCCCTCTAGGTGGTCACAAAGCACCGATCTGATCCCCCTGTGCTATGTGGCTGCTTCCCACTAGCTATCAATTTTACATTTGGTAGTGTATATATGTCCATACCACTCTCTCACGTCATCCCAGCTTACCCTTCCCCCTCCCCGTGTCCTCAAGTCCATTCTCTACGTCTGTGTCTTTATTCCTGTCCTGTCCCTAGGTTCTTCAGAAACTTTTTTTTTTTTTTTTTTTAGATTACTAAATGGCAAGGTATTTTAAATACAGTTTTATCACCTATCTCCCTTACAAGGTTATTTAAGTCAAATGGGACCTTGATAAAATTATTTTGAAAACTACAAAACAGTATGCAAGTATATATAAGATGGAACTTTCCAGCAATACAGAAATTACAGAATGTTATTGCAGGAAGCAATCTTAGAAGTCATCTAAATAATTTCCCCCTCATTTTCTAGCTGAGAAATTTGTGACAGAAAGTTTAAATGACTGTGCCGACTCACACAGTGAATCCCTAAGTGAGGGATTAGAACACAGGGTCCGGATTCCTAATCCAGGCTTCTTCCTACTTGGAGGACAGAAGGCAAACCTCAAAGAGGGGCTACACTACGTTGCCCCCTGCTGGAACGGGCATCTTGCCATGATGGCACCTTTACCTCGGACCATTACCAAAATTTACCTCCAGGAAAACGTACGGGCATCAGATTGGATTGTTAAATCTAAAGGATTTCCTCTAAACTAGGATAACTATGTGAATTCATTCAAACAGACTTGTAGAGTATGTGGTCCTTCTCTGACTATAAAAATTGGGGCAACATTGCTCTTCTGATGCACAGAGAGGTGTTTTTCTCTCCCTCTTCTAACAAACCCTCTCAGAGCACAGCAGGCTAAGACATTACCAAAACCTCCCTGCAACAGGCCAAAAGGGCTTCAAAGTGAAACTAGAAAGAGGCAACCTAGTTCGCACGTATTCCCAGCCATCTCACAGACCACCACGTGTAGATCAGCCTCCTTCTTCCGAACGGCTGCCAAGTATTCCATTTATGCCTTTCACTGTGCTGTCTACCTACTCATGATCAGTTATTTTTGTCACAGAAGACAGCTTAGGCTGGAGGAAGCAGGAAGGGGCCAGGGTCGGGGAGACAGAGGCTCTGGAGGGCTTTTCCAGGGATAGGAGGGGATCAGGGGCTACACAGGTGCTATGCCAGGGCCAAAAGCACTGGTATCTGGGGTCTTGCTCAGCTTTGAGGGGCGCTTTGGGGGCAGCCTGAGCCCTCCCAGAGGAGCAGGACCGGAGACACTGGCTGGAGGTACCCGGGCAGCTGAAGAAGGGATGGTAACAGAGCAGCGGTCAAGTGCTTTCCTTGCCTGGCACCGCGGAAGCCCAGGACTCTTGTGGGATACAACGAATGTGGACGTGGAGAAGGAGCCTCCCATGTCCCCCATGAGCTACCCACACGTGCACACACAAAGACTGAACTTCTCATCAGCCAGGCAGTTAGGGGCTCAAAGCAAACTACATTTGCTCTAGAGAAATACAGGAATTTGTGCCACTTCTTCCCTCTTGGTTTCCACACGAAGCCTCGCTCCTGGTACGTAAGTTTGGTTCGAACAGGGAGGAGCCACCCTGGTAGCAGCTATCCTAGAATGCACGGGGCCTGGGTGAAAGCCATCCCTGGGGATAAGATGTATTCCACCAAAAGGACTAGTCTTTTGGGATACCCCCTGACATGTCTTTGATTGGCAGAGTTTCCTGACCTTATTGTATCGTTCACAAAGCACAGCTAATTTGGTTTCCCCACATGACCTATGTTGCTTTAGAAAGCGTCACATCACTCAGCATTCTGTGGTTGAGTTGTAACATCCGGTGTGCCCATGAACTCCGGCACCAGGGCTTGCCTGGGATGACGGGGTGGCCTCACTTGTGGCCCACTGGTGACGAGTTAGAGATGGACCTTCAGCTTGAAAAGGCTGCACATCTTATCTTTTATTGGGTCCTGTGGTCCTGCAAAGGCATCCCTCTCCTTAGGCTGGACAGGCACTGACACAGTGCCTTTAACCAAGAAGAGAGGGCAGTGAATCCGGATGGTGCCCTGGTGTCAGAGCCTACCTCTGTCATGATGCCTAATGCCATGATGCTTTTTTGAGCACAGCAGTGGTGCTATGGCCCTGGGCTGCAGTAAGAATGTGCACTCCCTGTATTCTTCTACTAGGGACTCTTGTATAAAATTCATAGCATCCCAGTTTGCAAACATGTTGGTCATATAGCATTTTCTCAGGAGCACCTGTACATTCGGCACCTGGACCATAATAATTGCTAGTATCTGTTCATATGATAAAACACTCTGAACCCATTAAAATTACATTGTGAGGACTTCCTGATCATTCAATGTTAATGATTATGGGACAATTCCCCACATGTAGTTAATGGAAAAAAAACACCAAAAAGTGTATACTGCACGAACATTTTTTTTAACTATACAAAAAGGATGCATGTGCACAGAAAAAAAAAAAAAAATGAAATGTTCCAAAATATTAACTGTGTTACTTGGGATTGAAGGCTGATGGGTGATCTTTATATTCTTTTTTATACATTTCTCTATTTTCCAAATTCTCTGCAATGAATATTTATAATCAAGAAACAAGGGCTTCCCTGGTGGTGCAGCGGTTGAGAATCTGCCTGCCAATGCAGGGGACACGGGTTCGAGCCCTGGTCTGGGAAGATCCCACATGCCGCGGAGCAACTGGGCCCGTGAGCCACAACTACTGAGCCTGCGCGTCTGGAGCCTGTGCTCCGCAACAAGAGAGGCCGCGATAGTGAGAGGCCCACGCACCGCGATGAAGAGTGGCCCCCGCTCGCCACAACTAGAGAAAGCCCTCGCACAGAAACGAAGACCCAACACAGCCAAAAATAAATAAATTAATTTATTAAAAAAATAGGCATCTCCTTGTTTAAAAAAAAAAAAAAGAAACAAATGTTACTTTTTAAAAGTGAACACTAATGGCAAGGGTGGGTTAAATTTGAGGTGGGTGAGAGCTGGCCCGTGGGGCTCTCTACAGACACACACAGTCTCAAAGATTCAAAACAGAACAAAACTGTGACATTCTTCTAGAGGAGCGCGGTACTGAGGACTAGCTCTGCCTTGGTGGGTATGAATTCCACAGAGTGTCCTGCAAATAACAGAATGTCCCTTTAGTGGTCCCCCTAAATCATCTCCCTGCCCAAGGAGCGGCATTAACTCTGAGTGCCCAAGACTCTGAAGGTCTGCGGTGAACGTCTAAGGGCTGTTAACATCTAGAATTGTGCTGGCGTGGTTTATAGCTCTGCTCCCCAAGAGGGGTGCCTGCACCCTGAAAATAAATGGTGTTCACCCTGGGCAGGCACCAGGAGACTAGGAGAGAAGCAGAACAGATGGATGCCGAGGATAAAACAGGATAACACAGCCGTCTGGTCGGGATGGATAATGAACTGCTACACCCTATCTGAAATTACTTAATTTCTGAAACACTGTATTATAAACATGCTGTCAATGGAGTTAGTGGGTTTGTGAGGAAAGGAGGTGAATCAGAAATGGTTTGACAAAATACCAGTGGTTCCCCAAACAGATATCCTTCCCTCTGATCTTAGCCTACACGCTACCTGGAGGATAAAGGGAAACGCTACCAATGACGTAAGACATTCTCCAGGCAGCCTTGGGCTATGGACGAGCAGCTTTGCTTGGAAAAAAATCATAGTTACTAAAGGGCATCGAAACGTTGGCCCTTTTTTATCTGCAGACTTCTACCCTAATTTATGGTTTTAAACGTCATGTTACAGTCTTACAGTTGTGAAGGAGGTAGAGGGTGTCTGTGGGCAGTTGAATAGAGGAATAAATGCATAACATGAATGCAAAGAAAAATGCAATTAGATACTTGTTTATTTAGCAATAGGTTTGGGTTTTTTGTTATCATTTATTTTTCTTGCAAAATTTATAAAATCCCAACCTTCTATAACATAGAAGCAAGTAAATCGTCCTTTCTTGAGTGTCAACATGCAGCCTGTACTATCATTATTGGCCAAAAAACAAAACAAAATAGAAAAATCTGCACTTAGGGTAAGCTGAGGCTTGCTCGCTATCTCTGCTGCTTCTTATGGCTGGAAGAACAGCAGACAACTTTGTGCTCTAGGATTCGTCTGTTTGCTAATTTTCTCTAAGCGCAATTCATTTTCTAATTTCATCTCTTCACTATTATTTCAGCGAGAAGCCGCCGGTATTGCCTCCACCTGTGAGGTATTATTAATTAGCAGCTAACAAGGGTGAGTAGGAATCATGTACTCCATTTGGTTCATGAGAGGTGGTGCTCACAATCTTTTATACCAGCCAATCTGAAAAAACACAAAAATCTGATTCTGGGTGCATTTAAGGATTCTTGGATCCTGCAGGCCCAGACACGCATACCTTGAGCAACCATGTAGATGAGATTGTCATAATTTCAAAGTTGGATAGGAAGAAAATGAGCCAGCTGCTATTTAATTTTTATGGCGCCTACAATTTGTCTCATTAGCTGGCAAATAGGATAGGCTGGGAACTAAAGCTGCTCTGGCCTCAACTCTGCACGAGAGAAAAAAAGTGATGCATAGCTACTCACTCACTCTAATGGGGAGGGGAGCGGGTAAATCACAGCTGCTAGGCTGGCTCCATCACTGCAATGACCCATGACCTTCAGCAAATTACAGAAGATTCCAGATCTTCGTTCCCTTAGCTAAAAAAGAGGGTTTTGGAATGACCCTGTCCATATCTCAGAGCTGCGGGGCACCTGGAGAGGTAAGGATCCCTAAGTGCTTTGAAAACTCTGGAAGGCTATTCGAATGCGATTTGGAAATGACCTGATTGGTAACCTGAAGCCCAAGGGTGGCAGATTTGACCTGAATCATAGAGGTGCAGCCCAGAGGCTGGGTTCCCTTATTCAGAGACTCAAGGAAAATCCCTACATGTTTCTCTTTCTCTGCTCATGGTTGTTACCCCTTGGCCAGTGAGGCAGTTGGAGAAAGGGAGGATGAAAGTCAGTAGGTTTCCTAGGTCATTTCCGACTTAGAAACAGGGCGATGCTACCTGGTGACAAGTCATGGTAGCCTGCTGATAGAAGTCTGTAGACCATGCAGACCAAGTGGAGTTGGGGAGGTGGGCAGGAAGCAAAGAGTAAACAGAGCCCTGATGTATAATAAAGAATCTGGGGGCTTCCCTGGTGGCGCAGTGGTTGAAAGTCTGCCTGCTAATGCAGGCGACGCAGATTCGCGCCCTGGTCTGGGAAGATCCCACATGCCGCGGAGCAACTAGGCCCGTGAGCCACAACTACTGAGCCTGCGCATCTGGAGCCTGTGCTCCGTAACAAGAGAGGCCATGATAGTGAGAGCCCCGTGCACCGCGATGAAGAGTAGCCCCCGCTTGCCGCAACTAGAGAAAACCCTAGCACAGAAACGAAGACCCAACATAGCAATCAATCAATCAATCGATAATAAATAAATAAATAAATAAACTTAAAAAAAAAAAAAAAAAAAGAATCTGGCTGGCCTTTGGCCCTGGATCCTAGGAGGTACCCTCTAAAGCCTTGGAATGTCCTGAGTCATATGTGTCTTTATTATTCATGCTGGGCTCCAAGTAGTTTATGCTAATGCGATGACTCAGAATGGGGGTAGGCCATGCCAGAAAGACCAACCATGTGATTAGAGGGTTGGAGCACTGAGCCAGGTGATGTCAAGCTCAACTTTCTGACCTCTTGGGAGGAGTGGGGTGTTGGAGCTTGAGTTCAGCCATGTGGCCAATGAGTCAGTCACTCGTGCCTACGGTGATGAAAGCCCAGTCCAGACACTGGACACCGGAGCTCAGGGCAGCATCCCTGGCTGGTGATTTACACTGATATAGAAGGAGAGTGATGTGTCCTGAGGACAAGGGCACTTTGTTCGGGGACCCTCCCAGACCTCAACCTGCGTCTATTTTTTCGACTGGTCCTCATTTGATTCCTTTATAATACAACTATAATCATAAGTATAGCACTTTCCTCAGTTCTGTGAGTCACTCCAGTGAATTATCAAACCTGAGGGAGTAGAAACCCCCAAATTTGCAGCCAGTAGGTGGCCTGGGAATCCCCAGAGCTTGCGGCTTTTGTCTCAAGTGGGGGCAGTCTTTCTGGGGACCCTACCCTTAACTTACAGGGTCTGTGCTGAGTCCGGTAGTTGGTGTCAGAATTGCACTGCAGGCCCTTAGGGTCCAAGGTGGCAGGAAGGCAGTGAAAGATGGGATGAGTGACGTTGATCTGGATTTCAGTCAGCAAACCTGGGGCTGAATTCTCGCTTTATGGTCAAGTTAGCTTTGTGACTTTATTCAGGTTACTAAACCTGTTAATTTCCCCCAAACTCAGTGTCCTGACTGGTTGGTAAAATGGTGGAGATAATACCCGCCACGTGGAGTTACGAGGACTGAATGAAATGTCACACCAAGTCCTGAACATTCCAAGAGTGGAGGTCTGATCTGAGCAGAGCCGTGGGGTAGAGCCCAGAGGTGGGTAAAGGAGCAACTCGGTCAGGTCCTGAGCCTCAGGGTGGGAGGCTGGGGGCATGATGTTGCCATGGCCTGCAGGTCAGGGGCAGGAAGTGAGTGGGGCAGATAGGTTTTGAGAGTAGAAAGATGATCCAGAAATGCTCTGAAAACCTCCTTCTTTGAGCAGAGTGTCTGACAAGTGATCCCCACTGAGAACGCTCTCTCCTAAAACAGGGGTTGTTCCAGGTTCAGCCTTGAAGGAAAAGGAGAAGCTGAGGGATTGGGGCTCTGGGCCCCCACCCAACTTTTCATGTTTCCTATATGGGGGCTACAGGTAAAAAAAATCATCTGAAAAACGTTTCTGCCACTATTTTAAAAAAAGAGTTTGTTTTAGAGAATAACTCTGATTGCTAGGATGGCTCCTCCCCAGTACTTTATCCTGAGTTTCAAGAATCAGACAACAAAATTAAAGTGACCAACTTTTGGGAGGGAGAGACTGCTGATTAGAAGTTCTGATTGCAAGGAAGGGGATGCTAGATTTACACAGCCTGTCTTAAAAGCCTGTACTTACAATAGCAGGTTTTCAAAAAAAATCAAAGAAAAAATAGGGCTGATTTCATAGCAAGACTCTAGAAGAAAAGGTGACTCAGAAGTGTTGAGATGCTCTTCTTCTTTCCTCAGCCTCAAGGAAAGTGGCTTCAGATGTTAAGACCTGGGGAGCTCCCTGGTGGCCTAGGGGTTAGGATTCTGGGCTTTCACTGCCAGGGCCCGGGTTCAATCCCTGGTCAGGGAACTGAGATCCTGCAAGCCACGCGGCGCAGCATGGTGCAGCATGGCCAAAAAAAAATTTAAGACCTGCATACAAAGGCTGGAAGGAAGGGCACCAAGGTAACCACGGATGCACATAAAGCTGTGGGGTGGGCTTACAAGAAGAGTGACAGGAAAGTATGGTGGATAGAACCTAAAACGACTTACAAAAATCTTCAGGACCAAAAAATGGTAGGGGGTTGGGATGGAGAGTGACTATTTGTGTATTTACCCAGCATCCAGTAACCGGGCACAAGGCCAAGTGCTTCTGGGGAGAAATGAGGGAGACTGTCTCTCCTTTTTTACATCAGTCTGATGGGGAGGCCAAAATAATACTGCCTTGCACCCACTGGCTTACAGAATTCTCACTGAAAACAGCTCCTGGAGTCTTAGACCTAGACCTCTCTCTCTATCCTCTTCCACATCTTCCTCCATGCCCTCAGCCAGAAGGAACCCTGGAGGAAGGGGGATGAGGGAGACACCAGGCAGTACTGGGCTCTCTCCTCGCCCTGATAAGTGCCACTGGTTATCTGCCTTTTTCTTTCCTGAGGATGAGTCTCTCCCTCATCCATCCCTCATTCAAACAGACTTCTGCTAGGTCAGTGCCGGGCTCAGTGGAGCGCAGAAGTTAGGCGGGGCTGGGGCTCCCCGCCACACCCTCCTTTTACAACTGAGGAAACTGAGGCTCCAGGAGCTTGAGCAACTTGCCCAAGGTCATCAAGTTAGTGGGTCACAGGGCCAGGATCTGAATCCAGGACTGTCTAGCCCACTCTCTCTCCCGACACCACCCCACCTGGAGAGGCCGTGAACTGTAGAGGCCGGTGAGTCTAAGAGGGCAAGGGAGGGCCTCCGAGGTGGGGGTGGGGGGGCCTGTGGAGGTCAGAAGGCCTGGGAGCCGGATCTCATGGGGGGCGGCCACAAACAAGGGAGTGGGCTGGTGGGGGAAGGCCTTCAAGTGAAGCATCAGGGTCGTGAATCGCTCAGATCTCAACCTGGTTCTGCGAAAACTTTGCTCTGAAATTCCTCTGAGTCTTAGCCCTCAAGAAACTTGGGGAAGTGGTCTTTGCCAAGAGCTCATATCCCTCCTACTCCCAGAAGGACATCATTTGTTTATTTTTCAAAACCTCAAATCCCCGTTTCTCATGAGGCCAGGAAGCCCATCTGTTCCAGGTCCGCTTGGCTGTGGCCTTGACCGCACCGGAGCGGAAGCTCTTTAACTCGCCTTCTGAATGCGGGATTAATGAGCCCGGCAAGCTCTGCCCCTCACGAGGCTGACCTAACAACCTCCCCGCGAAGACACCTCCTGACTCCAGCGCCGGGTCAGGCGCCTGCACCCGAAACACACACTGAAAATCGCAAGCCGCGATGGGGAGCGCCAGATGGTCTGCTTTTCACTGCCGGGTCAGGCGCCTGCACCCGAAACACACACTGAAAATCGCAAGCCGCGATGGGGAGCGCCAGATGGTCTGCTTTTCACTGGCAGGAGGAACAAAGCTGCGCTTCCAGCGGCACTGACTTCTTTTCTAAGGGCGAGTTTCTTCTTGCTGAATTTTAATCCACAGTTCTTTATGTTTTCCAATAAAGTCAAAAGCTCCCTCCTGACATTTCCAACCAGCGAAGAAAATAAAGGTGTAAATATGCTCAGAGGCACCCCTTTCCGTTCTAGGGAGAAGTGTCGGGGAATGGGCTGGACAGCGGGGAGGGCCAGAGCTTGAAGTCGATAGAAATGGGTTCGAGTCTAGCTCTGCCACTGGTCAGCCAGGTGGTCTTGGCTGGACAGGCTGCTTTTCCCTCTGTGACTCCGTTTTCTCATCAGCAAAACCAGTTTAACACAGGCTGAGTCATGGAGAGGATTCAATGAAGCGTCGTGCTGAGTAAGGGCGTGACGCCCTCAATAAGCTTCCTTCTGCCCTTCCTCATCTGGGAGAGGTTTGTTTTTTTTTTTTTCTTTAACGGTTTCTTCTACGAGTTTGATAATTTGTCCTTTAAAAATGTCAGTGAAAGTAGGAAAAGTTACCTTCATCTCCTCTGTGTCCCTGCCACCTCAAGAAATCGTGCACCTCGAGCAAGGCAGTGCCCCGCGTGGTCTCCGCCCTGCTTCGCTTTTAATGTGGTCGACATGGGGGAGGGTGGGTAGGAATGGCACCATCCTTAAGAACTCTGGTCAACGGATTAAGGAAGGCGGAAAGGAGAACAGGGCTCCACCACCCACGTGTGGTGCCAGTGAGCTGAGGTGGGCTCCGCTCTCGGAACAAGATCAGGAGGCCGGGAGCCCCCAGGGGCTGGGGCTGCTGCTTCTCCCCACCCAGGAGGGGCCCAGGATGGCCTGTCCCTCTGCTTCCTGGGGCGCCACACAAGGAAGCCCCCGTGGACAATGGGTTTGCCCGCTGACATCCACATTTCCTTTGCGGGGGACAGAACAGTGGGGCAGAGTCCTTAAAAACGGGAAGTGGCTGACTCTAGCCTTGGCACCCGGCCACTTCCCCAGGGAGAGGCAAACAGCTGGTTCAGTCTGAGGGTCTCAGGGCACGTGGCGCCCCTCCCCATCCAGGCCACACTGTCAAAAGCCCTCTGCGAGTCCCCACAGCCCCCGAGAGTGGTGACAAGGTCTGCTACTATAAACGTCTCTTTCTTCCCTCGATGGCCCCGGGCTCAGGAACTGCTGTCCTGGGACAGGGTCTCACCTCCACAGGACTGTGCCCCCGTGCCACTGGATCCCGCCCCACTGACAGCCCTGCCGTTCACAAACCTGCCCTAATTCTCCTTGGAACCATTTTGACGGTGCCCTGGCTTCTGTGGGAGACGGCATTTCCTTCAGGGTTTTCCTAAGTTGACTTCCTCCAAGTTTGGAAGGTTGCCCCTGACCCTGACAGTCTCTGAAGCCACACGGTTTACAATGTTACGGATTTCTATCCGGATGGCTCTCCCGATGCACCTTTCCAGACGTGAGTCTGGGTCCTTGCAGACACCTCTGCATCGGCAGCCCTGCCCCTCTGATCAGGCCACTGCCCAGGTGCACTGGACTCGCCCCGCCTCTGACGGAAGCACTGACAGCACACAGCCAGCCGGTGAGAAGGGAGATGGGGCCCTTGTGCTGAGATGGATGGTGATGCCAGAGCAATGTCAGTAAGACGCTGGCCGACCTGAGCCAACTCAGGACGGAGCACAGTGCCTGCTCCAGGATCAGGCTCTGGCCCTGGCCCTGAGTGTTCCTTCCTGCAACATTTCGGGAGGCAGCACACACGCAGAGAAAAACACAGACACCAGCATCTGACAACCTGCCTTCAACCCGGAATCAGCCCATCTCTAGCTGTGTAACTTGGGACAAGTCAATCAACCTCTCTGGGTCTCAGTTTCCTCATCTGTGAAATGGGAACAGTGAAGTCCTTACCTCTTAGGGCAGTTAGGAGGTTTAAAGGAGATATGATATCTAAAGCACTCAGAGCTCTGCCTGGTGCCTGGTAAGCAATCAATACATGTTGACTATTATTATCATCATTATTGAGTGGTCTTCATCTCTTCTGGGAAGATGTTTGACTTCTCCCGGCAGTACGTGTGTTTCTTCCTCTGTATCTCCCCAATGTCGTGCTCACATCACCAGCCCAGGACTTACTATGTTGCTATAATTATTTAGCCATGTGTTTTTCGATCCAACTAGATCACGTATTTGTTCCTCTGACAACCCGGTGAAGGCCAGGGACCCCTTCTCAATGCAGTGTTTTAAATGCATAAAATAAAATGCATAGGATTCTAAAGGAAACCAATCATACTGAAATACAGTTATCAAAATATTTCTCAAAAACAGATCTGTGATATGGTAATCTATGTTCTCCTTTATTAACACTTTAAATAACAGGATGTACTGCTGGGTCTCATAATTACCCTGATTTTAAAGGAGTGATGAACATAAATGATATTTTGAGATATTTACAACAACCATAAGTAATATGAAATATCTGTCATTTCTATTGGTGATAAAGGCACAGGGACTACTGATATTACTCTGGTCAATCCCCTGCCTTTATAAGTAAAGGAAACGCTACACTTCAGTTAGAGATTAGTGAAAATCAAAAGGCGATTTTTTTTCTAATCTAAACTCATAGACCCTTTGAATTCCATTGGGAACCTTGATCTGGGCTGTGAGTTTCTAAGAGCTCATTGTTCTGTTTATCTTTGTAATCTCAGACTCAAATACAGAGCTTGGTATGCAGGAAGGACTTAACACATTGTTATTTAAACTTAATAAACTTAGGACATTGTGCCAAGTGCTACAAACAGATGCTGAGGGTCCTGCCCTCTAGAAGCTAGAATCTGTACGCAAGTAACTGTGACACAAGATAAAAGCTGGAAAAAGCCATAACGTAAGTGACTAGAAGGGTAGGGGGCCTCGGGTGTGTGTGTGTGTGTGTGTGTGTGTGTGCGGTGGGGAGTAGAGGACTGGACGACAGTCGTGCATCTATCAAATTATTTTGAAATTATAAGTTATCAATCTATCATCTCCTTGACTAAAGTGAGCTTTCCATGGACACAGACCATGCTTTATTTATGTCTGTGCAACAGGAATGGTATATTGAAAATGTTAAACAGATGTATTTTTCATTCCCTTATAATCATGTTCCCTGCAGCCCTCACACAATTACAGCTAAGTCCTTCCCCCAAAGGAGGGGAGCAGAGCAGCAAGGAAGGCCAGGGAGGGAAGGAGGCGGGCATGGAGAGAACGGCTGCCACCTGCCACCCGACAGGCGGAGATGGTGGACAGACAGCCCTGCTGCCTTTGGGCGGGGCTGGAAGAAGAGAGTAGGGAGGGGTAAGGGCAGCACCAGGCTCCTGTTCCTCCTCCCCTTGGGGCTGACTCTCAACATGGGGAGGGCAAAGGGGAAAAGGAAGGGAGGAGGGAAGGAGGAGGGAGAGAGGTTAAGAGAAGAAGATAAAAGCTGAGGGCACTTATTTCCTGCATCCTCTCGAGACGCTGGGTAAGGACCACCTTGCAGATGCCTTGGCATCAACAGGAGACGACCATTGCAGAAAGGAAACGCAGTGGTGTGTACAGGGTTCTGAAAGGCAGGGGCCAGGAGAGCACCCACAGGGGCCCCTGGGCTTCCAGGTGGCATGAAGGGACCCAGTGGGGACCTGGAAGGTAGCTGAAAATTGAGAGGCAGCAGGTGTGCCATGAGGCTGCTGCCGGGAGAAGGGAGAGGGCTTCATACCTAAACTGCAAGGTGAACCACCCAGGCCGGGGGCAGGATGGAGAACAAGGTGGGACTCAGCGTGCAGAGCAGGCAAGCAGATGGCCACGCCGAGGGACCTCAGCCCCAGAGGTTACACCAGCTGTGGACTCCGTCCTGGATGCCAGCAGGATGCCTGGTGCCCAGGGCGAGGACTCAGAGGAGGAGAGCTCAAGGCCAGCCTGCCCCTTCCCAGCGCCATGAGGACATCCCGGCTGCCCCTGCACCGAGAGGCCATGTCAGCCCTTGGGAGGGCAAGGACTGAGCCCATCTCTGTAGGAACGAGTGACAGGGAGGTGATGGGCACTCGTGGGAGAACCGTCTACATGGTTTACTGTAATTGCATCTGCTCTTCTCAGCAGAAGGGCTTTTATCTGTAAACACGCACTCTCCCCACCCCACCCCAAGATCAATGTACTGCCACTCCAGTCTGCAGTTCTCTCTTGCGTGCCTCTGTGACACCCACTGCCACAACGCAGTTGAGACAGGCCTAGAAATCCCTGGCCTTCATTTCGCCAAGGGGGGAAAGCAACCAAGGCACCAGGAAATCTGAATGACGCGCCTTGGTCATCCCCAACCAGGACTGGAATTAAAGCCGGCTCTCATTACGTGGTTTGGCATCAGTATCCCTCCTCTATGCTGAGATCTTTATTTTTTTAAAATTCAACAAGCAAATTAAAAAAGAAAAGAATTCCCAACTAATACCATCGTTTGATTGAATCTAGCTGTAAGAAAAAATTCAGAAAAGAACATGACTCTAACAGAAATATATTGAGAGTGGCAGGGGAGATTAACTTTGGAAGGTATGGAAGTTCTACAGAATTCGAAGGAGAGATCATTCATAATTCATACCAAGCTTCGACAATGTGCACAGTCTCCTGTAAACCACGTTTAATTCATCCTATTAGTTCACCCATTTGCCAGACAGAGTAAGAGAAAGTGGCTTTTCTATTATATGGTTAAAACGTGACTGTGACCCCACCATGCTTGGGGCCACGAGTTGCTGAGCTCCTGGAGAGCGGCTCCCAGACCCTACTTCCTCCCTGTTACTCTAACTCAGCGAGGGGCACAGAGCCACTACTCGCCCACAGGGATCCTCTGTGCACTTAGAAAAAGGCAGACATGAAAATTGCAGGCCAGAGCCCAGCCAGGGTGAGCAAAACTGGGGGCCACCTGTATAATCACAGGTGGGCACATTCAATAAGACATGGCATTTACACAAAAAGTCTCCTTGGTCAAATCTGTAATCATTTAGGGATAAAGAAGATGTGGTGTATATATACAGTGGAATACTACTCAGCCATAAAAAAGAATGCAATGCCATTTGCAGCAACATGGATGGACCTAGAGATTATCATACTAAGGGAAGTCAGAAAGAGAAAGACAAATATCATATCTAAAATATGATACAAATGAACTTATTTACAAAACAGAAAGACTCACAGACATAGAAAACAGACTTACGGTTACCAAAGGGGAGGGGGGGAGGGGTAAATTAGGAGTTTAGGATTAGCAGATACAAACTACTATACATAAAAGAGGTAAACAAGATCCTACTGTATAGCACAGGGAACTATATTCAATATCTTGCAATAACCTATAATGGAAAAAAATCTGAAAAATAATATATATACACACGTATAACTGAGTCACTTTGCTGTACACCAGAAACTAACACAACATTGTAAATCAACTATACTTCAATTTTTAAAAATCTGTAGTCATTTAGAAGGCACCATTTTGCTGAAAATCTATCTTCTTAAGGGGTAGTTTCTTTTCTTTCTTTCTTTCTTTTTTTTTTTGAGGGGTAGTTTCTTATTTGGCTCTGGTCCACAGGGAAGCGTGCAGCAGAGAGAAGAGAGTTCTCAACAGCAGCCTCCAATCTCTTTATCCACAAAGGCAATCTTTTCCTCTGCACCCAAGATTGGACAGAGACAGAACACTACAGGGGTAATGTCATCTGTCGTGAGTAAAATCATTAGTGCTGTGTAAAAAAATTTTTTAAAGAAAATTGGCATTTTTCATCTCTGCTATGGAAATGATGATCATGGTGTCTAAATGTCCAAGTATGACTATTATTAAAATATCTCACATTTATTTGACTCCTCATGTTTTCTAAGGGCTCCCACTTATTAGTCCTTCCTACCGGGCCCTTACATCCTTTATTTCAGGGATGAGGAAACGGGACTCTGAGATGTTAAGTGACTTGCTTACGGTCTTAGCGTACGTGGCAGAGCCAGCACTAAAACTTACACCAGCCCCCTTCCTACTCTATTCTATACTCAGGCAGGGTTGTCTGAATTGCCCTGAATAGAGAATCCACCTATTCTGTTCTTGAAAAGTTCCTGATTCCTCTGGTGAAACCTATCAGGAAACCCTCTCTGGTCAAAAAGTATCTCTGTGTTTGCTTTTTCCACCTGACTGCCCACACCATTCAGAGTCAGTGCACCTATCCAGGGAAAGGGAGACCAAGGATGTTGCTGCCTTTGCCGTTCATCAACCGTGTCCCAAGTCTCACTGCTTCCCCATGGCCTGACATCAGGAACATCTGCAAGGCTTGCTGGGTATAAGCCTTACTTAGTCAGTACCATCAGGCCCTTGTGTCAGCAGCCAGGCCTCAAGGGCAGTCCCTGCCACCTCGGCTGGTGGACCAGTTGGCTCCTGAGAATCCATAAGGGATTCTGCCATTCAGGGTCAAATTTGGCTCCCGATGGAGGTGAGTCCTGGCTTTCGAGGTATCGGTCCCTACCACCACTCCACAAACTTTTATTTTGGCCTGGAGTTGACAACCATTATTAGCACCACGCTCCATCCACTAGGCTTCCAAATCCATCTGTCACTGGATCGTGCCAAGAGAGCAAAAATCAGCTGCTGTGCTTAGTCCTGACTTTCAGTTGCCTGAAGTTGAGGATCCTGTCCTACCACTTGGCGTGCCTCCCTCTCCTAACATCTCTTCTTCTTCAGATCACTGAACTCCCCAGGGGCGATTTTCACTTCAGTTCAGCAGCCTTAAAAACAGGTATAGAGAAGAGTGAGAAACAGGGGTTTTTAGGTCCAGTTTTCTGTTTATAATCAGGAAGAAGATTGAAACACATGCAGACAAAAATATAAGGATTATTGATGGCCTTCATTTCCCCAAATTATCCTATTCTTGATCAATAAATGAACGAGAATGACTGTGGGTTGTCTGTTCTGACAATAACTTATAATCTTCTTCCAAAAAACTTGAAAACACCTTTGCCTGAAATTGCCCTGCTTTTCCCACGCGTTCACACTCCAAGTCCTTTTTCCCAAGGTTGTAACTTGCCCTCCTCTAACCTTCCCCAGCACTTCATCTACATGTTCCTTTTTTTGCTTTCACTATTTCATAGTCATTTATATTTATAGTGTTCTGTGCTCACCTTTTACTCTAAGCTCCTGGAAGGCACACACTCCTGATTCAATTTTGCATCACTAAGGTTCTTACTGCTGGCCTTTCACATGGGTGGAGCTCAGAAAAAGTTGGTTTAGTGAGTGGACCAAGGGAGGGATGGATGGATGGACAGATGGGTAGATAGATGGGTGGATGATAGATGGGTAGCAGAGAGGAGGAGAGAAGGCAGACTCTTCTTTTGGGTATACTACTACAACTTACTCTCTTTTCGTATTTCTTTGGAAAAGCAACTCACATTCATCCTCATTATAACACTCATTTGATTCCTAGGCACGTTCTCAGTTGGGGAGGTTTTGCAATTTCTCTGCTGCCACCACTAAATTAAAAGCACACTGGCAAGCTGTAGCAAGGGAAAGCCATAAAAGGTCCAGAACTTAAAGGGCTAGATTTCTGACTAAACCACAACCCACATATCACTGTTCTCACTTCATATTTAAGAAATAAAAGTTTTCTGTTTGGAAAATTCCCCAGGCCTTCCTTCTCTCACCTGCTTAACAGCCTTCCCAGTTCTCTTGAAATATCTTTATTCTTTCCTAAGACTCTCATTGCCTATTTTCATCAAATTTTAAGTTTTAAGCAAGAAGAGTCAGAAAACAACAAAGGAGAAAATAAAGTCCACACTAAGAAAAATAAAACAGGTTAGTTGACAGCCAAAGGAATATCTGCCAATAGCAATGCCATTTGTCTTAGTTACTGCTTTTAACTTTCTCTCTCTCCTGGCGTTAATAGAAATAAAACTGCGTGTCTCCAGCCTCACGCAGCTAACATACAGTTAGCACCCCAGGCATCAGGAGCCACAAAGTTCAAGTACAGTAGAGACAAATTCAAGTAAACAGATTGTAGACACAATTGACTGCAGCATTTAGTCTCATGGTGCTAGCCACTGTAGCTGGTGGGTTTCATGCAAAATCAGGGGACTCCTATGGGAGAAGAGCCCCATGTAGCCAGCTAGGGCCTCCTCATCACAGAAGTATTTACCCACTGGACATAAAAGATGTAAGGATGACAGAGAGAGGGGAACAGAATGAGGAGGGCTGCCAAATGGTGATTTGGGATCTTTGTTACAATCAAAATGCCTGAACCCACATGCTAGCTCTGCTGAGTCTCCCTCCCCCGCACTGTCAGATCACTGCTGGAGGATCGCCACCCGTGCGACTGTCCTGCTGCAAGGCAGTGAAAGGCCCAACAAGCCCTTTAATGGATCCACTCAATGTCACCCCTTAAATTTCTATACCTGCACTTCGACATCAGATTCGTACTATATTCTCTGACGGCACTGGCAATCATAACTGCTCGGAGTGGCGACCACTGCCCATAAGCAAGAGTAATCATGACAATGGCTTAGATTTGGTGGCCCTTTAGAGTTCCAATTCCAGCATCCAAGAGAGGCCCATTCCTTAGCATGGAACCAACGCTCTGAGCTACTGAGTCCCACATGCAAGCTTTTTCTGAACATTTATTCTTCTCGTTCCAAGCCAGCTGGGAAATCTTGTGTGCCAACAGAGCGCTGTCATTTCCAGCAAAACCACAGCTGAACCCGTGTCCCCACATGGTCCAGGTTGAGCACCACTGAAAGGGCCTCGGAAAAGCAAATGCAAGTCTGGCCTGGAAACCATAGTCATCCCACACTGCTTCCTGGAAGGCCCTGGGTTTATTTCCAAGGCCTTTGATACAACCTATATGAGGCAGAACTGGCGTTCTTGGGGCCTGAGACTTTTCAACAGCAACCTCCCTGACTAACTCACACACTGTGCAAGGTCTCGATTTGCAGGACTTCGTGGGCTTTTCTCAGCAGGGCTGGAAAGGATCCGTCCAAGCCATCTGCCCCTGCAGGCAGGAGCTGGCGCCCCACAGAGGCCAGGGAGGATGTGGGCTCTCCCCGTGCTTGCCAGAAAACCACCCCCAAACCCCCCGAAGGGCAATGACGAAATGTCCACGTTGTACTGAAAACAAGAGTAAAAGTAAGAAGAAGACAGCTCCTAGTGGATGAGGCAGCAAGTGGGTCCTTCATAAAGCCTAAAGGGACACTTGGGAATTCCAGTTTCCCATCCTCCCACCTTGCTGACCTCCCACCTACACTCAGCTCCATAAAATCCCAGCTTGGCGGTTCTAGATTGCTACCTGGAACCCCCAAAGAGAGGGCTGAGTCACGGGGACAGAGGACCCGTGTGGCACCAGTACAAGCCCCCTGATTCTCTAGCTTCTGAGTTCCAGTCCTCTCAGTCAAAGGCCAAGTACTACGCGAAGCAGCAGTCAGGGCGGTACGTCAGGGATGCTCTAGGCAGCCGTAAAATACGTAAGATGCAGTTCATAAAATATTCGCAGGGTGTTATTAGGAAGCATGGCTAGGCTACCTCAAAGCAACTTGTTTTCTACGTGACCATATACACACATATCTACAGAAAATACTATAGTATGTGTATAAATGGCATATCTATATTCAGACATGGTACCTGAATTCCACTGAGCATCAAAGGGATTAAATTACTTCGGTGAGGTCTCTTGCAAAAATTGGATACTTACTGCTGCTGGTGTCTATAACAATTTTCAGGCACTCTGCATTACTTCACACCAACCTTCCTCGTTCATTGCACTGAGATATATAAAGTTTCTTAGGATTTGCCCATTTCAACTAGAGGTCGTTCGTTATTTTTAAGGCTATAATTTGGATTCAAGACTTTAAAATACGCATCCTGGGCACTGAAACATGGCCTGACCCCACTGGAGTGAGTTATTCTGCAATTCTCAGTGACTGGAAGTACTTGTGGGAAGATGGGAGCCTCCACAGACAAGCCTCTCCTTCAGGCCACAGGGAAATAGAACCAGGGGTTAAAACTTCCTCCCGTGGCTTGGTGGTCCGAAGCTGGACCCCTCCGTCTCCTGCCCTTGTCCTTTATAGATCCCTCTGGCTAATGGGGCACCGGGGAGGATGGGGACCATTCTAGCGGTGCCTCACCTGCCCATCTTCCGCCATGTTCCCACTCCAAGGACTGCCCCTGGCCACGTGCTCCTAGCACCCTGGGTGGACACTGCCCCAACTGTCCACCTCGCCCAGATCACTGTCCCAGGACAATCAGGCACACATTCCCCTTCCTAAGATGCAGCAGTCAAAGCTTAGACCCCACTGGTGCTTCAAACCAGACTCTACCACTCACTACCAGGGCAATTACTAAACCTCTCTCTGCCTAAGTGTCCAAAGCTGTACCCCCGGGATATCAGTACCTCCTTATTGAGCAAGCAGGAAGATTCAGTGAGATGATACACACAACCACTTAGAACAGCGTCTGGTACTAGTAGGCACTCAATTAAAAAAAATCATTCTGAAAGAAATTAAAATGAAATCAGAGTTTCCTGCTGATCTTGGCACACTTAACACATGGATAATTTTTCTCCTTCCCAAAACTTCACTGCAATGAAAATAAAGGATTATGAAAAGGTGTAAACCCCCAACGACACAGAGAACAGGAGAAGCAACAATGCAAAAAATGTCTCTAATTTTTTAAGAAACTGGAAAGTGGATAGAGAAGTTAGCAGAGCTATGAAGAATAAAGTAAGGGGCACCCTTTCTGAGCCATGAAACCTCAGAAAGGCTGGGAGATTGGCAGTACCAGCTTCTGCAGAAAGTGGGGCTGAAATGTATTAAGGAGCGGTGAGACCCAGGTCCCCTCTCCTGGCTGGGACCTCCAGGTGATCACCCTTCCCCTACCACAGCAGGAGAGGAGAGGTTCATTTTATGGCAGCCCCAGACTCGGAGACTCAGGGATACCAGGCGCAGCAGAGATCAGGGAAAAGGCACCATACACAAAACAGGGGCTTCAGTGAAAGTGTAAATCTAGACCAAACACTCCTCCTCACAGCCCTTCTACCCTCTCCAGGAAAGGTGGAATCCAGGCGAGTCTCCTCATCCCTACCCCAGGCGAGAAATCAGAGGATTCTCCTCTGGAGAAATGAACAGCCACAGAGAAAACACTTATGGATGCTACAGATGTGGATAGTTGGGGACCACCTCCCCCCACCCTCAGCGAAATGGCTGAAATTCCAGCCCAATCAATTTTCAGTGATGCCCAGGAATTGACAAACCCCACCTGCACACACAGAGCTCCCTACGTGTCTTGGTATTAATTACGAATGGGCAAGGAAGTTTCCAATTTAAAAGGCAATCTATGAAGAAATAGGAGACAATGTAGAAAGAAAAACACTGCAGTTAATATCCTCAAATATATAATAGAAGATAGGTATCCACGATACATGAACAGAATGCTATTTAAAAAAGAATCAACTAGAGAAAGAGTTCTTAGTAATTTAAATATGCAGCTGAAAAAAATGTGACAAAAATCTGGAAGAAAAGTCATGGAAATCTTTCAGAGAAGAGAACAAAAGGGCAAAGAGATGGAAAACTGAAGATAAAAGATAAGAACATTTAAGGACCAATCTAGGAGTTATAGGAAAGCCAGAAAGAAGAAAGAAAACAAAGAGGAGAAAATAAAGCAGTAATATAAGAAAATTTCCCAGAAATGAAAGGCACAAGTCTCCAAATGGAAAAGACCACAGTAAAGGAACAGACCTCATATTGTGTACATTATTTGGAATTTCAGGAAACTAAGAGATAGAAAGAGATCCTAAGCTTCTGGTGTAGGGAGGACAGGTCATGTATAAAAGACTGAGAATCAGAATGACATCACACTTCTCATCAGAAATATTAGAAGCCAGAAGACTACGAATTGATTCCTTCAAAATTCTATGCTTCACACCAAGTTATCAGTCAAATGTGAGAGTAGGAAAAAAAGACATTTTCAAACAGTCAAATCTCAAAATATTTACCTCTCGAACCCCTTACTCAGGAAGCTACTAAAGGATCTGCCCCATCAAAGTCAGGGGGTAATCCAAGAAACGGGAAGACACAGATTCGGAAAACAGGGAATCCAACGCTGGAGGGCAGACAAACCCTCCAGATAACTGGGCAGCAGACCTGGAGAACAGGAAGTCCAAATTGGGATGGTGGGGGGAGGACTCCAGGAAGGATATCTCCAGGGAAAAATGCGATCGATAGATTAATGATTGCATTTAACCATACAGAAAATAGTATTAAGAGAGATTTAGAGTTCTTTTGGAGATTTAGGGAAGAATTAATTACAGGGACACAGAAAATACTTCAGAACAAAACAAAATACCAACAAAGTGATGGTTAACTCCTGGAAAAATAAAAAGTTATTGAAAAAAAAAAAAAAAGGAAATGTTATCTGAGTATACTTTTGTGCTTAGTATAGTGAACAATACTCACCAAGTCAATGGAATGTAAACAATGACTGGATTTAAACAAAAATTAGGAGACAACTGTCTTGAGACCAGAAAGAATGGAAACTGGGGGAGGGAACTTCCCATATGAAGTCAATGGGTAATATCTAAAAATTTTAATACCTTTAAGTTTTAGAAATCAAGAGATATCAGTGTAAGCAAATGACTTAGAAAAGTGAAGGTAGCCTCGTGAGCAGTGACAAGTGTTGACAGTGACTGCCTCAGAGGGGCAGAACTCAGGCCAGGGAGGGGTGATGCAGGGCACCGCTCTCTCCCAGGTTAAACCTCTACCCAGAGGTCACAGTTTCTGTGCGTCCTAAAACTCTTGGCTAGCAGGTGAGAATTTCAGTCAATGGCCCTATGGACTTGTATAAGTCTGCATCGTTTATGCAATAGCTTCTTGGTGATTGTAACGGAGAGCTGTAGTCTGACTTAGTAAAATGTTCTGTTAGAAACTGTTTTATAAGAAAGATACTTTCAACTACTAAACGCAAACCTGCTTCCAAGAAAGGAAAAGTTGAAATCTGCTCAAAGCATTAGCATTCGATTAGAATCATCAGGAAAAGCACAGTGGTGCCTGAATAGAAATGATACTGCCAAAGTGGTTCTATTAAGAAAAAAATGAGCTGGCCTTAATTCTTATTGGGGTTCAGCTATGACTATCTCACCCAGAAGAAAACCGTCTGATGGGCCAGGTTGGAAATTAACATAATAATAACAGCCACTACTACCATATTTATACTTGCATAACATTTTGCTCAATACTTTCACTTGCATTATTGCATTATACTCTTTTTACAGCTATACACATATTTTTCCGTAAGGACTTAACAAAATCCACACAGCTAGTATTCTAGGCGGGCTTGGACCCCAGCTCTTCTGACTCTAAATTCAGTGCTAATTCTATCTCACCAGCACCTAGCACAGTATCTGGCTCATGGGAGGTGTTCAAAGAGTATTTGGTGAAGGTGTGATTTATTGTGCCCCTCAGCTTGTGACTCCAGCCCACCTTGCATGGCCCAGAAACACCCCGGAGAGCCTGAAACCGGGTGAGTCACAGAGAAGGTAGGACAGGCTACCGCCACTGGCTCCCGAATTGGTCTCGCTCCTCCAGCCCTGCTCCTGCCGTATTCTCTGCACGCTTCACACTTCATTGTTACTGTTTTCCTGTCCATCTTCATCGCGACTGCACACTCCATGAGGGCAGGCTGTGTCTATCTCCACGGCGCCCTCAGCGCTCAAGTATCAGTTGAATGTGTGAATGCATGAATGACACTTCCTAGAGCCTCCCCATGGACTGTGCCCAGTGGATGAGACCTCAAATGGCTAATTTTAGCATAAGGTGTGAGGGACAAATAGAAGGATCCAATGATGAGCTCCTGACGACCGGGGTGGGAGGAAATGGGAGGTCTCACTACAACAGGGTGTGAATCACAGAAGCTCTTCTGCAACCTTCACACCACCGGCATCAGCCATCTACTCAGAAGACAACAATTAGGACACTTGCAGTCAGAAAGCCCAGCACCACGTGCTCGTGGCTGTGAGCTGTGTACACAAGTGGCAGGTCGCACGCCCCCTCCCTCGCCTGTGTCAGCTGTGTGGTTACCTACTACATGATCTGTTTACAGAGTCATCACTCAGGGTTGCTTTTGTGCTCAAGAGGCAGGGCTATTGTTTTTGGCATCAACACAGGAGAAAACAAAGGAGGCTTAGAGTGAAAAAATGAGGCCAAAGCACACCAAATCCCTGAAGAAAGATCCCAGGAGCCCCTCAGAGAGCCTGCCCGGCCGAGGCCACCCATCCCTCTGTGCAGAGCTTCTTTCTCAAGCAGGACTAGATCCATTCCACCCAAGGTCCCCGGACTCTGAGGGGATGCTTGAACAATTTTTCATTTCTTTAGAAAGATGAATGGAAATAGTACATTTATTTCAGGACAGATCCACATAGACCAACATAAAAATCCAGGTTTCTTTGTTTGATTGGGACTATAAGTTGGTGAAAAAGCTGATATTCACATCCACATACCTCTTTAATCAAAAAGGAGAGAAATGAACGAACTATTGCTGAATAAAGGTAGTCCCTCTCTTTTAGGACACAAAGTCAGTGGGTTGAAAATAATAAAAGGGATCCAGAGGGGTGAAGGCTGGGAGCCACTGTTCTCAGAGGCATATTTGGGTCCTCGGCTTTGTAATCAGACCGATCAGAGCTGCACAGAGTATCCAGGAACCCTGCAGGCATTTAGTACAGCTGAAAAAAGAGAGGAGGTGGCCAAACTGAGGCAGGGGAGAGACGCAGGTACAGCCTGCAGAGCGCTCTGTGTCTGGTGATTTGGTTACACTTCAACTGCAAGGGGGACCAGTGAAGGACCCATGCAGGAAAATGATACAAGCAAAGATGTGTTTTGGAACAACAACTCTGTTAGCAGTAGGGTTGATAGACTGGAGGCAGAGAACCCACCAATTGGGCTTCTCCGATGGCCCAGGAGCAATAGGAAGAGAGCAGGAATGGGGGCAGTGGGGCTGGGGACGAGGGGCAGTACTCAAGGTGCCTATGGTGCAGAACTGCCAGGGCGGGCTGGATAGAGAGACTCGGTGGGTCCAGGCCTCCGATCTGGATCAGAGGCCCAGACAGATGAGAATGCCAGTCACCGAGACGGGGAACTTGGAGAGAGAAGCACTTTGAGAGAAGAATATAATTCAGCTGAGGTATGATGCGGGGGACACCTCAGTAGAAATGTCCAGTAGACAGCTGCACATCCCCATCAGGTCCAGGAAAAAATTCTGAGTGGGGAAATACGTGCAGCTCTAGGTGGTAATTCAAGCCACAAGTGGAGATAAGCTTGCATGGAACAGACTGTGTGTCGCGAGAGGAGAAGAGGGCCAAGAAACTCCAGTGATAAAGTGATGTCCTCACTGTCACGGGAGGAGAGGATTTCAAGAAAGAGGAGAACAGACAAGACCCCACGGTGGGCATGGACTTAGTGCTCCAGTGTCTTCTGGTGGTGACATTTACCAGGGGAATTTCAGTGGGGCGGTACGGGTGGAAACCATATTGTTGTGGGTTGAACAGTGAGATGGAAGTGAGCAGAGAGACTAAATATGGACTATTTTCAAGGAGCTCGGCTGCAGAGGGAGAACACTAGGGCAGGGCCAGGATCGAGGAAGGGTCTCCATTTGAAAGGGGAGCTATTAGGTCTATTTGTCAACTGAGAAGGAGCCAGGAGGGGCAGTGGTGGGATGGAACAGAGGGACCCCATACTCCCCACCTCGCTGGCCCCCATCCTGCCTACCATAGCTCAGAAGGTGGCATCTCCCACTGTCTTGGGATGCAGTGCAGCTGTGGCCACCTTCCCTCAGGGACGTCAAGTCCTCTCAGATCTGGTGTGGGACTGAGGGGGTCACTAGAGAAGGGTTACCAATCTTAGCTAGCTACCCATCAGAATCTCGTGACACTGGTTAAATATATAAATCCCCAAGCTCCACCCAGATCTGCCTTCTCAGAGTCTCTGGAGGCGAGGTCAAGAAATCTGTCTTGGTAGAAATTCCCCAGTGGTTTCTGATGCACTGGGGCACCACTAACTTAACTAACAAGCCTTGTGAATCGTACACTGAAGGGCCCACAGGAAGCAGGCCCTGGTCCGCCCCTCACCCAGGACCGGCTGGTCATGAGGCCTACCCATCGCTCCTGCCCTCACACAGTTCAGGGCAGTTTCCAACAGTCTTGAGAGAAACCGAGGCTAATTTGCGAAGCTGAAGGGACTGGGGCCCTCATGCACCGGCCTTCCCCTGACAGAGCAATGACAGAAATCCTTTATCTCCTTAAAGTTGTCCTCCTTTACCCAAAAGGGCTGGAAAGAACTGCAGGTAACAGAGCCCCGCGATCTTCTTGCTTGAATCACATTCCCTGAGGATGACTACATACAGCCCAGTCCTGGAAGAACGTTCTGACTGTGACACGAGCTTGAGTGCCAGGCCCAGTACCCTAAGAAAGAATGAACAATGCCAAGAAGTTAAACACCCTGTTCGTCTGGGAACCAGGGGAGCCACACTTGTGCCCATCACTCCTTCCCCCAAGACTCAGCTCGGCTCTCGGGAAATTGGTCCTATCACCCGGAACTGACAAGAATTCAGGCTCTGGAAGCTTAGAAGAACCGCAGGTTTGTCAGTCCTTCCAAGGGGGGCAATGGGAGGAGCTGGGCACCTCGGCAGACACAGAGGAATGGCCTGACCCCGTGAGTCCTCACTTGGGGGTATGGAGCTGGGCGAGCGTGCAATGCTGCAGCTGTGAAGGAAAACCGCAGTCAGCTTCGCGTCAGCGAAGAGACAGGAAGGGCATCCAGGTGCAGAGAAGGCTTTGAGAGTAAAGGTGAGGAAGGGGATGTCAACACCTAGTCCTTTATTATCTTCGCTAATCCAAAGGGGCTTCAGTCCAGAGGCCACAGGATTCAACCTGGTTTGACCTCTAGGACGCTGGCTGGGTCAGAGAGGTTCCAGCCAAAGATCAGACAGTGACCTCTTCCCACAGAAGGTGAAATGTGGTCCCTCTCAGTCCTGTGAACTAGTTAAGGCAGTTAGGGAGAGAGAGAACCCATGCAATCAGGCCTGTGGCGGGAGAGAGGACATCAAAGGCTGCCGGACTCTCTGTAGGAGCATTTCTTCAACCTCCATTGTTTCAGAAACATAATCATCACCTAGCCAAAACTGTCTTCCCGAAAAAGACATACGTGACCTCATATAGCTAACCTCCTGTGTGTTACACATGGTCTTTTAATCTGGTTTGCGTGTAGGTGCTATCTGTTCTAGGGAGGGAATAAAAGTAGCTTTGATGGCTAAAATACACGTGTTTGATGTGCAAAGTCCTCAGCTTGAAGCAGATACGGTCATGATCTGCTGTTCTCTGGAGAAAGGTGGTTCTTGTTGTAAATTTATAAAATCCAAAGGTATTTACAAGAGCCGTGGCAGTACTGGGCCTGCTGGGTACCCCTGTCAAGGGGGTCGTTTGTCACCCTACCTGTCCTCCACTAGATCACCAGAATCCAAAATGCAGAGCCAGATGCCTGTCTGGGTACTTGGCAGGCTACAGGCGCAGCTGCAATTAGCAAGCTGGATCATGATTCAGCATCAGACGCGGGCGGCCTCCACCGGAGCATAGCGGACAGCTTAAAAATAGCGGAGCTGCGGCTGCATCTCGCCACCCCAGGCTCCACGCGAGGCAGGGCAGCTGCCGCCAGCAGAGCCTGCAGAGTGTCCGCCTTCCAGCTGTGATGACGGCGTGGGAAGCGGAAGGGGCGGCTCCCATCAAGCTTCCCAGGAACCACGCCCAACGCAGAAGAGCCGGTGGTCCCCGGTCCCGCCATGCGGCGGGCGTCCGAGGATTCACAGGTCCAGGTCTTATTTGAAATACACAAGCCACCGAGGGACACATCCAACACTGCTTCCCCACGTCCAGAGCACCACACAACTGCGTGTGCGGCCACACCCACAGGGGGCACCCCCGACTCCCCCTCCCCAGTTAATGACCAGCGAGGGGCTGCTCTCAGCCTGAGGGAGGGAAGCAAACATCTCGGTCTAGCGAAAGGAGGTGGGATTTCGTCTTCAGAGAGGCCTGGGTTCCAAACCCGTTCCAACCATCTGCCAGCAGACACCACCGGCTTCCTGGTCGCCCATCACTACCCGTCCCTGTTTAGGACAAATTCTGTCCCTTCTTAGGGTCTCAGACTCTGATGTAAAACAGAGCTCATGATCACTAATCTTCTGGTCATGTTAAGAGTAAATGAGGCTTTATTGAAAATGTTTGCCTTTATTTGAAATGTCCTGAAAACTTAAACTTTTTATTGTTATTGCTCGTAAAATACTCATATTAAAACTGAAGTCTTAATTTAAAAAAAAGAAAAAAAGTAAATGAGGCAACATACAAAGCAGTGAGAAGGATGGGCAGCATAAATGAGCCGTGATAAATCCACACTTTCTTCATGGCAGTGACTGAGCTCTGCCCTGGGGGACCACAGTCACAGTGGAACCATGATCAGGAGGACAGGACAGGTGGCAGCCTGGGGCATACAGGGCAGGGAAAACCACCGACGGGCCCTCGGTGTCCTGCTATTGGTCGAGTTTTCATTTCAGTCATATTTTCTAGATGATATTTTCTAGATGAAAAGGCAGTATCTTCAGGGCTGCTGTTGTCTTTAGACACGTTCTACCCAATAGCCCAAAAGGAGATTTACAATAATGGAGAGACTTGCCCTTTTTCTGAGAATACTAGTATTGAATAGATGTCACTTGTCCCCAAATTAATCTACGAAATTAACAAAATGATTGTAAAATATATCTGGAAGAATAATTTCATGGTACTAGCTGAGAACATTTTGAAAAAGAAAAGTAGTGAGTGGGGATTTGCTCTATCAGATTTTAAAAGGTACAAGTAGTAAAATAGTGTGGTAATGACATAGGAAGAGACATCAAATCAATGGAATATAATAGAAGGTCCAGAAACAGACCCAAATATCTAAACATGTTAGTATATTATGAAGCTAGTATTTCAAAACAGTGGGAAATGGATGGACTATTCAATCAATAGTGTCAGTACAACTGGGTAACCACTTGGATGAAAATAAACTATATCCCCACTTCTCTGAATACACACAAATGAATTTCCAGATTGACTAAAAGTTTAAATATAACAAATAAAATATAGGAAATATAAGTGGATATTTAAATAACCTTGTGTTGGCAAAGAAATTTCTAAGCATGACACCAAATAGCAGAAACTGTAGAGAAAAAAGGTTGATACATTTATAATAAATGCAATTAAAGGCAAACAGAAACTTCAAGGACAATCACTGTAATACACGTGAAAGGGTGAATATTTGAAAAGTTTTTACAAATGAATAAGAAAAAGATAAAAACATCAATAGAAAAATTGAAAAAGTACATGAACCAACAACTCAAACCAATAAATACAAATGGCTTTTAAAGATATGAGGCTTTCTCAACATAATAAAGGCCATATATGACAAACCCACAGCCAACATCATCCTCAATGGTGAAAAACTGAAACCATTTCCACTAAGATCAGGAACAAGACAAGGTTGCCCACTCTCACCACTATTATTCAACATAGTTTTGGAAGTTTTAGCCACAGCAATTAGAGAAGAAAAAGAAATAAAAGGAATCCAAATCAGAAAAGAAGAAGTAAAGCTGTCACTGTTTGCAGATGACATGATACTATACATACAGAATCCTAAAGATGCTACCAGAAAACTACTAGAGCTAATCAATGAACTTGGTAAAGTTGCAGGATACAAAATTAATGCACAGAAATCTCTTGCATTCCTATACACTAATGATGAAAAATCTGAAAGTGAAATTAAGAAAACACTCCCATTTACCATTGCAACAAAAAGAATAAAATATCTAGGAATAAACCTACCTAAGGAGACAAAAGACCTGTATGCAGAAAATTATAAGACACTGATGAAAGAAATTAAAGATGATACAAACAGATGGAGAGATATACCATGTTCTTGGATTGGAAGAATCAACATTGTGAAAATGACTCTACTACCCAAAGCAATCTACAGATTCAATGCAATCCCTATCAAACTACCACTGGCATTTTTCACAGAACTAGAACAAAAAAATTTCACAATTTGTATGGAAACACAAAAGACCCCGAATAGCCAAAGCAATCTTGAGAACGAAAAATGGAGCTGGAGGAATCAGGCTCCCTGACTTCAGACTATACTACAAAGCTACAGTAATCAAGACAGTATGGTACTGGCACAAAAACAGAAATATAGATCAATGGAACAGGATAGAAAGCCCAGAGATAAACCCATGCACATATGGTCACCTTATCTTTGATAAAAGAGGCAAGCATATGCAGTGGAGAAAAGAGAGCCTCTTCAATAAGTGGTGCTGGGAAAACTGGACAGCTACATGTAAAAGTATGAAATTAGAACACTCCCTAACACCATACACAAAAATAAACTCAAAATGGATTAAAGACCTAACTGTAAGGCCAGACACTATCAAACTCTTAGAGGAAAACATAGGCAGAACACTCTATGACATAAATCACAGCAAGATCCTTTTTGACCCAGCTCCTAGAGAAATGGAAATAAAAACAAAAATAAACAAATGGGACCTAATGAAACTTAAAAGCTTTTGCACAGCAAAGGAAACCATAAACAAGACCAAAAGACAACCCTCAGAATCGGAGAAAATATTTGCAAATGAAGCAACTGACAACGGATTAATCTCCAAAATTTACAAGCAGCTCATGCAGCTCAATAACAAAAAAACAAACAACCCAATCCAAAAATGGGCAGAAGACCTAAATAGACATTTCTCCAAAGAAGATATACAGATTGCCAACAAACACATGAAAGAATGCTCAACATCATTAATCATCAGAGAAATGCAAATCAAAACTACAATGAGATATCATCTCACACCAGTCAGAATGGCCATCATCAAAAAATCTAGAAACAATAAATGCTGGAGAGGGTGTGGAGAAAAGGGAACACTCTTACACTGTTGGTGGGAATGTAAATTGATACAGCCACTATGGAGAACAGTATGGAGGTTCCTTAAAAAACTAAAAATAGAACTACCATACGACCCAGCAATCCCACTACTGGGCATATACCCTGAGAAAACCATAATTCAAAAAGAGTCATGTACCAAAATGTTCATTGCAGCTCTATTTACAATAGCCAGGACATGGAAGCAACCTAAGTGTCCATCATCGGATGAATGGATAAAGAAGATGTGGCACATATATACAATGGAATATTACTCAGCCATAAAAAGAAACGAAATTGAGTTATTTGTAGTGAGGTGGATGGAGTTAGTCTGTCATACAGAGTGAAGTAAGTCAGAAAGAGAAAAACAAATACAGTATGCTAACACATATATATGGAATCTAAGGGGAAAAAAAAGAAAGGTCATGAAGAACCTAGTGGCAAAACAGGAATAAAGACACAGACCTACTAGAGAATGGACTTGAGGATATGGGGAGGGGGAAGGGTAAGCTGTGACAAAGTGAGAGAGTGGCATGGACATATATACACTACCAAACGTAAAACAGATAGCTAGTGGGAAGCAACCGCATAGCACAGGAAGATCAGCTTCGTGCTTTGTGACCACCTAGAGGGGTGGGATAGGGAGGGTGGGATGGAGGGAGATGCAAGAGGGAAGAGATATGGGAACGTATGTATATGTATAACTGATTTACTTTGTTATAAAGCAGAAACTAACACACCATTGTAAAGCAATTATACTCCAATAAAGATGTTAAAAAAAAAAAAAGATATGAGGCTTTCTTCACTCCAGCCACACTGGCCTTCTTTCAGGTTCTGGAACATTCTATGCCACCTCCTGCCACGGGGTCTTTGCGCAAGCTCTTCCCTCCACCAGGAACCCTCTCCCTCCATCTTCACCTAATTAAATCCCTCAACTCTCTGGTCAAAGCTAACTTCCCCAGGAAAGCCCTCTTTAAACCCTCCCCCAACCCAGACTAAATGAGATTCCCCTCCCTCCTCCTTTACAAGTCTTTCAACACCAAGTAGTTTTCCTCCTGGCACTTTTTACAGCTGGTAATTATACATTTATTTTTGTAATTATCAGACTGTTTTCTCCCGCTCTGGATAAACTGCCTGTTTTTTGCTGATCATTTTATGTGCTGCACAACGGTTACATAAATTACATGATACACATAAAATGGAATTCTACACAGTGAGTTAAATTGTTATAGAAGATTAATTTTAAGAGTATAAAAGATATCATGATATATTGTTAAGAAACAAAAGCAGGTTATAAAATCACGTATATAGTACCATTTGGGGGGAAAACGTGTACATATAGAAAATAGACATACATCACATTTTTAACAGGAGGTTAGTGTGACATCTGTTTTCTTAATTTCGCTTATCCAAATTTTTGTTTACAATTTCAACAGTGAATACACACACACACATACATATATAGTTTTTTTAATAAGAGGAAAAGATTGACACGAGCTATGGTTTTCCTCTCCAACCCAGAGTCCAGTGATTCCTACAGGAGCCCAGTGGGTGTCCCTTTCCATAAGTTTCCCCCGACCCTCCACCACCTCTCTACCTTCATTTCCACCAACAGAAAGAAAGAACCTAGCTCTAAGGCACCGTACAAAACTCTGTTTAGCCACCTCCAAGCCCCAGATTACTTGTCTTCAGAAAATAAAAACTAAACGAAAGAGCATACCGCACTTTAAGAAAACTAAACAGCCCAACTCCCAAGAACAGTTAAAATGAGAAATCTGTGCTTAGTCTTGAGAACTATGTCTACTCAATGAATATATGTGGACAGACTGACCACCTAATAAAATGGACAAAGGGGCAACTGCAAGTTTTAATACTGAACAACAAAGATCATGCTTACAATAGTTCAAAGAGGTGGGCGTGTTTTGTACGTTACGGGCATACACGATGTCTGACACAAGCAAGACCCCGGGAAGGAAAAGTGTTGCTGCCAAAGGTCAGGGGAGGGGTGGAAAGGGGACCCAGCTTCTCAGGTGAGGGTCTCATACAACGAAAAGATACATTTCATGAGAGTTCAAGTACCCCACTGGTCTGGTGTTCTTGACACAGTAAGCCTGTGCTGACACCGCACTTTCCTGGGGCTTCCTTTCTTGAGAGTGAAATTGGCCTGCTTATTGGTAGGTAAGGATGGAGCCAGCCTGCACTTAATACACTGGTGGAACTGCTCAAGAATTGTCCATCCCTGAGAAAACACCTCCCCTTGAAGGGCCGCCAAGGACAAAGTCCGCTCTCCTTATCGGTGTGGGCTGGGCATGTTTCAGTCCCAGTGAGATGCAGACTTCAAGGCCAGATAAACTGCCAGTCACACTTCATGGTCCCCAGACCCCGTGGCCCCGCTTAATGGGGATGGACCTTTCCCATTTGCGGCCGGGGCGCACTCGCCTTCCGCTGAGCTCTCAAACCAAGCAGGCCTGTCTTGTGGTCCATCCAGGAGGAGCCCCTTTGCCATGCACTCGGGGAAGGCAGGCAGCTTGCTCCCTTGAGGCCATCTGGACCGCTTTCCTGAGTTAGAACATTTAGCGCTATCTCTTACGTTCAAGGCTTGGAGTTTGGGGGTAAGAAGAAAAACAGATTCTGCAGAAATACTCCCAAAGTCCCCTCTGTTGTCTCTTCCCTCCCATTCCTAACTCATCTGGGCCTCCTCTTTCTCTCTCTTCTCCTACAGCTTCTCCCTCTTACTTTAAGGGGGGGGAAAGATAATGCCAGTAATTCACTATTAAGTCCACATATGCACAACTTCTGTCACCCACTGTAAAATAGTAATAATAATACCAGTGAGGCTAACCTATATTGAAGGGTGCTCACAAACCAATCACAGAAATGCCACCCCAAAGCCACAAATGAGCTCCCAACACAGGGGCCGCTGCTTGCCCTCATCCATCCCCTCTCTGCAGAGTTTCACACTGCTGACCACACCCTCCCTAAACCATGTTATCCCAGAGTTTGGTAACACTGCCCTATCCTGGTCCCCTATCTGTCTCTCTGAACCTCCCCTTGGTCTCCTGTGGGGAAACTGAGGCACAGAGAGGTTCCAGAACATGTCCCAGATCATGGGCATATTAAGACATGGGCTGGGACTCAAATGCAGGCCTCCGGACTCTCTCTCTCTCCACCAGCCCTCAGGGGAGTCACCCCCAGGCCCCCGGGCCCCTCCATCTCCTCTCTAGACCACTGAACTGCTTCCCGTAAGAATACTCCTACATCCGCATTTATACCCCCAAAGTCTCTTTTCCATCCTCATTCTCCATCGCCTGCTGGGCAATCCCACCTGCGTGTCAAAATTTAACCATCTTACAACCAAACTCATCATCTTTCTAAAGTAAGCTTTTCTCCCTGACATCTCCATTACAGTTAATGATTCCACTCTTCTCTCTGACACCCACATTGGAAACCTCTGGCTACAATGTCTTCCTTGATCTTCCCTTCTATTCTCTTGAATCCATCCTTTGAAAGGTCTTCCCGGCTTTCTCTCCCCTCCCAGTCCTGCTGCCAGTGGGCCTCCTCTGGGCCTTTAGCACCCCTCCCTTGGAATACCTCCTCCTGGTTACCTGCTTCCACGACCCCTCCAGCCTACCCTGTCCCAACCACAGCCAGACTCATCACCCCAGAGCAGGGCTTCTCCACCTCGGCCCCATGGACACCGTGGGCTGCGTACTTCTTTGCTGCCGGCGGGTATCCTGTGTGTTGTTAGATGTTCGGCAGCATTCCTGGCCTCTACCTTCCACCCATTCCAGTCATGACCCCAAAATGTCTCCTGGAGGGGAAAAATCGCCCCCGTTGAGAACCATGGCCCTAAAGCATGACTCAAACACGCTGCTCCTTTCAGAAACTCTCAGTGGCTCGCCAATGTCCTCCCAACGACTTCTCAGGAAGGAAACAGTCTTCAAGAGATTAGGGAATTATGTTTCCTACTTATGATCTCCTTTCTCTGGAGATTTTGGGCTCCACCACCTTTGGGCTGGGGTTCAAGGTGTGCTGGGGAAGAGGGGTAAAGAGGCAAAGCAGAGAGGGCAGCTGACAGATTCATCTTTGGTCTGACAGCTGAGGCTTCATGGCTGAGGGTACCCCTGCCTGGAGACAGTGAGGCAAGGAGGGGTAGACATGCAGGGCTCCAGGGCCAGATGGCGCGGACTGGACCCCAGGCCCATCCCTTCTTAATTCTAGGACCTTGGGCCTGTCCTTTCATCTCTCTCTGCTGTGGTTTGCTTGTCTGAAAACGGGGATGAAAACAGTACCTAATTCATAAGGTTGCATGAGTTAATATGAATAAAGCACTTGAAAAGTGCCTGGCATGAAGCAAGTAATTGATAAACATTAGCCATCACTATTACCATTATTAATAATATCGCTACTGCATTTCCAGCCTTATTGACTGTATGTTTCCAAAACATGCTCTCAGTTCAGGCCACAGTGAGTCCTTGCGTGGCAGTGAACACACCTTATGCTTGCCCACGGCAAATGCCTATGTTCATGCTCTTTCTTCGAAAATCCTCTGCTTTCCATGTCCTCCTACAGAAATTGTACACGCCTTTCAAGGCCTACCTCAAATGTCATCTCTGTTACAAATCCTTCCCTCTTCAAACAAGCCAAAAACCATCTTTCCCGCTCCTGGACCTCACAACACTATGATTACATACTCAACACATACTTTCTTCTGTTACAAGTACAGGGAATAGAATTATTCCAACTAAATACATCTCAACCCCTATCTTAGGGGTCACTCTACAGAACCTGGAATATTGCCTTTCACATAGTAATTCTAACTTGAATGCATAAAGGAAATAATTAATCTAAGATACTATTTTATAATACTATGATTTCTTGTCTGAGAGGAGCATTATAAGGCATATAAATACAGTTGCCCCTTGGTATCCTTGGAGGATTCGTTCCAGCACCCCCAAGGATACCAAAATCCATAGATGCTCAAGTCCCTTATATAAAATGGCATAGTATTTTCATATTTTATATATATATATATATATATATAATTTATGCACATCCTCCTGTACACTTTAAATCATCTCTAGATTACTTATAGTACCTAAGTAAATGCTATGTTAATAGTTATAAATACAATGTAAATGTTATATAAGTAATTGCCAGTGCCCAGCTAATTCAAGTTTTGCTTTGGGGAACTTTCTGGAAGTTTTTTTTCAAATATTTTCGATCTGTGGTTAGTCAAATCTGCAGATGCAGAACCCTCGGATATGGAAGACTGACTACACTCAAACTTCAGGGTACTGAGGTGGATATCCTTGCTAACATATATTTGTAACAGAAAAGTGTTCAAACTTTCAGTTCTTAAAGTCGTAAGCATACCATTTCTCCACTTTTTTTTAGTATGTTAAGTGCTGAATTAATATTCTTACATAAATCACCAATTGTTTCCTCGTAGTTTTGCTTCTGTGCTGGCTTTGATAGTTTCCCTGTACTAAAACATAGTCAAACCTCACAGTTCCTGCTCAGGAGCCTGAAGATCTCAGCATGAAGGGAAGGGTTTCCCGTTACACTGCTCCTGAGTCTTTGTGTGAGCGAATCAGGCTCAGAGAAAACAATTCACACTATAGAGTATTCATGAAACAATGGGCTGCCGGCCATCAATGGATGGCACAAAAAGGCCTGAGAGTTTGGGTCTCTGTTCCCTGGAGAAAATATCACCTCTTGTGCTGCGGGAAACCAAAACAGAGCCATCATCAGAAAGGAACCTGTCACACCAGCCTTGGGCCAGCCCACAGGCCTGGGCAGCTGAGCACCACTGCCCTGCGGCCAGGCCTCAAGGGGACTGGATCCCTGGGCCCCAGCCCAGGGAGACTCAGGCACGCGGACAGATGAGGAGACAGAGGGGGGCAAAATGACTCACTCATCTTCCCAGGGAGGTGAAGTGTGAAGAACAATAGCGTATTTAAATTACACAAAAAACGTGCCAGGCTGATCTGAGTGTCCCCTATAACTCTAAATGTATTGGAGGGAAATTAAAAAGAAGTACTTAGCAGTTCATAAACATATGAAATACATTACCCAAGACACAGGGGGCAGAGAACCTGTGGAAGAAGGGTTTTAAGGGAATTCATGGAGAACAAGGTTCGCGGGAGGGAGGGAGGGAAGGAAGGAATGGCAGAAGCAATCGTGGCTAGCATTCACTGAGCTTCTGTTCCTGGCCAGAACTAGTTACAAATGCTTTCCCGTTAAATGCTTTTCTCATTTAATCCAAATAACCCCCAAAAGATGGGCCCTATTGTTATAATCCCTCAAGTGTCTGGAGGACGGTGAATGATGTCACAGAAAATCCCCAGCAGAGAAGAGACTGGGCCCTAGGCCTGGCTGTGCCAATAACCGGCTGTGAAACCCACAACACACCCCAACTCTGGGCCTTCATCTCCACACCAGCAATTTAGAAAACCCGTAGGGCTCTCCAGTTCTACCGCTGCTAATCCAAAGCCCAGCCTGGGTGGACCACACACCTGAACCACAGGAACGGCCATCATGCTCCTAATATTCATTATGGCAAAAACATAACCAAAAAAACTTATTTTCATGAGCAACTAAACCATCCGCGTATAACACTGGAAGCAGTAGCATCGGTACACTTGATGCTTCAGTGTGTCACAGCGACGTGCTGACTTACAGAGATAAGCGAGACAAAAGCATTGCTTTTGCCTATTTATTGGACTATTTCTCGTTCTGCCCACATTTTCAGGGAGAAAAAATAAAGATGAATATTTCTCGCACATCATGTGCTATGACCCCACAGGCTCCCGTGTCCCGCCTGTCATTCACCTCTGCCTCTCCCACCCTGCCTGGCCCAGGGCCTCGCACATAATAAAGGCTCCATAGATGCTAGTTGAGTAAATGATCACCCCACCTCTTCTCTATTTATTCTTTTGATATTTATAGAGGAACCACTTAATAGCAGAGAGTTCTAAACCGCACAGCGTTTGTTTGCCACTGCCAGGGCGGAGGAAGGGTTAAGTTAAAGGGGCAGCTCTCCAATGGCCACCAGTCCAGATGAATTTGTCAGCCTCCCTGTCTGCTGTTCCTCTTCACACCCTCTTTCCCCAGCACACCCTGAACCTCAGCCCCTAGGTGTTTAAGACCAAAACTTCCAGAGAAAGGCACTCATAAGGAGGAAAAATCATTTGCCAGGCCCTTGAAAACGGCTTCCTTCTCTGCACCATTTCCATCAGGAGCTTGCTAGAGACTCACTCCCCAGCACTCTGTACCGAGCCTGTGGTTTTTTTAAACCTTTCGGGTCATGAACCCATCTGAGGATCTGTGGACAGCGACACACCCTCTTCAGAGAAATGCACACACGTCTTCAAACACATGCAGGGCCTGGGGAGGGACGGTTCCCAGACCTCCATAAGCCGGTTCACAGGTCCACAGGCACAAGGCCGCAACTCCTAGGCTATGGGGATCAGAGAGGGGAGGGGGAGCTAGGCCTCAGTTGACCTGGCACTGCCTTCTCGGTTGGTCTGGACGACACCTCTCCTTTAACCAAAAGGGATTAGGGTCTCATAACACAGGCCCCTCAAAACAGCACCACAACCCAGTCTGAATTCACAAATCATTCAGCTCTTCCATTTGTTTTAACTTAAAATATAAGAAGAAGGGAAAAAGAAAAGAACAGAGGAAATGTTTTGACTAGGAGAGAAAAAATTGCTCTATAAAAGATACTTCCGAAATGACTTAAAAACACAATCAAAGATAGCTTCCTGCTACTGTGCATGTTAACCCGTCACTTCCCCGCAGGCTAACTCCACATAATAATCCAATATTTACCCAACCTGAACCTGGGGTGGGCCCACCGGGTGGCCTGGGGAGCCATCTGCAATAGATTTTTTAGTGGTCATTTACACTTGCCACTGTAATGGAATAATGGGAGCGCCTAGCCGTAGATTGATTCGGTTAAAGCGAATATGATGGCCCTTTAATTTGGGAAACTCTGCAAATCTGAGCTTTCAGATCATCTCTGGACCCCACTGTCAGACTCTGTATGTGGTTTGTCTGTGTACAGCAAATCTTAAGAAATGTTTGGTGAATGACTTCATGAGATGCATGCATAAGTGAATGGCTTGTAAACCAGCCCCCTTAAATACACACACACACAAACACACACACACGTAGGTTCACATGGCTGTACCCTTGACTCATATTGCTTCTTCCTCCCCTTGTGCACCTAACTGCCACTATTCCTTCAGCACTCAGCTCTGCTATCATCTCCTCCTGGAAGCCTTCCCTGATCTCCCCTGGCTGGGATAAGAGCTCTGGATCCTCATAGTATCTTTCTATTAGAATTAACATTTATCTTCCTTTGATATCTGCTAAGGACTGAATTATGCCCCCCCTCCAAATTCATATCTTGAAGTCCTAAACCCCAACATGCCTATATTTGGACACAGGGCCTATAAGGAGGTTAAATTAAACCTAGTAAGGTTAAATAAAGTCAGAAGGATGGGGCCCTAATCTAATAGGACTGGTGTCCTTATAAGAAAAGACACCAGAGTGCTCCCTTTCTTTCCCCCTCTGTCCATGCACACAAACCAAGGAAGGGCCATGTGAGGACACAGCTAGAAGGCGGCCATCTGCAAGCCAGGAAGAGAGCCCTCACCGGAAACCAACCCTGCTGGCACCTTGACCTTGGACTTCCAGCCTCCAGAACCGTGAGAAGATAAATTTCTGTTGTTTAAGCCACCCAGTCTGTGGTATTTTGTTACGGCAGCTCAAGCAGACTGACAACAGTACCAATGCACAGACACACGAGCTCCTTGAGGGCTGAGACTGTATCGTCTTCCTGTTTCTAGTCTTAGTACCTAATGTGGTCCTTGCACACAGTAAGTGATTAATAAATTCCTGTTGAGTAAATATAAGAGTGGATGGAGGTAAGAGGCTGCAAAGACCTCCTCCCTTTCTCACCCTTAGAATCTCAGAGCTATGTTTAAACCCCCTCAGGTCAGAGTAGGTAAAAAACTCAGACCCTCCAGGTGCTGTCACTCACTGAGGGAGAGGCAAGGTGGCTGCCTTCTAGCTGTGTCCTCACATGGCCCTTCCTTGGTTTGTGCGCAGGGACGCAGAGAGGGGAAGGAGAGGGAGCACTCTGGTGTCTCTTATAAGGACACCAGTCCTATTGGATTAGGGCCCCATCCTTCTGACTTCATTTAACCTTAATAGGTTTAATTTAACCTCCTTATAGGCCCTATGTCCAAATATAATCATGTTGGAGTTTAAGGGTTCAAGATATGAATTTGGGGGCATAATTCAGTTCAAGGCAAAGCCAGACGTCAACCCTCTCAGTGTCCTTCCTGCCAATTACTTGCAGCTGTTGGGGCCACCTGCCCAGATGTCAGATGCAAGAGAGAAGAGACAGTTTAGAAATAATAAAATGCTCAACTCAACAACATCTTTTATTCATATGGGAGCAGGTCCTGGCTGCAGAGTCCTTTAACCCGTTGACCAAGCCACCAGTAAGGGACCACTAGCTACGTCGGCAGTGCTTTGCAAGATCACCAAGGGGAAAGCCTGGTGCCTGCCCTGAAAGAACCTGTAATCTAGTTGTGAGGTCTGAGTTAGGAAATATTCTCTGGGTCCTTGGTACCTTCATTCGTCAGTAGACTCGTGTTTACTGAGTATCTAGAACCCGCAGAACATGGTCAGGTAAAAAAAGATTAATCAGCTATGGACCCTAGCTTTCAGGAGCTTTTATAAGTAAAAACAAAACAAATAATAATGATGAGGATAATGAGAAGAGTAGCAGTCAACACTTAATGAAATCTCATTATAAGCCAGGCACTGGTCTCCATGCTTTCCATATATTAACCTATCTATTCCTCACAACAGTTCTATGACATGGGTTTTATTATCCCCATTTCACAGATGAGGAGACTGAGGCAGAGACAGATTAAGTAGTTTGCCTCACATATAAAGCAACCAAGGAGTAGAGCTGGGATTCAATCCCAGCGATCTGTCTCCAGACCCCTTGTCCTTAGTGCCTAAAAGTGCCACGTAGGTGACAGAGACCTTCTTTTCCCTCCTCCTTAGAAAGTGGGGCTGGACAGGGTGCAGTGTTTTCATAGGTTGATGACAGAATAAGAGGAGGCGCAGCCATGTAAAGCAGGTACACACCCAGGTGGAAGCAGGTGGGGGCCCTGGGGTGGCTTGCTCAGCCTGGTCCCCACTCAGTGCCCACTCTGTCCAGGCAAACCCTGTAGGTGGAGCCAAGGGGCTCTGTGCAAACCCCCTGGACCAACCATCTCCATGGTCCTCCCCAGCTCAACAGTCTACGATTCCAGTGCTGTGAGACTTCTGACAACAGAGAAGATTTGCAGAGCTAAGGAAGCCAGAGATCATCCAAGAGTCTCAGAAGGTGTGGAAGGGAGATGTAAGCTGTCTCCTCGGGGACGGGAAGGCTCAGTGAAGGCAGAAAGAGGATGGCGGGTAACGTTCCAGGCCCGGGTAAAGGCCAGCTGGAGGGCGATGAACCCGAACCCTAACCCTCACTTAGGGCAGAGCAAATGAACGGGTTCAGCAGATCCAATTTGAATTTTGTCCCACCCTTGTTTTTCCAGGTCCGTGGGTCATCTTTAGTGCATCATCTTTCTTCTGGAACTTTTAACGAATACGTGGTCATCTGGCTCTTCAACCTGATGAGAGCAACTTTACATGTGTACCTTCGTCCAGGAACGATACTGAAGAAATAGAGTTTGCACGTAAATGGAAGGTCCAGGAGAAACGGGCTTGCTGCAGCCTCTTGCGTTTCCGTGGAAGTTAGCTGATGTTCCATCACTGAGAACATGACCCAGTTTAGCAACAACATCGACACAGCAGGGACTAGAGAAAATGCCAAGTATTAGAAGACCAAGGCCCATGGGAGGTGAGATGCCACAAAGTGGAGGTAGAGACCAGTCCCCGGCTCTGCTTTTGATTAGAGCCTCTGGTAGCCACACGGCTGGAGGAAACCGACAGAGAACAATGTGAACAGTAGCAGCAGCAACAGACTCTCAGGAATCCGCCCTTGAGTGTGGCTGCGGTTCTCTGCCCAGGGCGCAAAGGCGATCCTCACAGAGACAGGGCAGGTTCACTCCCAGTTTTAGATCCTCTGTGTCTGGGGGGTCCCCAAAGAACTGGGTCTTCCTTCATCTGGAGGTGACAAAGGGCAAAAGCTCTGGGCTCATTACCATGTAAATGAAAACTACAAGGCAGATTTTCAGCAAAGCCGCTCTCAGGCGATAAATGCCCTGCTACCTCATTAAACCATGCAGGACCCTCTTCTATTAATTCAAAGCCCGCTGATTGGGCTGTCCTTTAAAGGGCTCCTTCCCCAAAATGAGACCCGGCATTCCAGGGTTGAGGACAGCTGGGGACCCGAGAGGCTGCTGCAGCAAGGCGCCCTTGGCGGCTAACAGCCTTTTTCCCGAAGGGCTCTGAGGATGGATCGCAAACGGGATTTCCAGGCATTCCCGCTAAGGACTAGGAGTCCCAAGGTCTCCAGCCCACAGACACCCAAAAGCAGCATCCCATCCGCAAAGCTATAAAGAGAGTCTGGAGGATTAGAGCCAGTATGCAGCTGGAGTTCGACGTAGATCAAGCACTTAGTGAGTCTCTGGATCCAGACGCGGCTCCCAATTCATGCTACTGTCCTACCTGAGCCCGGAGCTGCTGGCCCAGCGTGCCGGGATGCTTCCGGCAGAGAAATACGACTCAGGAGGAGGAGGAGGCGGAGAGGGACACGCGGAGCCCCCGCCTCGCTCCTGGACCTCTGAAGCACCTTTAATCCATCCCCTGCCTGCCTCATATGTTGAATTGCTTTTTCCTGGGGCATCTGTGAGCACACAAAAGGGGCTGACTGGGCTTGGGCCAACAGCTATTGAGAAGTTCCTCTCCGCGGTACAAGGACCTTCTCAATCTCCAGACGCGACCATTCACTGAAGGCGCCGGCAGCAGGGCTGGAGCACAGATTGGCACATTCCCCTTTGCAGCAAAAGAGCTCCTCCAGCTGCCTTGACATCGTGTCTGCATAAAATGAGCTTTCAGGGGGTCAGGACCCGCACGTGGGGAGGTGTTTCCGTGCTGTGCAGGGCATCTTCCTTTTGGATTTAGGAAAGCAAAAGGCAAAAATGGCCCTAGGCGCAGTGGAGAAGTCTCCTTCCAGACCGGCAATCCTAACTCTGTCTTGTATTTATAAAACCCCTTGTCTTCTGACCCTGCCTCTTCCATACCTGCACATCCGGCCCCCTGCGGAGTGTAAAGGACCGAGCCTTGTTGCCCCTGATTTACAGATGAAGAAACCAAAGCATGGAGAGGTTAAGTGACTTGCTTCAGAGGTGACAGAGCTGGTCACAGGGGGTGGGGGTGACAGAGGGCTCTCTCTCTGACAATCGCACCTTTTGAAGATTAACTGACAGCCTGAGAGGACTGAATCTTTGAAGAACCGGAGAACAGGGCTGCCAAAGGATTTGTGTAAGAAGCATGTGCAGCTGAAGCACGGAGCTCGTAAAATATCCCAGCCCCCCAGGAGTTCGGAGGAAGGGGCAACTGCGGGGAGGAGGTCCCCCAGGCAACCCTCACCGCACTCACACACACCATCCCCTCTGCTCAACATCCCCAGGAGGGGGAACACACAAACACCACCTAGTGACCGTGTCCAGCTCTGGTTCTTGGGTTAGCTCCGTCCTCCCCGTGAAGGCTGGAAAAGACTGCGACGCTTCTGCAGTCAAGCATCAAACATCTCTGTGCAGACCCTCCATCCTCCCAAACAGAGCCTTCCTCCCTCCTGCCCTGCTTTCCTTTCTGTCCGGTGGGTGTAGGCATCCCGAATTCAAAGTACTTAAACATCATCCTGATAATAACATAAGATTAAACCTCCTGCCCCCAAACAGAATGGGCCATCAACAGTCAGAATCAAGTTCTACTGTCGTTGTCACTGTTTTGTTATTATCACCACCAATACTGATTAGCAGCACAACTCCTCACCCTCCTTACTGGCTTCTCCTCTTGACATTTGAATGTGGATGTTTCCTGGGCTTCCTCCTCAAACCCTCTTCTACACTCTCCTCCTGGCAAAGTCATGCCCCTCCTGCAGCTCCTGCCACTTTTTTTTTGGCCACACCACGCAGCATATGGGATCTTAGTTCTCCGACCAGGGATCCAACCCGTGGCCCCTGCAATGGAAGCGTGGAGTCCTAACCACTGGACCACCAGGGGATTCTGATGCATAAATCTGAGTCTCCAGCTCTAATCTCTCTCCTGAGCACCTAACCGAGTTTTCAACTGCCTGATGGACGGATGGTGCCCAAATGGGTGTCCTGCAGGCAATGCAAGTCTCCTAGTCCAAACTGAACTCATTAGCTTCCCTCCAAATGACTGCTGCTGGGGCTCTGCTAACGGCTCTTCCTCCGTCCCCACATCCAGCCAGCTGTCTGGCCCCAGTTCCTCCTCCTTCTTCACCTATGTTACATGCATTTATTTCTCTGTAGTTAAAGCCCTCATCATGTCCCTCCTGGGCCAACGCAAGATTCTTCTAACTGGCCCCTGCTGGAATACAAGTTCCCTGAGGTCAGAGCTGTTTTGCTCCTCACTGGATCCTCCACCAAGTCACGGCAAACCCTTCATGAGCAAAGGTCTCTCTATCTCTCCTCCATCTTCACATTGCTAAAAAATTCTTCCCTAAAGCAAAGATCCAATCACGTCATGTCCCCGAAGACATATTCTGTAGGTCACCAGTTGACCTCAGTGTTCAAATTCCTACACATCAGAATTAGCTGGGCATGTAGCCCCAACCTGCCTGTCCGGCCCCCTCCCTTGTGTCTTCTCAATCTATCTGCCCTTTACTAAGGCTGCCCTGGGCTAGTCCTTGTCTTTGGTACATATTCTTTTCAATCTTAGTATTTGTATCCTCTCTCCTGGAGGGAAAAAAAAAAAAGCACCTCTCAACCAACACTTTCTCTGCCTGGAAAATTATTTTATTGTTCAAGACTTAGCTCAAGTGTCCTCTTCTTTGGTAAGCCTCCCCCTGCTCCTCCTCCTTCCCCAGAGTCTCCAAGATACATCTCCACCATAGGACCTGCTATAGGAATTATGACAATGAGTTCTATACCGGGGCCAAGGCCTGGTGACCTCTTAGTGATTTCAATACCACACACCTGTCTCAGCCTGTGCCATGGGGTGTTATTATGTATTTGTTACACTATATTCCTTCAAAACAAACGAAGCTCTTGGTAGGCTAACCCCAGCATGGTGAATGTAGCAAACATTCATTATTCATCATCAGTTTGTTAGTGATGACGTTGACACCTCAGATAGTTACGATTCTTCCCCCAGTCATGCATTTGATTCTCACAACAATCATGGGAGCCAGATGGTCCAAGTATTTCACAAATAATGAAACTGAGGCAGCAAATAGGTTACCATCACTTAGCCAGATGGTGACAATAGCAAGGAAAACTGACTCCAAAGTACTCCAAAGTACTCCTGAAAAGGCATCCTTGGGTTAGATTCTGACATTGAGACTCAGAGTTAGTTAACAGAGGCAGTGTAATAGAACAATTGAGAGCCTCTCCCAGGATTACGCCTCTAAACCTATCAAGTTTCTACAAAACAAGTAGATCCTGTTATTTCTGCCTGGAGAGAATCAGAATCTTCTGACTTTAAGTGTTAAAGGATTCTTCTACATACAGAGGCTCTGAATTTGGAAACCAGCTAGATGAGCCACAGTGTTGTACAACATCCAGGTTTTAAAGAATCCACGATAAGAATGGATTTTCTTTCTTTCTTAAAAGAACCTCTCTCTTGCTGCTTCACCCAATTCAATCACATATACCTTTTATAAATGCAATCAAACCAAAGAAATAAGGTCTTTTTTGTATTTTGTTACTTGGAGAAAAAAGGCGTCTTGAACACGAGTGACCCTCCTTGTTCGGCTCTGCTCCCTCACTGGTAATTCCAGGACATAAAAGTCACCAATTTCAAACAGAAACAGGAGATAACCAGGTCGAACTGTCATTTCCAGAAAACCTTACTCATCCTCTCTCTTGAAAAGGTCAGTTTACTGGGATAATGATGAAATGATTATTAACCAATCTTACTGGGCTCTACAAGTCCTCTCACCTCTAAGGATAAAAATCCATTCCTGGAGAGCAGGCATTCACTGGACGTGCTCACACTTGTGTACACCCATAGCCCTCTGCCCTCCTGGGGCTGCTTGTGGCTTTACCCCATGGTGAATTAATGCAGGCTCCCCCACCACAGTGCTCCCAAGTTTACTGGCATCGCCAGACAATGTCAAGAATTATTTTGTTTTACTTCTCTGATGTTCCCAGTTTACCTTGTTTCAGATTAATAAAGCAATTACAATACTCTCAATTAAGAAGCTATTTTACAATGCACTTTCAATTCCAGTTTGTGAGCAACTCACTTAATTATTTCTATTTGTTTTTCTTCCTGAGTGGATAATTTCTTCTGTCTTAGAATAGTAGAGCAACCTTTTTCTTAAAGAAGAAATACTGGGCCAAATTCTTCCTTAAAACTTAGCGTCTTCAGCTCATACCATCAAACATAAACATCTTCCTGGACAGTAAACAGAGCTCAGATCTCATCAAATATCAAACCTTATTCTTACTTCAAAGCTGTTGAAGGAACTTTTCGTCATCTTCATGATCCTCAGCTATAATTTTTCTTTTTATCTTTTGATATGTACTAATTAGATTATCATCTACATCGTATAAATGAAAAGACAGGTTTAAAGGCTGGCCCCGAACAACAAAGAAAAAAAGTCTCGACCCATAGGCCTGGCTGCTTATCCATCTTTGTCTATTTGTGGGACCTTAGGAGATCAACCTCCCAGAGAATGTTTCTTCAAATTAAAAAAAAAAAAAAAAAGAGAGAGAAAAAAAGCAAAGTCTCTTCATTTCACTGGGTTGTTAAGAAAATTAAAGGTAGTGATACATGTAAAAACACCTTGCAAACCATAACACTCTAAGCACATATTAGCTAAAGTTATTATTAGTGCTTGACAACATGGCATGGAAAAGGACCCCTCCAGGGAAGGTTATCTCATTGGGAACGATAAACAGGAGGGGATGGTGATGGCCTGACAGTCGCTAAGGCTATCTCATTGGGGACAATAAACAGGAGGGGACGGTGATGGCCTGACAGTCACTAACGGAAGGCCCCAGAGACCAGCCATTTGTTTTCACACCCTTTGCTCCTCAGGGCAGGTAAGACTCAGAGCATATCTCATTCATTCTGACCCCCTTCCTCAGACAGTCACAAAGAGACTGGAATTTAAATAAAACACATCCTGATAGGTTCATGAGTTTCTAGCCCCTTCCCTTTCTCCATTTGGAGCTCAAGATTTAGGCACTGTGGCCCTCACTTTTTCTCGAGTTGAGAGATTCTGTTGCTGTTGTTGATTTGCTTATATATTTTCTGCTTTTGAGTCACAACACAAAAGAGTGCCCCTGGAAATGCAAATCAAAACCACAATGAAAAATCACCGTACACCTGTCAGAATGGCTATCGTCAAAAAGATAACAAATATTGGGGCTTCCCTGGTGGCGCAGTGGTTGAGAATCTGCCTGCCAATGCAGGGGACACGGGTTCGAGCCCTGGTCTGGGAAGATCCCACATGCTGCAGAGCAACTAGGCCCGTGAGCCACAATTACTGAGCCTGCGCGTCTGGAGCCTGTGCTCCACAACAAGAGAGGCCGCGACAGTGAGAGGCCCGCACACCGCGATGAAGAGTGGCCCCCACTCGCCGCAACTAGAGAAAGCCCATGCACAGAAACGAAGACCCAACACAGCCAAAAATAAATAAATAAATAAATAAATAAATAAATAACTAAATAACAAAGATAACAAATATTAATATATTAATAGTGTAGCACAGAGAACTCTTCTCAGTACTCTGTAATGACCTACATGGGAAAAGAATCTAAAAAAGAGTGGATATGTGTATATGCATAACTGATTCACTTTGCTGTACAGCAGAAACTAATACAACATTTTTAATCAACTATAATCCAATAAACATTTTTTTAAAAAAGACAACAAATAATAAGCGTTGGTGAAGATGTAGAGAAAAGAGAACCCTTGCACACTGTTGGTGGGAATGTAAACTGGTGTAGCCACCATGGGAAACAGCACAGAGGTTCCTCAAAAAATTAAAAATAGAACTACCATATGATCCAGCTATTCCACTCCTGGGCATATATCCAAAGAAAATGAAAACACTAATTTGAAAAGATATATGCGCCCCCATGTTTATAGCAGCATTATTTACAATAGCCAAGATATGGAAGCAACCTTAATGTCCGTCAACAGATGAATGGATAAAGAAGATGAGGTATACATATACAATGGACTATTACTCAGCCATAAAAAAGAATGAAATTTTGCCATTTGGAACAACATGGATAAGCCTAGAGGATATTGTGCTTAGTGAAGTAAGTCAGACAGAGAGAGACAAACACTGCATGTTTTCACTTATATGTGGAATTTAAAAAATAAAACAAATGAGTATAACAAAACAGAAACAGACACAGATACAGAGAACAAACAAGTGGTTACCAGTGAGGGGAGGGGCACAATAGGGGAAGGGGATTAAGAGGTACAAACTACTGTGTATAAAATAAATAAGAGGGACTTCCCTGGTGGTCCAGTGGTAAAGAATCCCCCTTACAAGGCAGGGGACACAGGTTTGACCCTGTGTCCCTGGTCAGGGAACTATGATCCCACACGCCTCGGGGCAACTAGACCCTTGCACCACAACTACTGAGCTCGCGTGTCTCAACTAGAGAGCCTGTGTGCTGCAAACTACAGAGCCCACGTGCCCTGGAGCCTGGGCACCGCAACTAGAGAGAAGCCCGCGCGCCGCAAGGAAAGATCCCGCATGCCTCAACAAAGATCCCACATGTCGCAACTAAGACCTGACGCAGCCAAAAATAAATAATAAAATAAATAAATAAATAATTTAAAAATAAAATAAAATAAATAAGATACAAGGATGTAATGTACAGCACAGGGAATATAGCCAACATTTTATAATAAACTTAAATGAAGTATAATCTTAAAAACTATCAAATCACTATGTTATACACCTGAAACTAATGTAACATTGTATATCAACTATACTTTAATTGAAAAAAAGAGTTCTCTTATTCCAAGGTGGGGCAGGCCACAGTTCCAAAATATTTGATAACTGTGGCTTAAAGAGAAATATTTGGGTTGAAATACAAAAAGCAAAAAAATGCATTTAGAGATTAGCATTCCCATGCCTATGGAGAAAGTTTACAATTAAAAGGATAATATGGGTCACCATGCCTTACTATCGGGGTGACCCTGAGCAATAATATTTCCTACTTCGTAGAGCTGTCATGAGGATTAAATGAGTTAATATATGTAAATGTGGAGAAGAGCATTGGCACAGAGTAAGCACTGTCTAAAGGTTTGCCATTAGTATTATTACAACAATTGACAAATTTTTATCAATCACTCAGGTGCTGGCCAATTTAAAACTTGTCCCCCCCCCAAAAGTAAAATAAAATAAATAAAACTTGTCCCATCTTTTTCCAATCTTCCATGGTTAGCAACAGTTGACAGTTTGTTCTTGTGAGAATGGACCAATAAATCAACAAACTGTTGTATCTGATCCATGAGAATATACATCTGATGCATCTGTCCTAAGTGCTGTGCTTGGTTTTGGCGAAATGCAACTGTGTTTATAAACAAATTAGAAAACCTATTTTTCTGCCCCTTTCTTTCCCTCAATTCAGAGACAATGATCCCAATGACCTCTTTAGACATATTGCTACTAAGTGTGGTTGTTTCAATTATCAAACACCAAATGAGCTTGCAAAATAAGACAAGGATAAAAGAAGAAGTCTGGAAAAATCACCTTCCTCTTCAGTATCAATAAATAACACTAAATTTTCAATTGAATTAAAAATGTACATGAAGAAAACAGTTTGATGCAACCTTCTGCATTCAAACTTTTGAGAAGAAACCAGCCCTTACTTGTCAGTTTCCTAAGAATCAAGGACTACATTCCCTTATCTTCATATCCCCAGGGCATTCAACAGACACTCTCAAAAGATGGATGCATAGATGGAAAAAACAGAGCTGGCTTTTACCCACATTGTTCAGAACCCATCAAATTCCTATAATCACAGAATTAAAGAATGTTAGTGATGTGGAAGGAATTGAGCTCAGGAGAAGTTACACAACTTGCCCAAAGCCATGTAGCTATTTAACAGCAGAGACTGAACTTGATCTATCACCCCTATAAAGAACGCAGGGCTCTCAAGCTGTACCAGAGCTTCCCAGCTAAGGGCAAGTCTCCGTGGCCTTTTGGAAGCTTTTGAAATATGCCTCTGACACCAGGAAAAGTGACACATCGGTGCTTTTCTTCACGTATCTAATCAATATTTACTGGAGAGCAATCTTCACCTACACTCTTCGTTACTCTCAGGAATTAAAGAACCACCGACTCTCTCTCCAACTTGCCACTTCAGGCCTCTGAGATGAGAGATTCGCTACTTGTGGTATGAAATCCTTCTCCTGTCTCCCAAAGCTTTCCGATTTCACCTCGGGGATAAATCAAAAGCGTTTCCATGCTGTTTATATTAGAGTGGCCTTTTGTTGAAGAAACATGCTTTATAATTTGAGGCGCTGGGACTTTTGTTTACAGACGGAATTAAGTACAGGTTGAAACTGTGGCTTTTAGACATAACACTGCAGGAGAAGCTTACGCTCTACCACGTAAGAAGTCTTTCTCAAACTCCAAGAGACTGGCACCTCCAAATCAGTGAGCTGGGCAGACAGCATTTGTTCCTGCCTGCTGGCACACAGCTCAATGCTACGGCCACATGGCCCAAACAAGACCTCCAGGAGCTTAAGCCAGCGGTACTAGTGCCACACCTCTGATGTGCAGACAGGGCAGCCCAACGGGGAGTGCCCTGGGTCAGAGACTTGGAAGCAGAGAAAGGAAACGGAGCATAGCTCACATGATATTACGTTCCTGCTCTAAACCCTTCAGTGATTCCCACTGCCTGCTGTGCGACACTCGGAATCCTCACCGGGGCTTACAATTGGGTCCCAATCTATTCCTCCTCCTTACCTACTGGTTCCCTGAAGGTCTACCATGTTCTCGACGATCCAGACTGTTCTGTCTCCCTGAACAGTTCAATGACATCACCACCTCCACACCTCTGCACAAGGTGTCTCTCCCCTGAGGTGCTCCAACCACTCCCTCCCTCAGATCTCATCCTAAGTGCCACCTCTTCTCTAGAACCTTTCCTGAGTTCTCCTCCAACCTCCCAGGCCTCCTCCAAGTGGAAGTGGCCTCAATCGCCACGACACTCTTGCTGTCCTTTTGTAACCGCCCATGGTAATTATTTTCTAAACTGTGTGGCAGCAATTTGGGAATGTTTTTTCTTGCTGTCAGTCAGCATTAGCTGAGCATCTTGTGTGTGTCAGATGCTGTGTTGGGTGCCTGGGACATGAAAATAAATAAAGTCAAGGTTCTTGCCTTCAATGGGCTTATGCTCTAGTGGATGAGATGACACTAGGACAAAGAGTTATACCTAGTGCGGGGGAAATGAAATATGAGAGAGATGATGGCATTTTAAGTTGGGTCTGAAAGAGAAATGTGTTCACTGGGCAAAGAATAGAGAGGGAGGAAGGGTTCTTCGAGGGAAAAAGAACATTATATACAGCAGTGCTTGTCACAGGTTTTACTGAATGAATAAAACAAAGGCCGGGAAGGTTACAGATTGGTTAGCTCCCTGCTCACTACTGTCTACATTTACTGAGTGTGTTCATGACTCCCATACCTCACAGCAACCCCGGAAGTTAGGCAGCACCATCCTCATTTTATGGATGAGAAAACTGAGGCTTCCAATGCCCAAAGCCCCAAAGATGTCAAGTAGCAGAGCGTGGCCGGTGTTCCTGACACTATAAGGTTGTACTAATGAGTTCGCCTTCAAGGACCTAAATATAAAGCAAACTCTTAGCTCTCTTCCTCTGAGCCTGGGTGGACCACTCCGGGCAGCCCTCAAATACCCAAAAACCATCTCAGGGAACACATACTGCGAGGGAAGAAGAGAGAAGCAGCCGAAGGTGTGCTGCGTGCAGATTCTGGGAACAGCGAGGCCCTGTGTCTCCCTATAAACCTGATGTTACTCCTCTCACAGTACATGGTTTTAGTGGCCCCAAATGTGGGCCCTCTGTCCTAAGATATAAACGGCAACCTGGAAAGAGCCATCCAAAAGTCACCTCAGGCCAACTCAGGCTCATTAAAGCTCCCTTAGGGCTCCGAGAATTGAATGGAACCTCTGGCTTTCTAGGAGAAAGCATTTCGTTTTTGACAGAGTTCTTTTCCCCCCTTTTCTTCATCTGATCATTTTCTCAATTTTTCCCTTTCTAGTTCAGGCTTTTTCTGTAACTCTTGTATTGGGCACATGCTCTTCTTTTTTTTTCCTCCTAGCTGAGACTATTATATCTTGCTATTGTCATATTCCTTTTCCATTGAAAGCAATCAAAAATGAAAATCCACATTTCAGAACAGTGTCTATTGAATAGGCACCTTTTCATGGTTGGAAAAAAAAAAAAAAAGACAGCACTCTCTGAGGGCTGAGTTTCAGTTCTGTGTGTCACCTAAAGATTAGACACTTGGGTGAGACTTCTGCCTCTTCACAGACCATTTGTATTTGGGTATTTGAGAGAGATGGCAGAAAGTCTGGAGTCAGAACCAACTTGTTTTAAGGAATTCGTCGTCGAAAGCATTGCTAATCAAAGTGTGGTCCTGGGACCAGTAGCAACTGCATCGCTTGTGAGCTTGTTGGGAATGGAGACTCTCAGGCTCACCCCAGACCAGCTGAACCAGAATCTGCCGTTTTGCAAGATCCCAAGTGATTCGTAAGTACATTAAAATTTTAGAAGCACTGGTCTAGAATTAAAATGAATTTGCTTTAATGAAACCATCCTGTAGCCTCCACATGGATTTCTTTCCTAAGAAAGAAATCTCTGTACAGTGAACTCCATAGAGCAACCTCCACCACCCTTTTCCACCCAAATTGTTTATTCATGGAAGAATTTTGAAATGATAAATCATCTTCCAGAAATCACACTCAGCCTGAGGGAGTTCCAGATGACACAAAGCTGATGGCCAGCCTTTCTGCGGCGTGTGGGAACTAAGAAGGGAGAGGTGATAGGCGACCCTCGTCCCGCCTTCTTTAAGGCCCTGGATCTTTTTGTTGATATCTTTGCCTCTCGGAAGAGGGGAGCGAAAGACGTGTTGTACAACCACACGGGTGACTAATGTGAGACTGAGGGGGCTGTGCTGTGTACTGAGCTCTGAGATCCTTGAGTGGGGGGATGCTCTGTAAACACAAATGGCAGAACCAAGGGCCAACCAAGTCCAGGCTGTGCTCAGACCTCACACTTCCAATAACAACAGTCAAGACACACACAGATGAACCCTGACTAACCTGTCATCTACACTGGAGAAAGGAACAGAGAGGATGGAGAATCACGTGCACCTGGTTTAAGGAAATGACAGCTAGAACTGGAGGCAAGAAAAGAGAAGAGGGGAGGTGATGACCAGGCCCTGCTCGAGGCTGTCCTGCCCACCTGGTCCCACTCACCCTCCAAGTGGAGCTAAAGCTCACGGGCGGACAGAGGCTGTGACCAGAGCCCTGGCAGGCCACACAGGTGCTGGCCTGGCATCCCACTTGACCTTGTCCTCTATGAAGAGGACACCTGCCTCAGAGACATTTCTGTAAAAAAAGGGAGCACCAAAAAAGTTACCGCTTGTTGAAAAACCAAAACCGGGTCCCCCATCCAAAGTGAGTGTTTTCGCACTAATTCCGATAAATATGCACATCACAGGAAGCTCGTTTAGACTCCTGGCATCTCTCAGACCTCTAAGTGCAACACCTGGGTTATTGATTCCTCTGTGTTAAAGCCCAACTTGGTAGTGCCCTCCCCCACCTCTACTAATTTCTCACCCATTATTTCCATCTTCACCTTTGAATTCTCTAAAACGGCAATATTTTAAAACACTAAAATGGTTTACTTGTATAAATCAATACCTGCTTTTCCACCAATTATAATTTATTTGTAGATTAACAGTTTTTCAGCTCCAGAAACATGATTCTGTCCTCTTAATATGCCCCCATCAGCAAGCTCTCACAGGAAGTCTGGAATGGACAGCAAAGGGCAGTGGTGGCAGAAAGACCCTCAGGCTCTGAAATCCAGACAGGAATGCCATCCATCTTCCTCCACCACAACCAAAAGACAGCACTCCCCCCCAGAACCGAATGCGTCAGAGATCAGCCGCCCCTGAGGACTGAGGCTCTGAATTTGATTTCAGCTAACTTCCACTTCATAGAAAAGCACTCGACTTTATTCCCCCTGTAACTCAGACCTGGATAAGCCAAGCAGTTCTCCAGAAACACATCTGAAGGAACACCTCTGCATCCCCTCCCCACCGCCAACATGCACGGGCATGCCTGAACACACCACCTCCCAAGGCAAAGAGAAAGTTAACTTTCAAATAAAGCTGTCCTGCAGCCAGTCTGGTCACATTTCCAGACCCTTCACATTCACAAAGGTGGTTCTTGCAACTCTGGCCTAAATCCAGAAGCTGAAAACTGACCTCTGCCTGCTGAGGGCACAGACCAGGGTCAAAGGTCCACAAACACACGTTGGTCACAAATACACCACTTTCTTTCTTTCTTTCTTTCTTTCTCTCTCTCTCTCTCTCTCTTTTGGCCAAAGTGAGAATAATGGGCCAGGCTTATTGTCTTTCCTTCAGAGAAGCCAGGATGGGCGGCTGGTGGGAAGCTCCAGACAGAATGTGGGCGTGTGAATCTATGCAGGCTCCACAGAGGAATTTTCTGGGAACTCCAGGGGTTTTGAGGAAGGGTGGTCTCAGGCTGGGACACAGGGTCTCCTCGGATTCTCGGGTACCCCAGAAGTCTGGGGTGTAGGGGGGGCGGTGTGGCAAGGCTATCCTGCCAGCCAGGCTCCCCTTCCCTGCCGTCCCAGGCCCTCCCCGCCACGGCGGGGTCACTCACCGCCCGTGAGCTGTGCAGGGCCGAAGCACAGCGCCAGCTGAAACCACAGGATCACGGCCAAGAGTCTCTGGGGGGACTGAGGCTGCTGCTGCTCTAGAAATCCATCTCCATTGCTCGGGTTCATTCCATGATACATCTTTCATCCACAGAGGGCATCCGGCTTGCAAGAGTCTGCAACCAGGAGCGAACACGACGATACCCCAGGCTGCCGGGGCGCCAGGGGCCACGCTCCCCCTCCTCCGCCCTGGGACCGGGACCCTCGGCTTCCCCTGCTCCTTCCCCATTCCTCCCCCGCGCGGCCCCCGCCCCCTTTCCCACGGCGAGCTCCCCCCGCTTCTCCCCAGCGCGGGGTACACTGAGTAACAGCCGCCGCGGGATGCTGCGCGTGCGGGAGGGATGGAGGAGGGGAGGGAGGGCAGGGGTTAGCGCACATTGGCTCCGCGCCGGTCCCCTGGATTCAGCGGCTGTGACCACGACAGGAAAGTCTAAAGCCTTCCAGCCTCTCGGGGCTGAAAAAACACTTTTCCCCGGGCCTATACATTTCACTCTTAGGAATCTCAAGAGGTGGCACCGGATCCCCCCAGCTACTTCTCTGGTTTTCCCCAGGATCGGGATGGGTCCTACTGCCCAGTCCCCAGTGAGATTTCTCTGCGCTGTCAAAAAATTCCTCCCTCGGGGAGCAGAACCAGGCACCAACTCCCCCTCCTCGGCCTGCGAGCGCCTCCCCGGGATGGAAAGCCCCTTCCGGGGCTCTCGGTCTTACCTGTGGGTCTCATGCATGCAGCTTCCTTCCCTCCTCCGCCTCCTCCCCCCGCCAGTCTAACCCGCATCTGTGCGCGACCTCTGCTGCCGCCGCTGCGCGAGCGAGCGAGACGGAAGCCTCGGCGGCGGCGGCGGCGGCGGCGGCGCCCGGCTCCAGCTCCCCGCGCCCGCGCTCTCCCTCCCCAGGCTCCGGGAGCGGACGCGTGCGGGAGTTGCGGGGTGGGGGAGGACGACAGTCCGGCCGCACGCCCCCGAGAAGGCACCCGCGCGCCCGCTACCTGAGCTCCCGAGCGTGCGGCGGCGGCGCGGAGAGAGGGAGGGGGCGGGGGCGGGGCGGAGGCGCGCAGCCCGGACACGCATGCGGCGGGCACGCGCCTCCGCAGACCCAACCAGCGCCGAGGCTGGGGAAGGGGCCCCGCGAGCGCGGGGAGGGGGAAGGGACCCGCCGCCGCCGCAACCAATCGGAAGCCCGCGCGCCTGCACCTGTCGGCACAGGCCTAGGGCCGGGTCGCCCCTTTCCTGGCGCAGGACGGCCGTCTCCGCCTGCGCTGCGCGCGAGCCCGGGTGGCCGCCGCGGCCTCCGCGCGTCCTCCGGTGCCCCCAGCGCGGGGCACGGCGCGGGAGAGGGCTCCGCTTTAGGCTGCTGCCGCGGTGGCGGCTCCAACCCGTGGGACAAGAGTGCACAGCGCGGCCGGTCCCCACCCCAAGACCCTCACCACCGACGGGGTTCACGTGGGCGGGGCGGGGGACGGCCAATTGCCAAAGTCTTCCTTTCCTGCGTTTAGCTCTCCGCACCTCACCACGTCCCACCAAGGCTCTGCGTGTCCCCTCAGAGCCCGAATGACACTCTTCCCCCTCCCCCGCTCCCTTGATATTTGCCCTTTTGCGAGCCACAGGCGTTGTGCAGGAGGACTCTTAGCCTGTCTGGGAGGTGCGCTGGCCCCTCCGAACCTCCGCCCGGCGCACGCTCTCCTTGCGGGGAGAGGGAGGGTCCTCGGTGCCGCTGCAGAAGGTTGAGTACGGAGGAGGGGGCGGCGGTGGGATGGGGGGCTTCTGGGGCTGTGGATCGGAACCCAAGGGGGTCGAGGTTGTTTGCCCTCCCAGCCCCCGGTGGAGAGAGTTTGCCTCGTCGGTGTTGTCTCTGTGTGGCTTTTGGTGCCCGAGCCCAGCCCGCTGAAGGGTGCAACTCACTCCCCACTGGTTCTCGCCGCCCGCTGGCCCTGCGCAAGGCTGGCCTTCCTCGGCCTGCCTGGCTCCGAGGGCCTACGTCCCAGCCACGGTAGTTAAGGGGTGTGAGCTAATGAGGTGGTGCAGGCAGGCGGCACTTTAGAACCAGCGGCACCCCATTATTCTGTAGCAATTTGTGGATATGAAAACCACGTTTCGGATGCCGCCACCAAATCATCCTCTGCTTCCGTCGGCTTTCCCCACATCTCACATACTGATGGTAGTCAGGAAATTACAGCTTTTACTGTGTCGACTCTTACTGGGAGTAATTTTAACAAATTCTTTCAGGATAGATTAACTTTTAGCAGATAAATCTAACTCAGCATTTTTTCTCTTTATTTATTTTTGCTTTGTAAAACTGAGATGGCAGCTTTGCATAGAATAAGTTTAAGATTTTTCACTAGCACAAGTTCGTTTCTGCTAAAGCTTGTGCTTTGGGGCTCCAGAATCTTAGTTGGGTACCCACGCTTCCAAGGTCCTATGACCTTGAATATTTATGTAATTGTTTTTCTCAGTAAATTTTCTAAAGCTTTCTAATAAGCCGTCAAATCAACAGACTCAAAAACATTTGTTGACCATGTGTATGTCTTTACAATCATAAGAGATATGTCTAAGCACTATTGAGACCTGTTCTCCAGCTGATAAATACAATCCAGTCGTACAGAGAATAAAAGGATTGAAAGAAACATCCAAGTTTATCTGGTGCAAACACAGGACCTGTGCTTGAGTCCCCCCTCTGACATTTCTGCTAAGTGGTCATGCAGCCTCATGGAATACTTGAGGAAGCCTGTAATGTTTGCCCACAGTTCTCTTAGAAAAGCCCTCTTTGTACTGAACTGAAACCTACCTCCCTGAAACGTTTACACACTGGTTCCGGCTCTCCCACCTGGGCCCACACAGCTAAATGGAATTCCTCTTCCTTAAGACAGAGCTTTACTCATTTGGAGATGGCTTTACGTCCCCTTAACTCTTCCTTTCTCCGGGTTAAACTTAGCTACTTCGCACAGTGTGACAGTGCCTAGACTCCTCACCAGCCTTGTAGCCTTTCTCTGGATGGGACCCAGTTTCCCAATGGCCACCCACCCCCAAGCAATCAGAGTTTGTTTCCAGAAGGGGATTCCACATTCGCTCTGTGGGTTCTGACCAGCATACGATAGGACTGGCACATCCTGTATTTTAAATAATTTGCTTCTATTAATGCAACTTTAGAAGACAAGCATTTGGAGGGCAGGTACAGCACACCATTTTGTTAGCTTTCCACATTATCTCATCTATTAGTTTCTAGGGCTGTCATAACAAAATATCACACACTAGGTGTCATAAAACCACAAAGGTTTATTTTCTCACAGTTCTGGAGGCCAAAAGTCCGAGATTAAGGTATCACCAGGTTTGGTTTCTTCTGAGGCTGCTCTCCTTGGCTTGCAGATGGCCACCATCTTGCCATGTGCTCACATGGTCATCCCTCTGCGTGTGCAAGTGTCTGGTGTCTCCCTCTGTGTGTGTGTGTGTGTGTGTGTGTCCTAATCTTTTTTATAAGGACACCAGTTATATCGGATTAGAGACCACTCTAACAAGCCCATTTTAACTTTATTCCCTCTTTAAAGGCCCTGTCTTGAAATACAGTCACATTCTGAGGTACTGGAGGTTGGGGGGGGGGGACACAATTCAGTGTCCAGTGTTACACTCATTTTACAGGTGAGGATGCTAAAGACAAAGGAGTTCAATCCATTACTCACGACCACCCAGCCAGTGGAGGCATCAGATTAAATCTAAAGCAGTTCAGTTCCATCCTAATGGTTTTCCCAATACGTCACAGCTATTGCTATGAATACCTTCCACCTCAAGGATTCTAGGTAAGTTATCCTGAATATAGGATGTAGATTTTTCTCAAGAGGACGAGAATAAGGGTAGATGGAATGCAGGAGAGAGCATGACTTACTTCCTGCTAAATGGGAAAAAACTTAATCTTTCTTCCTCTTTCATATAGAAGTCAATGCCAAAACCAATACCAGTAGGGAAACATGCTGAAGAAAAGCCTCCAGAGCCTCCCTCCCAAACACAGGAGAGCTGAGGGGCTTCTCTGACCTGATTAAAAACTCCACCCCTCCTCGGACTCCACGCTTCTCTCAACCCTCCATGAATGACATTCCTCACTATTTTCACTCATTTTCCCTCCCCCTCCCATCCTCTTACTGCCCCCCCCCCACCTTGCCCTAGGATTCTTTTTCAAAACTTACTGAAGCTCTGTCTTCATGGCATAGCCTTTGATTTCATTTTCAGTGGACAATAACATTTCATTCCAAATATATTCATTGAGCACCTGCTATGAACTGGGCACTGTACTAGGTGCTGGAGATGCAGTAGTGAGCAAAGATGCTAAACCCCCTGCCCTGGAAGAACTCACAGTCTACTTGAGGAATACATGATAAACAAAAGAAGAAAACATTGGGAGTGTTAGATGGTGTTAAGTACTAGGCAGAATAATAAATCAGGGAATTTATAGAGGAGATGTGTAGGTTAGAGCACAGGCAGAGTCGTTATAACAAAGTGATCCAAATATTCAGTAACTTAAATAGAAGTTTATCTCTCCCTTATGTGAATGTCTTACTATTCTAGGTGGATGGGGCATCTCTGCTCCATAGGGTCATTCAGGGACCCAGATTCCTTCTGCCTCATTATTCTGCCATCCTCTAAGATACTGTCTTCATGTGTGGGACAGAAGCTGGGTCACTGATCTGTCTGGGGTCCAGTCTGAGGGAAAGTGATAAGAAAAGGGAATCTAAGGCAAACAATTTCCTTTCAGGCAAGGGAGGCAGAAGTTACACAAAAATTAGCTCTCTCATCTATCATTAGTGAGAACCTAGTCACATGACTATATCTAGCTACAAGGGAAGCTGGGAAATGTAGTCTTTATGGGGCAACCAGGTGACCAGAAGCAAGAAGAGAGTGGACTGAAGGGGTCAGGGGAAACTGGCAGTCTATCACATGTGCTGTGCAAAGATCAAGGCTTAAATTTTTGATAAAGTAGGCAGGGAAGCCCTTACTGGGAAGGTAACATTTAAGTAAAAACCTGAAGGAGTGAGCTATGCAGTTTTCTAAGAGAAAAGCATTTCCAGGCAAGGGGAGAACAGATGCAATGTCCCTGAGGCAGAAGCATGCCTGTTGTGTACAAGAAACAGGAAGGATGTCAATGAGGCTGGAGTGAGTAAGTGATGCAGACAACTAGGGGGGGCTGAGGTCAGAGAGGTCTCCTACTGAGATGGACCTTAGAGGCACTGGCAGGGATCTGGTTTTTACTCAGGGTGAGAAGAGAAGCCATTGGAGGTTTGTGAGCAGAGAAAGGACACGATGGCACTTGAACAGGAAGTGTCTGAAAGGATTTATGTCCAGCATGGCATCAACCACACTCTACCACTCTGCGCTCTGTGGCCCTTTCATCCTCCCTCTTGAGCACCTCTCAGCTCCTGCACCCCTGAACCCCAGAATGCCAGCTTTGAAGGCACACTGCTTCACAGTCCTATCAACCCTCAGCGTCTAAACATTATCTCCACGAAGCACCTCCCACAGTTCACACCTTTTCATTCATCCCAACGTGCTTAGCAGACTGGTACCGTGCCTCTGAGTAGATTGTGAGTTCTCTGGGAGCAAGTGTTTCTCTACTTGTTCCACCTATTGCTAAACATAGAGCCTGGAACACAGTAGAGCAATCAAGAATTATTTTCTGAATTAACTGATTAATAGCAGAAGGAAAGGAGACCTTCCCCACCAATCTTGCCCTGGCATTGAAAACCAGACTGAAGTCAGTTGATATTCTTCTCTCTTCTCTCTGGGTTTCCTCAATCCTGCCCATCCAGGAAAACATAGAATCAACCACAACCCATTTAATGAGCTCAGAACATGCTAGAACATAGCTTAGCATTGCACTAGATGCTGGGTTTGAGTAGAGATCTAGAATTGTCATAGCATATGATCCACCCACCACCTCTGCCCTGGATGGATAACACACTCAGTGAGGAGACACACTTCCAAGGCTGGAGTGTGGAACAGGATAAAAGTGCTCATTTGGAAATAGAGTTACTATATGATCCAGCAATCCCACTCCTGGGCATATATCTGGAAAAGACAAAAACTCTAATTCGAAAAGGATACATGTACCCCAACATTCCTAGCAGCACTATCTACAATAGGCAAGACATGGAAGCAACCTAAATGTCGATCCACAAATGAATGGATGAAGAAGATGTGTCGTGTATATATATATATATATATTTTTTTAATATATATACATAATGGAATATTACACAGCCATAAAAAAGAATGAAATAATGCCATTTGCAGCAACATGCTGGTACCATGCTGGTACCATGCCAGCACTGTCCCCCTGCCATAGGTCCATCTAGAGATTATCATATTAAGTGAAGTCAGTCAGAGAAAGACAAATATATGATATCTCTTATATGTGGAATCTAAAAAAATGATACAAATGAACTTATTTACAAAACAGAAATAGGCTCACAGACATAAAAAACAAACTTATGATTACCAAAGGAGGGAGGGACAAAATAGGAATTTGGAATTATCAGATACACACTACTATATGTAAAATAGATAAACAAGGACCTACTGTATAACACAGGGAACTATATTCCATGTCTTGTAATAATCTATAATGGGAAATAATCTGAAAAAGAATATATATATGTGTATATGTATAACTGAATCACTTTGCTGTACACCTGAGACATTGTAAATCAACTATACTTAAATTTTAAAAAGTGCTTATTCAGTCACCTCTCACCCATTCTTCCTCCATTCAAGGTGTATTCTCAGGTACTTGACATGTTTCAGTCATTGTACTAGGTGTGGAGGATACAAAAATATAAAAGATACAATCTTTGTCTTCAACAAGTTTATAACCTATGGAGAGAGTAGAAAAGTAAATCTGCAATTACAGGGTCATGGGCTAAGTGCTAAGATTGTAAAGCAGATAGGATGAAGTGTGCTGGAAAAGGATCCTGGGGGTGACTTCATATGTTGTATGAGTAGAAGTGTGTGTGTGTGCGCGCGCGCACGCATGTGTGTGTGTATAAAGGGAAGAAAAGGAAGAGAATGTGCAGTGAGTTTCCAGGCAGAGGGAGCAGCTTGTGTAAAGACCAGGAAGGAGGGGGTGGGGAAAGAGACCAAGTGTAGAATTTAGAAGACAAGTTGGGAAACGCCAAGAAGTAAAAATTCCAAAAAGCACCTGTGCCATACTGAGAAAGGCTTGGAAAGTCATGGAGGGACGTTTGGTTTGTGTCTGAAGAAAAAGAGAGAAGACTGTGGAGGAGTGGAAATAAATTGGAGAGAGGAGCCAGGAATGGACTATTCACCATTGGACCAAAGATACATGAAAGGTACTCAACATCACTAATTAATGAGAACATGCCAATTAAAACAACAGACACTGTTTTCCCCTATCAGATGGACTACAAATATCAGTCTGATAACATCAAGTGTTTGGTGATGATGCAGGGAGAAGGGAATTCCCATGTTCTGCTGGTAGGAGTGTAAATTGCTATGTATTAACCATGTCTTTTATTTTCTGTATTCTGATGCTTTGACACCTGGGGACTTGTTGACCCTGGAGAGACTGCCCTCCCCAGGGCTAGGCAATTCCTAGAGATAGTAAACTAGAGCCCACACACCCCACTACCTCCTTTATGGTCTCTCACACTTAGAGTCACTATTCCCCTGCCATAATCACCCCAGCGCCAGGTACCAGACAACTAGGGACAGCCCCTATGCCTCAGAGCCCACTGAAATTATTCAAACTAGCCTATTATAAACTTGTTTACCCACCTCACCCATTCCTTCCCATAAAAACCACACATTCCCCACTGCACCCCTCACTCCCTCTGCCTCCTGACCGGTTCTGGTGCTTCCCCAAGTGGCCCTGCATGATTTGCCATGCCTCCTGCTTCTAGGGAATTGTGAGTATAAAGAAAAACACCTCTTTCCTGACAGTCATTTCCATGTCTACATGTCTTACTGTATCTGATTAAAACAAAGCCTTTGGTGTCCTTAAAACATGCTACACTTAGAGGAGGGTAAACTGCCCTGCAAACGCACCACTCATTATTACCCCTAAAGAAGCCCTGGCAAGTTCACCTCAAACACTTCACCCACTAAGCAAAGATGATGTCAGTACTTACCTCATACAACTGTTGAGAGGCTTAAATGGGATCTCCTAGAAAGCACCTGAAGAGCACCCAGGACTGAGTAAGTACTCAGGCAAGCATGTCCCAGGATGTTCACTGAAGATATTTATGTAATGGTGCAAAATTGGAGACACCCTGAATAATGGAATGACTAAATGAATTGTGGTACAGTCACACTAAGGAACAGTATGTAGTCATTAGGTATAAACTAGATCTCCATGTAGGACCATGGAGAGCTCTCCAAAACATTGTTGGGTGAAAGAAGCAAATTGTGGGACAGAATGGACAGTAAGACATGATTTATGGAAAAACAATACCATAGGTTTTCTATCAACTAATGTGAATAAAAAGGAAAAATGCCTGAAACCATGCACAGAAGACAGTGGGGTTGCATCTGGGTTGGTGAGAGCAGATGGAATTGTTGGGGAGGATTAATCAAAGAATAGTTTTATTTCTATAATTTATATTTTACTTTAATTATTTATTTATTTGTATATAATTTTGTTGAGAATACTATTATGTAATGCTTAGATAGTTAGAAATTAATTTGCAATGCAAAGGAAAAGATAGGAGGGGAAAAAGATAAACATAGAAGAGGAAAAGGTCGGAATGAACCTGGGGCCTAAGGACATGAAGTTAACTTTGAGAATACTGTGCACTGATGGTATATTTTTTGAAACTAGAGATAATGGAGATCTATCTACATAAGGCATCTTTTGACTGAAGCATTTCCTTGGACAGGAGTGGAGGGATGTCCAGTAAGGACTAACTGCAAAACTAGTTTGCCATTTTGTAAAAGATCAACGCTGAGCTCCCCTCCTCATAGAGATTATTGAGATACTGGCTTCCCTTGTCTTTCTCTGGAGGCTTCCTCATTTCATATTATATCCCTAGCAATGGGTTGGTTGTTTTCCTATAATAAATATAGTAGGCTAGACTGACATAACCGATAAGCCAAAACAAGTAACAACATAATAGAAGTTCCTTTCTCTTAGGACAGTGCAGGGCACTGACGGTGGGGCAGGGATGGGAGAGTCAGAGGAAGACATTCAGGACCAGACAGAAGGCAACTTTGCCATCATCAACGTAGTTTCCAAGAATCTGTGATCACTGACATTACAGCTGTTTTATAAGATTTAAAGATGGTGAGACCCAACACAATGACACTTGGATAAATGAAAGGCAAAATTCTTTGATTCTTAGAGCTCTGAACAAGAGAAGGTTGCTAGGCAGGGCCACACAGGGGATTGTACCCAGGAACAGAGTAACAGCAGGCTGGGGCTCTAGGGGGCAGCTGATTTATGGCAAGCCGGGTGGGGTTAGCTAGGTTTCATGGTCTTCCTGTGGATTGGCTAAATTGAATAATTTGGGGGCAGGGCTCTGGGCATAGGGGTTATCCCTAGTTGTCCGGTACCTGACTCTGGGGCAATTAGGGTATATGTTTCGTGGCCCCAGAGTGTTAGGGCCCAACAATGAAGTGGTTTGGGATGTGGACTTAATCGGCTGTTTAAGAAGGGAAACTGACAGACCAGCCTCTTATTCAGGGCTTCAAAACTGGGACAGGACAGTACAATTAAAAAAAAAAAAAAAAGTTATATCAGCCCATAGAAGAAGGAGGGTAAGGCATAAGGTCCAGGCCTAAAAGTGGTCCACATCTTTTCTGCCCACATTCCATTGGCCAGAATGAGGTCACATGGCCAACTAGTCACATAGTCTCACATAGATGCAAAGGGAGCTGGGAAATATAGTCCCAGGGACAACCATTTCTGAAGAAGGAAAGCTCAGATTTCAATGGCCAACTAGCAGGCTGCGCCAAAAGGCTGTAAATGAATCTGAACTCAAATATTTCTTTACTTCTTCCCTCCCCCCACCCCCCCAGCCCCCGCTTTCTTAATATCTGTTTCACCTGCTTACATGGTAAGCTGCTTCAGGGCAAAGACCATCATGTTCTCTTGCTTTTGATTCTTCCCCAGCAATTATTTCTGCACCCAATGGGCTTCTCACTAAAACAAGTCTCAAGTAATTTCAGTATGCAAATTAGCTGCCACTTAAGAGCCTGGCATAAATATCTGATACTTAGAATATAATTTCAGTTAGTTAAATTTAGATCACTGGGGGGAAAAAAGAACAGCAGCATAAACATTCTCCGGGCCTTTGGCCTTTTTATTTAATTCTGAATTGGATAAGTCTTCAATAACTTTAAGCTTTGACCTCTATATAGCAATATTTGGTTCTTGGATTAAATCAAACAAGTGTTGCTAATGAGATGGTTTAACAACGTCACATATAGTCAGATTTTCCATTTCAGTTGACTCTTAGGTAAAGGTAAACCAGTGCTTTCAGGAACACTTTCAGTAGTTAATTACATTAAAAATGTTATTTTCCTGACCTTTTTATCTTGTCTCATCTTCTTTCACCTTGCCTTTTTTCCTTGGTTTCTTAAAGACTCTTACCTTTAAAACCACTGTCAACTTAGCATAAATATTTTCTTTGGAAGGCTAACACTTAATGACACCAGGGAAGGGGTGGGAGAAAACAAACCTCACTATGGAATCACTCAACATTCATCCAGCACTAATTGAGTGCCTAAGGTATGCTGAACACAATGCAAATCCATACAAATGCAAATGGCTATCATCTCAGCCTTTAAGAAGTTCACAGTTATGAACCTGAACCTACACTTTTTCTACGTAAAAGTTTTTATTCAGTCACCCATTCATTCAACAAATATATCTTGGGTCCTACTCTGTGTAGGTTGCTGATCTAGCTACTGGAAATATAGACTTGAACAAAACAAAGATGCCTGCCCTTCTGGAGCTTGCTTACATTCAAGGAGAGGAAGGTAGGCAATAACTTATCCCCACTCCCCACCCTTCCAACCTAGAGGTGATTTCCTTTACCTGTGAAGTCCCCTGATATTTTAGTATCTTCTGGCAATTGCTACTCTCTACCAGAGTTGACAAAGAGCAGGAACTAGGTCTTAACTTTGATATCCACCATGATGCTAGGACAGGGTTAATAAATGCTTATCAGCTCAATAAATGAATAATGAGTGCATCTTTTCACAAAAGTACAACCTGTGTAGATAAAGCAGGTGAAGACCCACAGGAAGCTGAAAATGCCTTTTTCATGTCCGAAGGCAACAAAGTAGCTGCAAGCTCAATGGGGTTTGCACCCACACTCTCCCCCTGCCTTCTCCTGACCTGGTTTGGGGACTGGGATGAGAGGGTGCAGACATGAACTACATCTACCATTGCAACTGCACCACAAATAAATTTTGCAATGGGCTTTATAGTATGTGTTTTTTTATTCTCAAAGGAGAATTTTAATTTTCTAGGGGTCATAATAGTATGAGAAAAGATATAGACCACTTCAAGGCATGTTTGGGAAATTATGGATAACGTCTTGTGCCGAGAGAGTATGTGTGTTTAGGGGTGAGTTAGGAGATGGCTATTAATAATAAACGTAGAACATCCTGTTAGGGCCTCACTGTTAGGGAAATTACATGCCACACCAAGGAGTTTAAACTCTATTCAAAAGACAATGGAGAGGTTGTAGATTGAAGGTTGGAATGGAAGAGGTTGTGGGGAAAGAGAAGAGTGAGAAAACAATGGAGCAGCCATCACAACAGGCCAGGTAAGGAGTAATGACGTGTGAACCAGAGTGGTGGCAGTGGCCATGGGAGAATGGAGGACTGAAGAGGAGGACTGTCAGATCTTCGGATGTGTTGAGGGTAAGGAAAAAGAGGATGCAAGGATGATATCAAGATTTAGAGCCTAGGAGACTAAGCTATAAATTACTATCAAAAATAGGGAACACAAATGAAAAGGTTTCATGAGGACGGTTATGAATTCAATGTTGGACATACTGAGTTTGACTTGCTGGAGGGAAATACACATGCAGATATCAGGCAGGCAGTTGGAAAATAAGGCTTAGGAGCTTTGAAGAGGGCTTGGTGTGGAAGAAGTAGGTCCACGGGTTGCTCCAAGTCTGTCTGTTAAAGCCACAGAATAGGTGTACTTGCTTGGGGAGTGCACAATAAAAAGAGAAGAGGCCCTGGACAGAGCTTTTGGGAACTGTACTGTAGGGGAAGGAAGGAATGGAGGGAGGGAAGGAAGAGGGAGGGCAGTCAGTGAAAAAAAGAGCAGTGGTTCTCAAACTCTAGAGGGTCAAAGAATCACCCAGAGACATTCATGCAGATTCCTAGACCCCTCCCCAGAAAACCAGATTCAGTAGGAACATACAATCTAAAGAGAACACTCCCTTCATTATCTATTGATGCATGACAGATAACCCCCAAATTTCACATCTTAACACCGCAACATTTTTGATCTCGTGGTTTCTGGAAATCAAGAATCTGTGAGCAGCTCAGCTGGGTGGCTCGAAGCCTCTCGCAAGGCTGCAGTCAAGTTGTAAGCCAGAAATCTGAAGACTTATCTGGGCCTGAGGCTCTGATTCCAAGATGAGTGTCCTCATCAAGTGTCAGCCAGCTTCCCCTAGAGCAGGTGATCCAAGAGAGCAAGGTGGAGACCACAATATCTTTTATGACCCAGCCTCAGAAGTCACGTTTGTCATTTCTGCAAAATCCTATTGGTTACATAGGTGAGTCCTATTGACTGTGAGAGAAGAGTTCACAGAAGTGACAGGAGACAAAATCAGGGTGGAGGGGCAACTTGGAGGCTGACTACCATATGTCCCTACCCTCCTGGAGTTATTCTGATGCAAGTAGCCCTCAAAGAAATACTGGATGGGAAAGAGTAAAGGTCAACAGAGGAAAGAAAATCAAACAGAAGGTGGACCTCAGTGCCAAATAGGACTGAGAAATCAAGATAAGGTTGAGAAGAGGCCAGTGGATCTGGCCTCTGGTATATCAGTCTTGACCTTCTCAACTCGGAAGCAGCACTTCTAGAGAAACACAACTCTTTTTATGCAACTCATGGTGAGAAATATATTTTACTTCATTGCCTGGTACACAATGCACTCGTATATAGAAACAAATGTTTCATGAATTAATACCTATTTCTACTGCATGAGAAGCACTCATACTTCTTATTCTAGTCTGGTCTATTTCTCTAAAAAAATGCTAGTCAAGACCCACTGAACTGATTTTGTTGGTCATTAAAGCATCTGACCTGAAGCTTGAAAAAGCAGTCTCAATAGGATTGGATAACAGTGAAGATGATGGTGATGACAAAAACAAATACATTTTGAGTATATACACTTTGCACTAAATGTAATACCATGAATTATCTTATTCATAACAACTCTATACTATAGTACGATTATCATAATTTTAGATGAAAAAGTTTAGTACTTAAGTAGCTTTCTCAAGGCCATATGGTTAGGAGGTGGTACAACTGTAATTTATTTTAACCTAAACAATATGATTTCGGAACTTACACTTTAGAGCTGTGGGATCCAATATGGAGGCTGCTAGCCACATGTGTGTATTTTAATGTTAAATTTAATTAAAACTAAATAAAATTAAAGTTTCATGTCTCAGTCACACTAGCCATATTTCAAGTGCTCAATAGCCACATGTGGTAGTGGCCTCCATATATGACAGCAGAGATACAGAGTATTTCCCCCACTGCAGAAAGTTCCATTGGACAGCGGTGCTCGAGAGCTAAACCACCAAGGGCCAACGTATTGGGAAGATGGGAGTCACCTGAGCATGGCTGTAAGGTGAGAGGAAGGAGCTGGAAAAAGAGAGAAGAGTCGAGATAGGGGATGCAGGTTGGAGCAGTGGCCTGGGGGAGGATGGGGGGGGGGCAGGATCAGGGTACGGGGAAAGTTGGCTTTGGCAAGGGATGGGGACAATTTCTGCTCTGGGTCAGAAAGGAAGAGGAAAATGGGTGAAGGTCCAGAGGAAGGGGAAGGTGACGAAGCTTGCTTTGATAACACTTGATATTGTCTAAAACATAGGGGCTGAGAACAGGAGCAAAGAGTGAGCAGGCCAAGTTTGGGCATTGAGTCAAGTAAGAAAGATTGGAAATCATCGCTGCAGGAGGTGCATATACACATAGAGAATGATTGATGCTCACCCACGGGGGCTCAGCTGTGGTTAGATACTGAATTTTAGGTGCAGCCAACCATTTATTTCATTCATTCAACAAATACTTGCCAAGTGCCTACAACATGCCAGGCACCATGCCAGGCACTGGAGAAACATTAGTGAATGATAGTGACAAAAACAGGCAAGCCCATTCTCTCATGGAACTTACTGGTGGAGGTCTTTGTTAATCACAGAGCTGCCAAGAGTAGCCCTGCAATGGACACATACCACCAAGGAGAGGGGCTGGTGCTCTAAAGTGGCTATGAGAGGGCATGGCAGGGGATTTCATCTGGTCAGGAAGGTCAGGGAAGGCGTGCCTCAAACCAAGACTTGAAGAAGGAGCACCAATCCATACAGAAGGGAGAACGGCTCATAACTTTGCCCTGAACTGGACCATGCAGAGTCCCAGGCAGGCAGACAAAGGCACCTTTGTAAGGTTCCTGCGGACAGAAGTGTTTGCTGAGCACACAGACAAAGCCACCCATGGTTGTCGAGATTCTACTCCAGCCCTGTGTGTGAGTGGCTTTGAGTGAAAAGACACCATATGTTATCCACAGTAGGATAAGCCTGCTGGATGTGGCGGCTGGAATTTTAGTGGGCTGAGGGTTCCTACCCAGCTGGTAACATCAGTAAAGAAGTCAATGTACAGGACTTCCCTGGAGGCGCAGTGGTTAAGAATCTGCCTGCCAATGCAGGGGACATGGGTTCGAGCCCTGGTCTGGGAAGATCCCACATGCCGCAGAGCAACTAAGCCTGTGCGCCACAACTACTGAGCCTGAGCTCTAGAGCCCGCGAGCCACAACTACTGAGCCTGCATGCCACAACTACTGAAGCCCATGTGCCTAGAGCCTGTGCTCCACAACGAGGGAAGATACCACAATGAGAAGCCCGTGCACCACAACGAAGAGTAGCCCCCGCTCGCTGCAACTAGAGAAAGCCCATGCACAGCAATGAAGACCCGACGCAGCCAAAAATAAATAAATAATTTTTTTAAAAAAAGAAGTCAATGCACAACATTATTACTGATACACTACATGCAGAGTCAGCACTCACAGCAAACCATCCATCATCAGACTTGTACTGTAGAGCTATCTCCCCTCACTTAGACCTTTCGGAAAAACAAATTTCCTTTGAAGTTAAAAATGCCAGGCTCAATTTTAGCAAAACAGAAAAAGATAAAACTTTAAAAACCCCACACATTTTTTAAAGTTTCAGCAAAGCACATTCTTTAAAAAAAATTTAATGTAATATCTATATTATGTTGAGGATGAAGAAGAAATTCCAAATTGGGTAAGTTATTAAGTGTGACTATTTTTGCAAATTTCCATTGGAAAAGCCTCTTCCTATGTTTAACTTTACAAATTATTTGTGATAAATTTCAAAAATAAATAACGTTATGGCACAGTTTTGTGTTCCTGTGTCACTGCTGAGTGATCCAGTAACTGCATCCCGTTATCACACTGTGGAAGTGAACTCCCTTTCGGCTCTCAAAGTACTTATTTTAAGTCCTTCTTTCCTTCATAAGAATTGGTTGATTACCATCTCCTGCTTTTAATTGCATTAAGGTTACAAATGTGAAAAACATCAGAACGCTAAGATGAAGCAAAACTAGAAATGTTTAAAATCCTGTCCTGCTCTCTGGTCCACACGTGCTTCTCTCTGACTATAATTATGTTGCACTTGCTCAGAAGGGCATACAGTGTAGAGGTTAGGGTGAGGGCCAGGGTTCTGATTCTGGCTCCACTGCTAGCTAGCTTCCTGATCTTCTGATTCTCTCTCTGTGCCGCAAGAAAAAACAGTCCCTACTTCACTTCATTGTGGTAGGGTTTACACATAAAGCGCTTATAGCAACACTCCAACGCTCCAACTTAATATGGGTCAGCCCTCATTTCTACACATATCTACTCTCATACTCATGGAATATTTGCATGGTGGATAAATGATTGTTTCCATGGGAACTTAACTTTCATATTTCCAGGTCCTTATCCCACTATCTTCTTCTTTTTTTTTTTTAAAGAAGTTTATAAGCTACAAGTTTCATTCTTAGAACAGCATTAACATAAGTTTTTCATTCACTGCCATGGGTGTTCCCATAAAAAATTTTTTTTCACTGTTTTGTGGGTCTGGTATTTTTAATGAGTTCATATCTCATAGGCACATGTAGAGAGTGGCCTATTCTGTATTCTCAGATACTGTTGCTTTGGGGCGTCGTATTCTTGTGTAGTAAGGAAAAAGTGGGGGTGGGGCGTGAAATAACTGAATTCCTGTGAAATTGTACTGCAAAGCTAAAATCTGAAACTTAATAATTTAACCTATCATCCAGCCATTGAAGAAAAAACCTTTTGACCCAATTATTATCTTTTTAGAAAAGGTAATTTCAAAGCAATACATTTTTTAATTATCTAGTGTCAGGTGTACAGCATCATAATTCGAAATCTGTATACACTACAAAGTGATCACATCCGTCACCATAAAATTGACCCCTTTCACCTCTTTTGCCCACCCCCTAACCCCCTTCCCCTCTGGTAACCACTGATCTGTTCTCTGTATCTGTGAGTTTGTTCGTTTGTTTTGTTTTGCTTTGTTTTGGATACCACAGATGAGTGAAATCATATGGTATTTGTCTTTTTCCTTCTGACTTATTTCACTTAGCATGATACTCTCCAGGTCGATCCATGTTGTCACAAGTGGCAAGATTTCATTCCTTTTTATGGCTGAGTAGTAGTCCATTGGGTATACATACCACATTTTCTTTATCCATTCATCCATGGATGGACACTTAGGCTGCTTTCATATCTTGACTATTGTTAATAATGCTGCAATGAACATAGGAGTGCATATATGTTTTTGAATTATTGTTTTCATTTTCTTTGAATAAATCCCCAGAGTGGAATTGCTGGATCGTATGGTAGTTTTCTTAATTTTTTGAAGAATCTCTAAAATGTTTTCCATCGTGGCTGCACCAATTTACATTCCCATCAACACATCCTCTCCAACACTTGCTATTTCTTGTCTTTTTGATACTAACCATTCTAACTGGTGTGAGGTGATATCTCATTATGGTTTTGATTTGCATGTCCATAATAATTAGTACTGATGAACATCTTTTCATGTGCTTATTGGCCATCTGTATGTCTTCTTTGGATATGTCTCTATTCAGTGTCTCTGTTCATTTTTTAATTGGATTGTTTCATTGTTGTTGAGTTTTATGAGTTCTTTATATATTTTGGATATTAACCCTTATCAGATACATGATTTGCAAATATTTTCTCCCATTTAGTAGGTTGCCTTTTTGTTTTGATAATTGTTTCCTTCACTGTGCAGAAGCTTTTTAGTTTGATGTAGTCCCATTTGTTTATTTTTACTGTTGTTTCTCTTGCCCTTGGAGTCCGGTCCACAGGAACATTGTTAAGACTGATGACAATGAGGTTACTGCCTATGTTTCCTACTAGGAATTTTACTGTTTTAGGCCTACATTTAAGTCTTTAATTCAATTTGAGTTGATTTTTGTGTTTGGTGTAAGACAGTAGTCTAGTTTCATTCTTTTACATGTGGCAATCCAGTTTTCTCAACACCACTTACCAAAGAGACTGTCCTTTCTCCATTGTATGTTCTTTGCGCCTCTGTCATAAATTAATTGTTCTTATATGTGTGGGTTTACTTCAGGGCTATCAGTTCTGTTCCACTCATCAGTGTGTCTGTTTTTGTGCCAGTATCATACTGTTTTGATTACTATAGCTTTGTAGTATAGCTTAAAATCAGGGAGCATGATACCTCCAGCTTTGTTCTTCTTTCTCAAGATTGTTTTGGCCATTCAGGATCTTTTCTGTTTCTGCACAAACTTTAGAATTATTTGTTCTAGTTTTGTGAAATATGCCATTGGAATTTTGATAGGGATTGCATTGAATCTATAGATTGCTTTGGGTAGTATGGACATTTTAACAATATTAATTCTTCCAATCCATGAGCACAGTGTATCTTTCCATTCATTTGTGTCTTCTTAAATTTCTTTCATCAGTGTCTCATAGTTTTCCATGTACAGGTATTTCACCTCCTTGGTTAAATTTCTTCCTAGGTATTTTATCCTTATTGCTACAATTTTAAATGGGGTTTTCTTAAATTATCTTTCTGATAGAAATGCCACAGATTTCTGCATATTGATTTTGTATCCTGAAACTTAGCTGAATTCATTTATTAGTTCAAAGAGTTTTTTGGTAGAATCTTTAGGGTTTTCTATATATAGCATCATATCATCTGCAAATAATGATAGTTTTGCTTCTTCCTTTCTGATTTGGATGACTTTTATTTATTTTTCTTGCCTAATTGCTGTGGCTAGGACTTTCAACACTATGTTGAATAAAATTGGTAGAGTGGACATCCATCCTTGTCTTGTTCCTGATCTTAGAGGAAAAGCTTTCAGCTTTTTCATCATTGAATATGATGTTATCTCTGGGTTTGTCATATATGGCCTTTATTTGTTGAGGTACATTCCCTCCATACACATTTTGTTGAGAGTTTTTATCATAAATAGATGTTATTATTTTATCAAATACTTTTTCTGCATCTATTGAGATGATCGTATAATTTTTATCTTTCATTTTATTAATGTGGTGTATCATGTTGATCGATTTGCAGATGTTGAATCACCCTTGTATCTCTGGAAGAAATCCCACTTGATTATGGCGTGTATGATCCTTTTAATGTATTATTGAATTTGGTTTCCTAATATTTTGTTGAGGATTTTTCCATCTATACTTATCAAGGATATTGGCCTGTAATTTGTGTGTGTGGGTGTGATGCCCTTATCTGGTTTTGGTATCAAGGTAATGCTGGCTTTATAAAGTGAGTGTGGAAGCATTCCCTCCTCTTTGATTTTTTTTTGGAAGAGTTTGAGAAGGATAGGTATTAAATCTTTGAATGTTTGGAAAAATTCACCAGGGAAGCTGTCTGGTCCTGGAATTTTGTTTGTTGGGAGGTTTTTGACTACTGTAATCAGTCTTCAGGTTTTATATTTCTTCATGATTCAATCTTGGTAGATTGCATGTTTCTAGGAATTGGTCCCTTTTTTTCTATGCTGTCCAATTTTTTGGTGTATAATTGTTCATAGTATTCTCTTATGATCCTTTGTATTTCTGCAGTAGCAACTGCAATTTCTCCTCTTTCATTTCTGATTTTATTTATTTGAGCCCTTTCTCTTTTTTCTTGGTTAGTCTAACAAAAGGCTTTTCAATATTTTTTATCTTCTATTTTCTATATTTTTTAAATCTTCTCAAAGAACCAGATCTTAGTTTCACTGATCTCTTGTCTCTTTAGTATTTATTTCATTTATTTCTGCTCTGATCTGCTCCTTCCTTCTACTGACTTTGGGCTTCATTTGTTCTTCCTTTTCCAGTTACTTTAGGTGTAAAGTTAGATTGTTTATTTGAGAGGTTTTTTTGTTTGTTTGTTTGTTTCTTGAGGTAGGCCTGTAATGCTATGTACTTCTCTCTTCAACTGCTTTTGCTGCATTCCATAGATTTTGGTACATTGTATCTCTGTTTTCATTCGTCTCCAGGTATTTTTCAATTTCTCCTTTGATTTCTTCAATGACTCACTGGTTGTTTAATCTCTACATTTTTGTGGTTTTTCCAGTTTTCTTCTTGTAATTGATTTCTAGTTTCATAGTGGTCATTGTGGTCAGACTAATTATTAACTAATTATTATAATTTTAGTTAATTTTACTACTTTTGTCTTTCAACCTTCATACCTGCTTTATAAGTGGTTGATCTACTATCTTTCCTGTATATTTACCTTTCTAGTGAGATTTTTACTTTTGTATGTTTTCTTATTATTAATTAGTGCCTTTTCTTTCCAGCTTAGAGAATTTCCTTTAACATTTCTTGTAGGGCCAGTTTAGTGGTGATGAACATCTTTAGCGTTTGCTTATCTGGAAAACTCTTAATCTCTTCTTCAATTCTGAATGATAACCTTGTCAGGTTGAGAATTCTTGGCTGGAAATTTTTTCTTTTCAGCACCTTGATTATGTCATGCCACTCCCTTCTGGCCCATAAAATTTCTGTTGAAAATTCTACTAACAGCTTTATGGGGTTTCCCTTATACATTATAAGTTGTTTTTCTCTTGCTGCCTTTAAGATTCTCTCTTTACCTTTAACTTTTACCATTTTAACTATAATGTGTCTTGGTGTGGTTCTCTTTGGGCTCATCTTACTTGGAACTCTCTGGACTTCCTGGACCTGGATATCTATTTCATTCCCCAGATTGGGGAAGTTTTCAACCATTATTTCTTCAAATTATTTTTCTGGCCCTTTCTCTCTGTCTTCTCTTTCTGAGATCATTCTAATGCAAATGTTATTCCACCTGATGTTGGACCAGAGGTTACTTAAGTATCTTCACTTTCTAAAATTCTTTTTCATTTTCCTGCTCTGTCTGGGTGATTTTCATTGCTTTGTCTTCCAGCTCATTGATTCATCCTTCTACTTCATCTGGTCTGCTGTTGAACCCCTCAAGTATAGTTTTCAGGTCAGTTATAACTTTTGTTTGGTACTTTCTTATATTTTCTATTGCTTTGTTGAAGTTCTTGCTGTGTTCATTCATTATTCTTCCAAGTTTGGTGGGCATTTTTATGATCATTACTTTGAACTATTTATCAGGTAGGTTGCTTATCTTCATTTCATTAATGTCTTTTGCTGGGGATTTGTCTTGTTCTTTGGTTTGGAACGTATTCCTCTGTCTCCTCATTTTGTCTTACTACCTGTGTTCGTCTATATGTATCAGGCAAAACACCTACTTCTCACAGTCTTGAAGGAGTGTTCTCGTGTAGGAGATGACCCTTGGGGCCCAGAAGCACAGTCTTCCCTGAACACCAGAGCCAGGTGCTCAAGGGGAGGCCCTCGTGTGGGCTGCATGCACACACCAGCTGTGGTGGGGTCTCAGCTGCTGTGTGGAAAAGGCAGGGCCCTGGGGTGCTCACTTGACTTGGTTGCAGCATGGCCACTGCCTGGGGAAGGCAGGACACAGTGCATTCGCCCAGCCGAGTTGTGGCGCGGCTGCTGCGCAGTGTGGGCAAGGCCCTCACCCAGCTGGGTTGTATTGTGGAGTGGGTGGAGCATGCCCTCCGGTGCTATCAGGATAGAGGGAGGGTGCCAAAAATGGCATTCACCAGCTCTTCACCAGCAAGTTAGGATGAGATTGTAAAAAAGGTGCCCAATAGCACCTCCATCCCCAAGAAAGTACCAGCAGGTTCCTACCTCTCTGGCAGCTACTGTAAAATCAGTAAGTGGGTCTCCCTCACTTATGGTCTAGGTGCTCTTTGCCATTTTTGCCCTTTCTGCTGCTTTTGCCCTGGATCTCACTGCAAATGGGTCTGCATGTAAGCCCTTTAAGAGCGGGTTCACTGTTCCCTATAGTTTTATGGTTCTCCTGGACTTAATCCCCACTGATTTGTGGGGCTCGTCTTTTCAGTGTTGGACCCAAAGGTCAGGGTGCCTCACATGGGGCTCAATCCCTTCATTCCTTGAGGGAAAGTTCTATATCTTTGGGATCCCTCCCAACTGTGGGTCACTGCTTCTGGGGTGGGGACCTGGGTGAGACACTCTGCTTCTCTGTCTCAATGCATCTTTTTTATCTTTTGTTGTCAAGGCACTGTTTATCTAGTTCTCAGGTCCTTTTCAAAGGAAAATCATCCATATGTTGCTGTAAGTTTGTTGTGTCCATGAGAGGAGTTGAGTTCAGGGTCTTCCTATGCCGCCATCTTAAACCCTTCTACTCAAAGCAATAAATTTACATAAAATAAAAATTACCTAGACATTGAAAGCTTTCACTTGCAACATGAATGTTGAGGAACCTCAATTATCTAGAGTAGTGTTGTCCAATAGAAATATACCGTGATATATACTTACATATATATAATTTTAAATTGACTAATAGCCACATTAAAACAAATAACATGTGAAATTAACTTTGATAATATGTTTTATTTAGTCCACTGTGTTTAAAATGCCATCTCAACAAGTGACCAATATTATAAAAAGTGTTGAGATAGTTAACTTTTTTTTATAGTAAGTTTTTAAAATCAGTGTGTATTTTATACTTATAACACATGACAATTGGAACTACCCATGTTCAAATGCTCATACCCATGTGTGGCTGCCAGCTGCTATATTGGATGGAGAAACTCTAGTTTATTTCTCCCCTTTGGCCCATCCAAGAACTAGTTGCTTTGTGCCAAGAGATCAAATCTGAAGTCACTACCACTAACAGTCATTCTGAGTAAGGGCCCACTAACAGTCATTCTGAGTAAGGGCCCAAAACACATGTCTACTCCATAAGTCAATTCAGATTGTGAGGTTAGAACACATTTTGCCATATTTTCTAAGTCTCCAACAAATGCAGAAAAGAGGCCCATGTCCTCATTTGGCAGAAGGTCTAAATTCTGAGGCCTCCAGTGGAATACATTGAGGATTTTTCTGCCAAATAAAAAGGAGGCTGATTGTTCCTAGTATCAAGGGAATGCTTAGCAGCTGAACATTTACAAAACATCTCTTTCATCTGCCCGGTGGAAGAGCTGACCAAGGCTTCCCAGCTAGTCATTCTCCCAGGGATCTTGATCAGATGCTAACAATGCAGGTGAGAGCACCTGTCCTGCTTGGGCAGCTGTGCTCTAAGCAGGGGCCTCGTCACCAGGTCCCTCAAAAGATAAGGTTTCTCTTCCCAGTTTCATCAGCCTCTTGCAGACATTCTGTTTGCTGCTCTGTGCCATAGTCACTTTTATTACAGCTTCTTTCACCTGATTTCCAAAATCACTGTTTTCAAGGTCACCTAGACTGAGACCTCTTGTCACTGCCACTCACCATCTTCCCAGGCCCCTGGGGTAGAAACCCACTTTCTCCAGATCGAGTCCACCTTCAGGTCATGGTTCCTTGACTTCTGCAGTGTACCTTGAATCCATCCCTCCCTCTCCCCTTGCCAATGTCTGGGTTTACACTCACTTCCTTCTTGCTTGCCCCCAATTACTGAACCAATTTCTTAATTGGCCCCCTTTCTCCAATTTCCCTCCCCATACTCCTCATCTCAATTTACCTTCTACCTTGCTGCCAGGGTGAGCTTTCTAAAATAGAAACTAAATCGGGTCACTTTTTGGTTTCAAGACTTTTACTGACTCACTGTTGTCTACATAGTGGATTTTAACCCTTTTTTATAAGCAGAGGAAGCCCCAACTTTTTTCAATAACGTGTTACCAAGAACCCCAGGATAGAAAACAGATAAAATCTGAGCTGCTCTGAGCTGCTCTGGGTGAAGCAGGGACAGACGCCTCAGAGGCTGCCCTAAAGTCCTCTAGCCCCACCTCCTCTGGGCTCCCGGCAGCTTCAAGGAATCCTGAAGCACTTCTGGACACAGCTGGAACCCTACTGCCCAGTGGGAAGCCTGTGCTCCTTGGCCTAGCATTCAGGGCCCAATGGAATCAGGGTCCAGCCCACCTTTTTGGTGCCATCACCCATCACTGCACTGCACACATATCCCAAGTCCCCGCTACACAAACCACACATGACCCCACATGCCAGGCATTTCTGAGGCTTCACACTGTGGCCACACAGTGTCCTCTGCCGGGTGTGTCCTCCTGCTCATCCCTGTATGGCGAGATCCTAGTTGCCTTCCCAGGTTTAGCACCATCATTCTATGTGAACTCTTCCCTTATGAACAACGTGGATGAACTTCCGTTATAAACTAATCCCTCCCTCCTCTAGGAATACTGCTGAATTTACTGTCTAACCACTTACCACATCTGTTACCTGGACGTGTTTCTCCTAGCAATATTGTGGGCAAGGGCCTTTGATTATCTTTCTAATCCTGGCCCAGATTTCAATAAATGTTTGTGGCATCATGAAGTTAAGACTGTGTCCCCTCTATCATCAACAGAGGTGAGTGAGCTATTCTCAATTCCATGAGGAATTCTGAGAACCTTCAGGGCAAGAAAGAGGCCAAAGAGCCCTGAATTGGGAATCTGGCTTGCTCCACACTATGTCTTTCTTTCTTTCTTTCTCTCTCTCTCTTTCTTTCTTCCCTTCTTCCTTTCTTCCTTCCTTCCTTTCTTCCTCTCTTTCTTTCTTTCTTTATAATTGAAGTATAGTTGATTTACAATGTTGTGTTAATTTCTGCTGTACAGCAAAGTGATTCAGTTACATACATATATACATTCTTTTTTCAAAAAATATTCTTTTCCATTATGGTTTATCATAGGATACTGAATATAGTTCTCTGTACTATACAGTAGGACCTTGTTGTTTTTCTATTCCATATGTAATAGCTTACATCTGCCAAACTAGGTCTTTAAATTCAGCCCTAAGCTGCTATGGTTTTAATGCTCTTGGAATAATGATAATGATCACTCTAGTGACTAATTTTTATAAGGCAGCAACCACATGCCAAGCACTGCTGTAAGCATTTTTCAGGGATTAACTCATTTTGGTTTTGCAGAATGAAGGCTGCAGGAGTTACTAAATTGAACTCCTCTTTCTAGTTGCACTGGGGATTGAATGAGATCTTACAGATCATCTCCTGCAGCAATGAAGAAACCACCAGAGTCACCAGACAGAGAATAAGATGACCACTTCAGGTGATTCAGCAGGTGGCAGAGCTGCCTGGTGGCAGGTCTCCTGGCTCTTGGGTGGCTCTACTTTCGCCCACACAGCACTGCTTCTCTGTAACAGGAAATGGCCTGATACCAGCCAGAGCCACATGTAGATGTACAAAATGTTTTACAAAGCTTCCGCAAAGGCATATGACATTCAGGTATCAGCACAACTCAGTTCATGCCCAAATATTTCCTCACTTAAATGATTCCATTTCAAATTTGATTTATTTTATGTAAAAGTTGCCTCCTAGTAAAAATTATAATCACTAAATAATTTCTCTAACAATGGTATGAGTTGCACCAATAGAAACCTAGGGTAGAAACAACCTCCTGTTCTCAGCTATAGACGTGCTAATGACTGCATGTGAGATCCCATCCAGGCAGAGTGGGCTCCTGGGGAGGCCTCAGTCACTCTGGTTAAGGCTGCTACCACATGGCTTCAAGGACATGGCTGTCATGACCCTCAGATATATACTGATCATAATTTTTTGTAAAGCATGTCATCTTAGTCAGCTGAGGCTGCTCTAACAAAACACCATAGACTGGGTGGCTTAAACAACAGACATTTATTTCTCAGAGTTCTGCAGGCTGGGAAGTGCTAGGTGAAAATGCAAGCACATTCAGTTCTTGGTGACGGCCCGCTTCCGGGCTTACAAACAGCCACCTTCTGTTTGGGATCTCACATGGCAGAGAGCAGAAGTTCTGGTCCCTTTCTCTAATCCCATCATGGAGGCCCCACCTTCATGACCTCATCTAAACCTAATCACCTCCCAAAGGCCCCACCTCCAAATACCATCACACTGGGGTTTAGGGCTTCAACATACGAATTGGGAGGAACACAAACTTTCGGTCCATAACACATGTCTCAATTCAAAGTACATTTCCTGAAAGGCAGCATGATATGGAAAGACAAGTGAACCTGAAGTCAAAACTTCCACCATTGACCAACTGATCTTTGGGGGAATCAGTTAATATGGCCAAGTCTCAGATTTGTCTTAAGGAAATGTTATCAGTTCTACTGGCCCTGCCTAGCTGGGTCACTGTGAAACTTCAAGGAGATGTGGGTGAAGAGGATTGGGATCAGTAAATATTTAATTTTCTTCTTTAAGGATTGACCGTATTTGGAGAATGTTATCCAGAACTGTTTCCTCATTACATCTCAGAGAAAGGAAGTGACTTAGCCATGATCCACAGTCCAGGAAGAACACAACAGAACCTGGGCATCGCCCCTCCCTAGCACTCTATACTTTACCTAAACTGTTTTAGGATAACACTAATTCCATTCTTCTTCTCTAGGAATGTGTAGAAACTTTTGTAAACCCATATATTAAACCTTACAATTTGTAATTGAAGGCTAGAAGGACATCAAAATAATGTTTATTGAATGCATTAAGGCACTAAGCTCTTGATACATAGTTTCATCTGACCCTCAGAGCAGCCCAACAGTGCTATTGTCACGGCCCCTCTTCCAGTCCACTGTTCCAGAATTTGAGGGTCAGGAGAGTTAAGTAACTAGCCCAAGACCACACAAGTGGAAAGTGGCAGAGGAGATTCAAACTCAAGTTTGCATGACCAAATTCAGTGCTTTTCCCATTAGCCCTGGGTGCCTCAACAAGAAAAAATAATCTCACAAAACTGGAGAAAAAGGAAAACAACAATAACAATGTGATTTCGGCATGCTGTCCACTGATGTTATTTCAGAAATGTGCACTTAACATTCATATTTTGACAAAAGCAGTAATTGCCATATTAGGAGAAAACAAATTAGTTGTTTATTTTTTTTCTCTCTCTCTCTTCTAAAAGTTTAAAAAGTATACTTTGGGCTTGCTAACTTAAAAGGGCAGAAGGATGGTGCAGTGAATTAACGTGCTTCCACGGCCGCTTCATTTGCATACACTGCAGAGGCGCAGAGACGGAGGAACCCCTGACTAAAGGACTTGCCCGCCACATTCCATTCTGGGAGTAACGCCTTCACCTGTCTACTTTTAAAATTCTGCTACTTTAAGGTGTACAAATGCGAGTTCAAATTCCTGCCTGAAACACCAGTGGGGGTTCACTACACACCCTCAGCTTTAAGGGTCACCCTGTCTTTCTACAGCCCCTCCCCACTCCCCTCTCCTCCCCCTGCCCCCTCTCCTCCCCCTCCCCTCCCCCCTCTCCTCCCCCTTTCCCCTCCCCTCCTCCCCCCTCCTCTCACCGCGCGGGGTGCTAGGAAGGCTGGGGTGGGCGAGGGCCGAGGGCCGAGGGCTGCGGCAACCGGGGGGCGGAGGCGCATTGTGAAGTGGCCAGAGCGTCACAGGCGGCCCGGACCCCCGGGATCCGAGGGCGGGGCGGGTCTTCGCAGCGCCCCCCGTGAGGTCCAGGGACCCTGGCTCAGACGCTGGGTGCGCGGGAAGGGAGCATGGAGGGCTTCGGCCGCTTCTCCCCGTGGCCTCACTCGGACCTCTGGGAGGCCCCGCCGCCCCGCAAGGAGCGCGCATCCTCGGCGCGGCTGGGCGGGTCAGGGCCGCAGAGCGAGCAGGGCCTGTGCTCCCGGCCCGGGACTCCCTGCGAGCGGAGCGAGGCCTCGGCGCCCTGGCCGCACCTGCGCTGCTCGCCCACCCCGCGGCCCCGCCGGCGCCGGTACCCGGACTTTCCGCCTGAAAGCCGCAGCCTGACCGACGTGGCCCGGAGGCCCCCGGACCACGCCAGGAAGCACCGGCCCCGCAGCCGGCGCCTGGAAGACGCCTGGGGGGAGGCGGGTACCAAGCCCCTGGAGCAGGGAGGCAGCCCGCCTAGCCCGGCCTGGCAGCAGCAGCCCCAGCTGCCACCGCAACAGCCTCAGCCCTGCCAGCACTACCCTCCGGCCCGGGGAGATTCGCCCCCACCTTACCTGCAGGGAGCTTACACTCCCCCAAGTGGAACTTTCGGGGTAGAAAAGGTGCAGAGCGGAGACCAGTGGGCAGTGCCGGCCTGCAGAGGTCTCGGTCGCTGGTCCCTTTCCTCGGTTCACACGAAGAAGTGTTCTGTGCCCTCCAGAGAGTTCGGGACGCAGTCAGGTTGCGTGTACCTCCAGAAAAGATACTGTAATGATCCAGTGGAGTCATTAGCCAGCCAGTACTCCCAGCCCTCGCTCTCCAGCAAGGCGATGCAGAACCAGCACACCCAGATCCTCAAGAACAAGCTGGAAGAGGCAGTAATGTCCTCCAGGGACCGGAAGATTGTGGCCCTGGTGCTGACCTGGCTCAAGAAGGCCCAGAGGATGCGGGAGCTGCAGCAGCAGGCGGCCCTAGCCTGGGAGGAGCTGAAGCGCTCGGACCAGAAGGTCCAGTTGACCCTAGAGACAGAGCGCAAGCTGCTGCTGCAGCAGAGCCAGGAGCAGTGGCAGCAGGAGAAGGAGCAGCGTGTCCGACGGCGGGACCGGCAAGCGACGAACACGATCCGGCAGGAGCGCAGGTGGAAGGCGCAGCTAGGGGACCAAGAGAACCGGCGCCAGGAGAAGCTGGAGGGGGCCCCCTCTGAGACCGAGGCCAAGCGCGGGAAGCCGTACCAGGTGCAGCGCCTGCAGGAGCACGAGAGGATGATGCAGGACCTGCGGGAGCAGAACAGCCTGCAGCTGCAGAAGAGGCTGAAGCAGGCCTGTCTAAAGAGGCATGTGCACACCACCGAGGGCCAGAAGAAGATCCAGGAGACCCGTCTTAGCTCCCTAGTCAATTACCAGGCCCGGAAGGTCCTCAGGGACTGCCAGGTCAAGGCTGAAGAGCTCCTTAGGAAGCTGTCCCTGGAACAGAGTTCCCAGTGGTCCCAAGAGATCCCCCAGGGCCTGATTAAGGAGCATCACCGGGAGCCGAAGGAGAAGGTCAAGAAGGAGGAGGAGCAGTGCCAGCAGGTCAAGGGGTGCGCGGAAGAGTCCGGGGAGCAGAGGAGGGGGCACGAGCGGCTGCCCGTGGAGCTCGCGGACCAGAAGATCCTGCAGACCAGGAGTAACGTCCACAGGAATATCAGCGACAAGGTGCAGCAGATTCGGGAGCTCAACATCCTGCGGGAGAAGAATCATCACATCCTGAAGCTGAAAGCCGAGAAGGAGGAAAAGTGCCACATCGAGCGCATTAAGGAAGCCATTAGGGAAAAGGAGCGAAAGATGGAGCAGAGCTCGCGAGAGAAAGATGCACCCTTCGGTGAATTCCAAAAGATCTCCAGGGCGTCCAGGGCAGACAACGTGAGAAAGTTTGCCAACAACTTCTTTGATCCGATAGGGCGGGAGGCCCAGGTTCGAGGTGGGCAGCAGAGAGGAGGCCACTGAGAACCTGACGACAAATAGCTTACAGCCCAGGCGGCTAGAAAGAGATGTGGCAATGTGATTCATTTTATAATCTGATTATAATTGAGCATTCATTTTTTTAAAGTATATAAAATAGCTGCAATTTCCTCTGATGAACTAGTTTATTAATTCATTTGGATGGTTGAGAGGGTTGGGGTAGAAATTTGGAAATTTTAAGAAAATTACTTGCCTTTGTACATTTGGATTTAAGTAGAAAATATTCATTTAGTTCTCAAGTAATCTTAGAAGCATATGTCAGACCCATCTTTGAGGAACCAAAGAAAAATCTACAGTGGGGAATACAGTTCTGTGTCATGAGGTAAGTCTTTCCCTGTCCAGAACTTATGAAAATGTGAAGTGTGATGTACCTGTCATAAGAAATCTGCAAGAAAAATCTGCAAAAAAAGAGTGTGTGGGGGTAGGGGTGGGGGGAATTTCTGTAAACAAGTATATTTGGGAACACAGCATACTACAGCCCCTCTTGGGATTTCATAATGCATGTGAAATTTTTAAAGGCTCTGAAAAGTCTGGCAGTAAAGACACATTTGATTAACCTAGTGTTTTTCACAAACCACGGAACTCTTTTTTTTCTTGGATCTTTCCATGGGATTGATGTTCTGTGAAATATTTCTGGAAACAGCTCTCTGTAGATCCTCCCAGGCTGCACTTCTTTGGCCTTCCCTTCCTGTGTTAATAGGAAATATTTATAATTCCTTTAGCACTACTGATTGACTGCACCACCACAGACATGCTGTCCAAAAGCTCACTGGAATCTTTTGGTCCAATTCTTCCCCCCCCCCCCCCTTTTGGTCAGTCTCATCCAGTCTTTTGGAACGAAATTCTATTAGAATCCTTCTCTTCCCCTCTGTTTCTCCTCTGTCTTTTCTGAAGGAGGTATGTGATGTCATTCTGTCTACCCACATTGTGTCTAATTAACCTAACCAGTCTGAATGAATGGCTAAGCATGATTCAGGAACACGACATTTAAAAAATAAGGAGCCAGAAGCTAAGTAGAATTTAACCCATCACATCTCAAAGTCTCTATTGAAAAATTCTAAAGGTGTTCTTTAAATGCCCCTAATGTAACATTTGTCTTTCAAAAAAAAAAAAAAAAAGAGGAGAGAGTAAGCCCCACTGGAAGATTTGTGTCTTCTTAGTGTTTTTGAAATGACATGAAAGGTGACCTGGCAAGGGGTTTTGTTCAAAGGTCAGTGTGAGATCCATATTCTCATCTTACATAATGGAAACTGGGCCCACTTCCCTGCCGTAGTTCCCCTCTGTCTGCTGTCCCCAAAGAGGCCTACTCAGGCCCTCACTCCTTTGCTCAAAAGTAGAAAGGCCCATACATCTTGGCTCAATTTCTAATCTTATTATTTTCTTCTCTTCACCCAAGCTAATGCTGTTCCAGCCAAATGCTGTGTACATTCCCAGCATTCTAGGAAAGTGTTTAAAATATCTCAGACAGACGTCCCATGAATCTAACTCTTCCTCTTGACATAGGTATGTGACTTTGGGGAAGTTACCTTCCTGGGCCTCAGTTTCCTCATCTGTAAAATAGAATTGTATTTCATACTTCAAAGGGGTGTTGTGAGGGATGATTAAAATAATCTAAGGTGCCTGGCATAGTGTCCAGAACCTAATACACACACAGTAATTAAATATTGCAGTTGTTATTATATTACTGACTTTCCATTTTTGTCAATTCCATTCTCCCTATCTAATTGCTTTCTCACCAGCTGCCTCCTCCCATCATACCCAAGTCTGATTTCTCTGAGGTTAGCTCACATCCTGCCTCTTGTATGAAATGTGGGACCTCCCTGGCTGCTCCATCTCAACATCAGCCTTCTTTGACAAGCTGCTCACTTTATGGCTTATTGAGCACTTAGAAATTGCTGCTTTGTTGGCATATCCGTTTTGCAATCCCCATCTTGGCTTCCAAGCTGGACTGCATGCTACTTAAGGCCAGGGTCATTATACCCATGCTTAACATGGTGGTCAATATAAAGTCAAAAGCCATTAAGCACAATATTTTGACCCTACATCCATATCCCATGCCTTTACCCTACTAATGTTCTTTGCTCTTTGCTCCAAGAAATAAATACAGACTTTCATTCTTTTATTCAATTCTTTATGAATATTACTGGTAGAAATAATCAATACAGAATAAAACTGACAGAAGATGAAGTACATTTAGTTTCCCCTATTTTTCCCTTAAAAAAATATTCTATATATACATATATATCCCCAGTATAAATATATATATTTTTTGACCCCAACCATTACCCATGCCCCCAGAGACCCAGTGGGGAGCCTAGACTTTTACCCTCACCAGGATGTAATAAGGAGCTCCCCACCCTGGCAGAGTCAGTTGAGACCACTTGGGAAGCCTAGACTTTCAACCACTACTGACACCACCACCACCACCACGATGCAGTAACAGGGCACCCCTCTCTCTCCCTACTGAGTGGTATCAGATAAAGCCTAGTGGAGAGGAGTTTTATCACCCTCCATCAGTAACACCCCTCTGGTGTCAATAGATGTCATGTGGGGAGCAGTAATGAGGCACTCTTAGCCCTCCCAGCCAGGGAGGTATCACTGGAGGCCTAGAGGGGAGCCAACATCCCCACCTCCACCCAGCAGTGGTGGAGAAAGCCCCCTCCCCCCAACTCAGGTGGCAATGGAGGCTGAGTGGGGAGCTGGACTTACACCCCTGCCTGGCAATAATAAGGCCTCAACCTTCTTCCCTTTCTAGAACAGTGTGAGAGGATGCCAGATAAAACAGCAGATCCAGTCTTACAATACTCAAAATGTCCAGGTTTCAATTCAAAATCACACTTCATATCAAGAACCAAGAATATCTCGAACTGAATGAAAAAGACAATAGGTGTCAATGTGAGGATGACAAATGTTAGAAACATCTAAAGATCTTAAAGAAGTCATGATAAAAATGCTTCAACAAGCAATTATGAACACACTTGAAACAAGCAAAAAATAAAATTGTCTTGGCAAATAGAAAGGCTTAAAAAAAAATACAAGATATAAAGAAGAACCAAATCGAAATTTTAGAACTGGAAAACACATTAACAAAAATAAAAAGCTCAGTGGATGAGCTAAACAGCAGAATGGAGGGGACAGAAGAATCAGTGAACTGTAAGACAGAACAATAAAAATTACCAACTCTGAGAAATAGAAAATTACAAAAAAAAAAAAAAAAAAAAAATTAGCAGAGCCTCATGGACCTGTGGGACTATAACAGAAGTTCTAACAGTCATGGCATGTCCCCAGAGGAGAGAAGTAAGAAGGTAGGGCTGAAAAAGTGCTCAAGGTAATAATGGCTGAAAACTTTTCAAATTTGGTAAAGAGCTAACCCTACATATTCAAGAAGTTGAGTGAACCCCCCCAAAAGAGTAAACCCATAGAAATCCATAAGACATATCATAGTCAAACTTCTAAAACTGAAGAAAAGAAAAAAATTCTTGATCAGAGAATGAGAAAATAAGCCACAGACTGGGAGAAAACATTTGCAAAAGAGTGGCTATATTAATATGAGACAAAGTGCACTTCAGAGCAAAAATTACCATAGACAGGACCATCATAAACTTACAAGAGAGTCAATCCACTGAGAAGACATAGTTCTAAACATCTATGTATAAACAACAGAATTACAAAATATATGAAGTAAAAACCAATAGAACTAGAAAAAGGAATAAAATCACAGTTGCAGCTGGAGACTTGAACACCCTTCTCTCAACAATTGATAGGACTTCTACAAAGAAATCAACAAAGATACAGAAAAACTTAACACCATCAACTAACAGGATCTAATCAACAGTTACAGAAAACCCCAGCCAGCAGCAGCAGAACACACATTCTTTTCCAGCGCTCATAGAACAAATAGCAAGAGAGATCATATCCTGGTCCATAAAATAAACTCAGGACATTTAAATTATTGAAATCATACAAAATGTGTTCTCTGACCACAAAAGCATCAAACTAGAAAACAATTACAATGATACCAGGAAAATCTCCAACAGTTAGAAATTAATCAGAACTCTTCTAAACGATCCCTAAGTCAACGTCTCAAAGGAAAATTTTTTAAATACATTGAATTTAATTAAAATAAAATGGCAGATTTGTGGGACACAGCAAAAGCAGTGCTGAGAGGGAAATTTATAGAATTAAGTACATTTAAAAAGGCAAAAATCTCAAATCAGTAATCTAATCTCTCACCTTAGAATAACCTAGAAATAGAGCAAAATTAAACCCAAAGCAAGCAAAGAAAATCGAAGAACAGAAATCAATTCAAATAAAATTGAAAAATTCTCTGAAAAATTCAATAAAATAGACAAACCGCTAACAAGACTGATAAAGAAAAAAGAGAAGACACAAATTATCAATATCATGAATGAAACAGCAATATCACTACAGACCCTGAAGACATCAAAAGGATAATAAGGGAATGCTATGAGCAACTTTACACAAAGTTTGACAACTTAGATAAATGGACCAATTCCTCCAAAAACACAAACTACCACAACTCACCCAATATGAAATAGATCATTTGAATAGCCCATAATCACTAATGAAATTAAATTCATAATTTTAAAACTCTCCCCCCAAAATCTCCTGGCTAGATGGTAACACTCAAGAATTTCACAAATGCTTAGACAAGAAATAACACCAATTCTACACAACCTCTTCCAACAAAATGGAAGAGAAGGGAACGCTTCCCAATTTATTTCATGAAGTTAGTGTTACCACAATACCAAAACAAAGACAGTGTGAAACAAACAAAACCTGCAGAATAATGTCACTCATGAATATAGATGTAAAAATCCTTAACAAAACGTTAGCAAATTGCATTCAACAGTATATAAAAAGAATTATGCACTACAACAAAGTTGGATTTATTCCAAGACTGCAAGGCTGATTCAGTACTTGAAAATCAATCACCATATTAATAATCCAGCACATTAGCAAATTGAAGAAAAGCACATGAACATATAAATCAATACAGAAACAGCATCTGACAAAATTCAACACCCATTCATGAATAATACTTTCAGAAAAATAAAAATAAAGCGGAACTTCCTCAACTTGATAAAGAGCATCTACAAAAAAATCTACAGCAAGCATTACACCTAAGTGAAAGACTACATGCTTTCTCCCAAGATCGGGAACAAGGCAAGCGTGTCCATTCTCACTGCTCTTATTCAACATCATGCTGGAAAGCAAGAAAAGAAAATAAAAAGCATAAGATTGGAAAAGAAGAAACAAAACGATCCTTATTCATAGATGACATGATGGTTTATATAGAAAATCCGAAGGAATCTATGTAAATCTTCTAATAAGTGAGTTTAGCAAGATCACAGAATACAAGAGCAGCATACAAAAATCAATCAGATTTCTATATATTATCAATGAACACATGGTCACTGAAATTTAAAAATACACTACCATTTACAATAACTCAGAAAAACTTACATATAAATCTAATAAAACATATATATGACTTACTTGCTGAAAACCACAAAAAGCTGATGAAAGAAAGAAGACCTAAATAAATAGACCTACTATCCATGGATTAGAGGACTCAACATAATAAAGATGTCAATTCTCCCCCACTGATAAACAGATTTATTGTAATTCCTCTTAAAGTCTCAGATTTTTAGTAGATATGGACAAGGTTATTCTAAGATGTATATGGAAAGGCAAAGGAACTAGAAGAGCTAAAACAATTTTGAAAAAGAGAAAGTGAGAGGAATCAGTCTGCCCAGTTTCATGACTTATTACATGGCTGCAGTAATTAAGACTATGTGATACTGATGAAGACATAGACACATACATTAATGGAACAGAATAAAGAAACCAGAAAGAGACCCACAGAAATATGTCCAATTATCATTTTCGGCAAAGATGCAAAAGCAATTTGATGGAGAAGGACAGACAGCTGAACATGATACTGCTGGAACAAGTGGATATCTACAGGCAAAAAGTAAGGAAGTAACAGAGAGAGAGAGAGGGAGGGAGGAAAGGAGGGAGGGAGAAGGGGAGGAAGGAAGGAAAGACTTCAACCCAAGTCTCACATCTTATACAAAAATTAACTCAAAGTGGATCATGGACTTAAATGCAAATTGTAATACAATAAAGTTTTCAGGAAAAAATCTTCAGGATCTAAAGTTAGGCAAAGAGTTCTTAAACTTGACACCAAAAGCACAATCTATAAAAGAAAAAATTGATAAATTGGACTTTATCAAAATTAAAAACTTTTGCTGTGTGAAGGAATCTGTTAAGAGGATAAAATGACAAGTTATGGGATGAGAAAATGCAAGTTTAAACTATAATGAGATATCATTATTCACCTATTGAATGGCTAAAATAAGAAATAGTGACAACACAGAATGCTGGCAAGGATGCAGAGAAACTGGATCACCCAGGCATTGCTGGTGGAAATGCAAAATGGTACAGTCACTCTGGAAAGCAATTTGGCAGTTTCTTCAAAAACTAAAGATGTAACTACCATATGACACAGCAATTGCAGTCCTGGGCATTTATCCCAGAGAAATTGACTTATGTTCATACAAAAACCTATATATGGATGTTTATAACAGTTTTATTCATAATAACCCAAAACTGAGTTAACCCAGATGTCCTTCAACAGCTAAAAGGTTAAACAAACAGTGGTACATCCATACCATGAAATACTACTCAGCAATGAAGAGGAAACAACTACTGATACACACGACAACTTAGATGAATCTCCAGAGAATTATGCTGACTGAAAAAAGCCAATCCCAAAAGGTTACATAGTGTGTGATTCTACTTATATAACATTAATGAAATGACAGGATGGCAGAAACGAAAAACAGATTAGTGGCTGTCAGGGATTATAGATGGGATGGAGGTGGAGGAAAGTGTTTATGGCGATAAAAGGGCAACATGAGGGGTCCTTCTGGTGAAGGAAATGTTCTGTATCTTGGCTGTCAATGTCAGTATCCTAGGTGTGATACTGTACTATAGCTTACAAGATGTTATCATCAGGAAAAGTTGGGTAAAGGGCATATAAGATCTCTCTGTCCTTCTTAAAACTGTATGTGAATCTACAATTATCTCAAAAGATTTCTAAAAACAAAATAAAACTAACATTATTGATTGCTGGAAAAAAATGCATTTTTGTTGTTGACAATGAGAACATCAAAACCTGAACCCAGGAAAATTAGATTTAGTAGAAATTTATTAACACAAAGTAAACTCAACAAAGGCTAAAACTGAAAATAGTAACAGTTGTTACTGACTAAAAATTGAAGCACATTTTCTCTATACATGTATCTATGTATAATTTGGCCTGGAAAAATTGAACTTGGTAGAAATAATTCCCACAACAACAGAAGCTGTAATTGGTCACATTTGATATTGTCAAGAACACTGATAAAATAAATGCAACCGGTCTCAATGCAAAGAAGTTTCGTAAATTGAAAACAAAAATAGAAAAATTTGGAAGCAATGCCTGTACCATTTAGAAAACTGATCACAGAATTGAATTGGCTTAAAGGAGTTTGTGTTAGAAAATACTCTCTCAATGAAAATGTAATAGCCTTAGTATTCTGACTTAAATATTTGTATTCAGTACTTAGCAGATCAAAACTATGGGATCAAAACATCCTATCATCTAGCCAAACCTTATGAAAAGTTTACTATGTGCCAGGCACTTGACATACACTAGACACTTTTACATTCATTTATCTCCTTTTATTTTATAACCTTTATAACATAAGTTAGCTACGGTATTTCACAGATGAAGAACTGAGGTTTACAGAGATTGAGAAAGATTTCTGAGATGCTGCTGTTAGTAAGTGGTAGAGCTGGGATTTGAACCCAGTTCTCTCCGACTCCCTATGCTGTTTCCATACATTACCGGCCTTTCAGTGATGAAAAGGAAATACACCATTGTGATTATAACCCAGACTCTGAAACCAGACTCTCCATGTTCAAATCTAATCTCCATCAGTTAACTAAGAGGGGCATTGGGCAAGGTTCTTTACCCATCCATGCATCAGTTTCTTTATTTACATGAAGGAAATAGAGTGCATAACTCATAGGGTCGTGGTGATTAAATGGATCAGCACATGTAAAGTATTTAGAACAGTGTTGAACACACAACAAAAACTCCATGTTAGCTTTTATTATATAATATTTTCTTGACTCCAACGCTGGACAAAATATTTTTGAAAAAAAAAAAACCAAAAAGAAGAAAGGAAGAAGTATTTTTGAAAATCTGATTTGCGAGGACACTCAGAATTTGGGAGGAATGAATGGTAAAATAACCTAAGTTTTGTCAAACATTAACATGTATATATCTTTTATTGTAGGATTTGAACAACAGATAGTGATACTAATTGCATTTGACCGGATATCAGGAGTTTTAAAGAAGTTACCTTTGGCTCTAGGGGATTGAAGTGTTTCTCCCCTGCCTATCTAATTGAATTAATTCCATATTGGACCAGCTTTTATTAATGTTCCTACTCTATGCTGATCCTGTAGTGACTGTGCATTGAGGGGAGAAAATACTGATTCAACTGAGTGTTCTCAGGCATTAATCCTTTCTGGGTATGGGATGTCACTGAAATGATCTGGAGCTGTATGCTTCTCCTTTGCGTGTATCTTGTAAAATTATTTTTTGAGACACCAAACACTTGCCAATTTGATTTTGCCTTTTTAAAAATCAGAAAGTTCTGGGTATTTTCCAATTCTATATCTAGTTGCAATCAGACCCATTTCCCTTTCTCATAGCACATGAAACCAGCATCATTCTATTTCCAGTTAATTTTTCTGTGCTTCTAAAGGAGTGATTGTTTCACTTTGATGCTGCAGATGTTGAAACTCACAGGAAGTAGGGGGTCAGATTCACTGGAAAGCTTACATTTTTGAGGTCAAGTAGAGGTGAGCTAATTCTCAAAAGGGGAGGAAGGACCACTTCAAAAGGTTCTGAATCTTATTTTCTCCATTAGCCTAATTGACACTTATACTGGGTGGATGATGGTAATTGCTTAAAGCCATGCCCCTTTCACTGCCTTGAAGGTGGAAAAGGGATAGAAGCCTTAGGTCCCTGTCATGGCACAGCGAGGGAGTCCTCCTGCAACCGTCTGAAAGTATGAGCTGCCAGGAACTACTCACCCCCCCCTTCTTTATAATCATTTTGTAAATGTCTTCTTTTTTTAACTTTTTATTTTATATTGGAATATAGTTGATTAACAACATTGTGTTAGTTTCAGGTGTATAACAAAGTGATTCAGTTATACATATACATGTATCTATTCTTTTTCAAGTTCTTTTCTCATTTAGGTTATTACAGAATACTGAGCAGAGTTCCCTGTGCTATACAGTAGGTCTTTGTTGGTTATCTATTTTAAATATAGCAGTGTGTACATGTCAATCCCATCCTCTTAAGCTCAGCTCAGAAACAGACCCATGTGTTAATCAAGGCTACAGATTGACTCTCCCTATGTGGCATGGAAGATGGCCACCAACAGCCTTAGTCTTATGTGTTTCTTATTTGCAATCCAAGAAGAGAGACTTCTCTGCCTCCAATATGGAAAATTCTAGGAAAGACTTGGATTGGACCAATTTGGGACCCAAGCCTTTCCCTTGGACCTGTCTCTGTCTATTATAGCCTTATAGCATACAGCATTATACTCCATCCAGTCTGCAAGTCAGGCCTCTTGTGGGCATTACAAAATGAGGTGAAGTGGGCAAGGATGCTCTCGAGATGCTAAATAGAAGAGAGGATATCGGGTAGCCCTTGGAACTCAGGAAGCAAGCTTCATACACATGAGGTAGCCAGAAAGCAATGACAGAATGATGAGATTTAGGAAATTATATGCCACAAGCAATAACTAGGATTTATTTAGGGTTGCTTAAATGGCAATGAAATGTTTCCATCTTTCCCTCTCATACTCCCTGTCTATTTTATTAATGCAAAAACAGGCCCAAATTTCTACGTCTCATTGGGAGATTAGTGATCTTGAGGGTCCTCCTGTTTCAGAACAGGTATATCTTTCATAAAATACAACTTCTTTGCATTGCTGAGATTATGGAAATAAGGGAGACCTCCATGGGGACACACCACACACACACACACACACAAACACACATAGTCAGAGATCTGAGTAGTTAGTATTGGAGAGTTGCTCTGAGGACATACAGGCAGAGTTGCTCTGAGGACAATTCCAAATAACAGTATGTCAAGAGGGAGAAGCTGACCCTGAGATTCACAATTTAGTCCAGGGACTATGGAAGGGGATGACATGGGTCCAGGTCAGCAGCTTTCCTGGTTCTGGCAGAAGAAACCACTCTGGAGACAAGCATCCTATTCTGTTTTCCACAGACCAAGAACAGCCAAATATGAGCTCAATAGATCATCACACAAGGACACAAATCATAATGAGTGATTATCAGCAGAAATAAAACAGATTAGGATGCATATGGATTTGAAATATTAGAATTCTCAGAATCAGAATAGAGAATAACCATATATAAATGTTTAAAGAAAAAGATGGGATCATAAAGATGAGCAAGCAGAAAGGAATAGCAAATATGATGAAGGAGATTTGAAAAAGACATAGAACTTTTTAAAATGACATATATAGTTTTAGCTATTAAAAAAATTCAGGGGGCTTCCCTGGTGGCGCAGTGGTTGAGAGTCTGCCTGCCAGTGCGGGGGACGCGGGTTCGAGCCCTGGTTTGGGAGGATCCCGCGTGCCGCGGAGCGGCTGGGCCCGTGAGCCACGGTTGCTGAGCCTGCGCGTCTGGAGCCTGTGCTCCGCAAGGAGAGGCCGCGATGGTGAGAGGCCTGCGCACCGCGATGAAGAGTGGTCCCCGCTTGCCGCAACTAGAGAGAGCCCTCGCGCAGAAACGAAGACCCAACACAGCCATAAATAAATTAAAAAAAAAAAAAAAATTCAGGGAGTGCGGTAATAGCATATTAAACATAATTGAGGAGTGAATTGGTGAACCTGAAGATAGATCTGTAGAAATTTTCTAGAAAGTAGCACAAAGAAACAAGATGTAAACTGCAAGAGAGAAAAAAAGAGACAAGGAAGGTAGAGTAAGAAGTTCCAATATCATATCAGAGTCCAGGAGGAAGGAGTAGATAAGACAGGTAAGAGGGCTAATTTAAAGGTAATTTTCTAAAACTGAGGTACATGAGTACAAGGACACAGTAATCATGGCAGTTACCCAACAAGACAAAGAAAAAGTAAATCCAAACATGGACATATTGAAGACAACATGCCAAGTACCAAAAACAAACTGAAGATCTTAAAAGCATTAAAAAAGAAAATGTACCACCTTCAAAGGAATGACAGACTGACAGCAATTTTCTCAACAGCAAAAACCAAAGCCAAGAGACAATGGAATAATATCTTCTAAATGCTGAGGGAAAATCACATCACAGTCATCCTAGAATTGTCCACCCAGCAAAAATACCTCCACTCATGAGAGTGAAATAAAAACGTTTTTAGAGAAACAGAAACCAAGTCTACTACCAATAGACCTAAGCCAGAAGAACTTTAAAATATGCACTCCAGGAAGAAGGGAAATAATCTTGGAAGAAAAGTCTGAGTTGCAAAAAAGTAAAGAAGTAGGCAAATATTAATATTGTCCATAAAATAATATTAACATTTAATTTCCATGTCTAACTTATAGAAATAAAAATGTTTAAGAAGACAAAATGAAAATACTCAGGATAATAGTATAAAAGTTGAAAGAGGAAATTGTTGTGCGATTTGCTAGGAGGGTTGAGGTACTATTGTTAGTGTTTAGTAGTTTTGCATGGTATAATTTCAAAGGTAACCATCAGAGAACAGAAAGAGAGTACAGCATCACTTCCAAACGAGTAGAAGGAAAAATGGAATGAGAAAGCCAATAAAAATGGAAAGTTTTAATAGTCAAGAAGAGAAAAATAGGCAGAGGGAAAAATAAATAGGAAGCAGAAGGTAACAGCCTAGTGGAAAGACAGACAAATCTGGCATCACGTTAATGAAACAGGACTAAACTCACCACACAATGGACGGAGATAGTCACACTAGATATTTTAAAACATTCAGCCGTGTGCTATTCACAGGGGACACATTCAAACATAAGGACAGGGAAAAGTTGGAAGTGAAAGATTTATGAAGCAAATATTAACCAAAAGAAAGATTTCTACTGTCAGAAAAGGTAGGCTTTAATACAGAAAAGCGTTATATAGATAGGGCCTCTGTGCAATAACAAAATGTTTGATGCATCTGAAAGATAAAACAATTCTAAAAAGTCTTATGTTACATGTAATGCAAAATTGATAGAGTACATAGGGAAATTAAACTCATCATCAGAGTGGGCAATGTTCAAGGTACATCTTTTATTTATTGATAGGACAAAAAATTAGTAAAAATATAAAAATGCAATTATCGTTTCATTTATCAAACATATATAGATTCCATATGACAATATTTACAAAGACTAACCATGGAATAGAAGAAGGGTTAAAATTTTCAAATATCCCTTATCATATGGACCAAGTTTTCCAACCACAGTGCAATTAATTTAGACCTCAAAAACATATGCTTAGAACTTTTAAATCTCACTTTTAAATACCTTTTGGATAAAAGACCCTGAGAAATTTAAATATATTTAGAACTAAACAATAATGAAAATACAACATACCAAGGCTTCTGGAATGCAGTAAAAAAGATACTACGAGAGAAATGAGAGAAATGTAGAGACTTAAATGCTTATTCGTATAAGAGAGGCAAGGCTGAAAATTAATGAACTAAGTACCCAACTTAAGATATTAGAAAAAGAACAACAGAATAAATTTAAAGAAAGATAACTTTAGGTGTCGAAATTAATGAAATAGAAAACAAAGATTTACAAAAACCAAAATTTGGTTCTTAGAAAACGCGGATAAAATAGGCAAGCCTCTAGCAGAATTGTGCAAGAAAGAGAAATGCACAAATAATATTAAAAATAAAAAGGGATATAATGAGAGATCCATCAGAGACTAAGAAGATAAGAGAGTACTATAAAAAACTACATGCCAAAGAATGCATAAAGATGCATTAACTTAGAAGAAATGAGCACATTCTTTTAAAAATAACCAACTCAAATAGAAATAGCTCATAACCATCAAAACAAGTGAATCAATTGTTTAATTTTCCTACAAATAATCACCAGGCACAGATGATTTTACAATCATCTGTAGTAAATTCTACCAAGTGTTCATGGAACATATCATTCTAATAGTATTCAAATTCTTTGAAGAAAAAAGAAAAAGAATATTCCCTAATTCAGTCTATGAGTCCACTCTACCTTTGATGCTAAAACTGGAAAAATATAATAAAGAAAAATCATAGGGAAACTTCATTTAGGAACATAAAGACAGTAATCCTACACAAATATTAACAAAATAAATCCTGCACTTTATGAAAAAAAATAACACATCATGACTCAGCTGAGTTTATTCCAGGAATGTAAGGTTTAACTTCAGAAAATCTGTAATTATCTTTCACCCCATTAGCATTACAAGAACAAAACAATATGGTTATTTCAAAAGAGAAAACACATTCGATGAAATTCAAAATATCTATTTATGATTTAAAAAATTAACTAGCTCAGAATCGAAAGGGATTTCCTTAATCTGATAAGGGAAGTCTAACCAAAACCTACACAAAATTATTTTTAATGGTGAAACAGTGAAGGCTTTTAAAATCAGGAAGAAAAAAGAAAAGAAAGAAAACATATAAGGTTTGGAAAGGGGAAAAAAAAACTTAAAATTCTCATTATCCACAGATGATATGATTGTCTATATAGATTCTTTTATCTACAACCTTAAAAGTTTATATATGCATAATACAGCTTTGTGTAATAGCCAAGAACAAGAAACAATTCAAAGTCCATCAGTAATAGAAAGGATACATAAACTGAAGCGTAGTCACACAATGGAATTCCATACGGCCAAGAGCATACCAATGATCAACAGCCATACTCAACAACATGGGTGAATCTCACAAACTTAATGTTGAGTGAAAGAAGCCAGACACCAAAGAGCACACACTGCATGATTCCATTTACATAAAGTACAAATACAGAAGGACTAACCTCTGCTGTGGAAGTCAGGAGAGTGGCTCCCCTTGGGTGGGGGGCTAATGGCTGGAAGGGGTCCAGGAATGCAGTGTGCAGTAAGGAGGTAAAGCGTGGGATGTAGAGTCAAATGGTGTGGGGTTTAAATGCCGGCTCTGCCACTCACCAGCTGACAGACTGTCCACGTGGGACGTAACCACTGTGAGACTCAGTTTCCCCCACTGGAAAATGGGCATAAGGATGGTCCCCACCTCACTGGATTGCTATGAGATGAACAAGATAATGTATGTGAAGTCTGTGGCTCAGGAAGTTCTGGAAAGTGATAGCTATGGTTGTTGTCAGTCTTGTTCTTCTTCCTGGACTCCTCCACTAGGAACCTAGTGATTCCTGGGGGTAAAACACAAAAAACAGAGTTTTCCCTTAGCAGATGGCTTTTGATTTCAAGACGTTTCCTTCAAAGACGCTTTGGGGACCCTCCAGACCCCAGCTATGGCCTCTTCAGTCGACACAGGTGTTGCTTTGTCCTTAGAACTCCTGCTGAGGTCACAGGCACCAAATGTCAAATGGTAAATTCTGCAAGGGGAGGGGGTGAGATACTAAATCAACTGCTTACTTGACTGCACTTCTTACAAATCTCAGACCAGCAAAACACACCTCTCATTCTTACCTTTATGGTCAGAGCTGCTTGAGTCTAAGGGCATTTTGGTTTGGAGGCTGTGTTTGGAAAACCTTCTGGTACCGCTCTATCCGGGACTAGTCAGGCAGCCTCCCACCCCACCCTCGCCCGGGCATGCACCGCCATTTATCATGAAAAGAATGCAGCACCTGCTTCCCCCGCTAAATTTCCTGCTTTTTGTAAAAGCTTCTAAAATAGATTTTGAATTGTACGGTTTTCATAAATGCTGTTTTTGCAAAGTGTTTCTAGAATAATTATTTGTGCTTAGTGTTTGAAAAATAACTTTGCTCAAAGAGAAGGAAGATAACGTGTCTAGTGACTATAACATTAATGGGAGCACCCCTGAGCCAAGTTGAAGGAGATGGAGATGAGACACGTGGATAATCAACATTTGAGCTCCTGGAAGGGAGCCATAAACAAGTGGCAGACTTCCGTGGAGCTTCGTGGATTCGTGTTCACTGAGCCTCATTCATTAGGGCAGTTGGGAAGCAGCAGGTGTACACACGTGTGCACATGTGTGTATTCCAAGGGGTGTAAGGACGAGAGATTGGTCCAAGCATCCTACCGATGTGACTTCTGCTTCATCCCAAGATGAGTCAGAGGCTTTCAAAGTATTGAAGAAGATAGGAAACGCTCCCCTAGTTCATGACGTAAAGCAGGAAGAAGCTTGAAGTGGGGCGGGCTGGGTTAGGGGTGCTGCACAAAAGCCCAAAATAAAAACAGAGCCTTCTCAGCCCAGAAAGAAAGCCACCCTATCCGCTGCCCAGGCTGGAAAAGACACGGTCCAGAACATTTATTCTGCCATGCTTCAGTCTTTCAGGCAGAAAAAGTCCTGGCAGAAGTTGATTTTGCAAGTTGAACAGAGAAGACTCCTCTTTGGAGTGGAGGGGATCAAATGATACTGGATGTGAAAGCACTTTGGAAAGGTAAAGGGATTATACAAAGGTAAGAGATCATTGTTATTAGTGGTGTGTTTGCTGAGAAGATGCCAGAATATTTCTTCTCCATAGATGATCATGACACCGCAAGGGCCAGTCGTGTCAGAGCGAGGATGGCGTCAGGTCAGGTGCCAGGAGGTGGGCCGTCAAGTGCAGCCCTACCGCTGATGAACCGCTAACTAAAAGCAAGCCCTTCGCCTCTCTGGCCTTGAGTTTCTATATCTGTAAATGGGGCATAATAATAACACCCTGCTCAGCGGGGTGTGGGAGGCCACATAGGTAAACATGCCCAGCTTGTGAAAGCCCTCAAAAAACCAGCTATTGTTTACTGAGCTCTTATTCTGGGCCAGACACCACGCTGAGTGCTTTTTGTCTAGTCTCCCATTAATCTTTACAAGAAACCCATGCGGTAAGAATGGTTATTCTCCATGTATGATGGAGACACGGAGGCTCCTTGTGGATGGAGGCCCTGAAAGGTCCTACTGGGTGCCCGAAACCCATAAGTGACAAGATCAAAACCCAAACACAAAACCCTGTGGTTCCAGCCCCAAGCTCTGTTCACTCTCTCCCATTTTTCCCCAATAAATGTTACTTGAATCTCAACTAGGTTGTCCATCTTTTGAAGGCAGGTCCTGTTTGTACTTCCTGAACTCTCATCCCAGAGCATCTGTTCTGGTATTGACTGCCATTAAATATTTACTGAAATTGAATTGTAATAGCTCTGTGGGAAGGTCCCTGCTGGCTGGGTCAGGCTCTGACAGCTGTTCTGTGACTCCACGTGACTCCCTGATCCAGGAGGAATGACCTCTGCACAGGGGAGCTCAGAGGCCATCATACACACAGCTTCCAAGGGCAGGTGATCAGACAACTGTGGCCGTCATCACCCTGAAAAGAGGGACCCAGATCAGGTAGCCTCTGGTGGCCAGGCAGGTGTCTGAGGCCCTGGGGGCCTCCTCCAGCCCAGCTGTAGGAGTGCAGGTTGGCTTATCTCAAAGCTTCCCAAAAATCACTTCAGAAGTAACATTCGAGCTGTCCCGCATTGTAAATCTTCAAAAAGATTTCTTCGAAAGCCTGACGTAAAGACTGTATTGTAGGAAACACTGCATCACCATCAACTTCCAAGTGAAAACTGCTAAAGTGTACACAGTGGACAATGCACCCAGCATTTCAAATTAAGGCTTTCTAACGTAGCATTTCTTCACTCTCACAGACAGATGCACACGGCCTGATTTGATATGATACCCAAATATAACCAAAGTGTAATTTAGGAAACTAAATTAAACTAGACCAAAGTGTAATTTATTTTTGAGTCGATGATAATACCACTGTAAATTTTCTTTAGGATAACTCCTTCTCGTGCCAGAGATAATAATGTTCCGGTCTTCAATTAAATGAAAGATTGAGTATTTCCTAGGGAGCTACTTGGTAGATGTGGCGAAGCCGCTTCCCTTGTGCTGCCACGTCTCCTCATTTTCCGTCTTTCTTGGGTGCTCTCCTTTCGTGCATTCGTCCCTCTTTGCGAGTGCCTAGTTCAGAGTTAGTCCCCTCGGGTATACATAAGTCTGGAGGAGGAGGACCGGTCCTCTGCCATTCAGAACCCAGGAGAGCACCCAGGAATGAGCAGGAGACAACCAAACTGTGCTGACGAGCATGGGCGGCTGGCAGGTGGGGCAGCGCACCAGTTTGGCACTATGCTCTACATCCAAGCAAGCCCCGCCCCTAGTGCAACGAGTCTCATTTATCAGGGACTGTTTGCCAGGCTGCAAGTGCTGTGTGGATTGGAACTCCAGTGTCCCATGGCCTCTCCAGCCTCTGTCATTGAACTGGCTTTTGTCTTGACCTGCTCATATAAGATCTTGGACTCCCACAAAGTCGCCTCTGGAAGTACCCAGAGTAGGTGCCCCTCCCCACCGTCATGCTTGTGGGCCATGTTCTGCCTCTGTCCCGCTCCCATCCTCCTGAAAGCCCGCGTGAGAGTCACTGGCACTACCCACGTGAGACCCCAGTGTCCCCATCTTCCTGCACAGCCATTGCTGCCAGGTTGTATGGTCCTACAGCACAGGGTGCCGTGTGCCCAGGATATTAAACTCCCCTGTCCGCCACTGTGAGCCCTGCTTTGTCCTAGGGACACACATGCCTGCCGCTCACATTCTTGTCTCACACAAGACAGTTCCTTCAATCCCTGCCTGCTGCCCTCCACACCCTGCCCCTTATCAGAGGCCAGCACGAATCCCCCACCACACTCAGAGCCCCAGTGCAGTTCAGTTCTTGTGTACTGACGCCTTCTGCCGGCCCCCAGCTCACCAGACCGGCCTGGACACGTTTGCTGTCAGTGAGGGCTCAAGGAAGGACACCCACTGTGGGAATACATTGGGTTTTTTTAGTTAACATGCTGTTTTGTTTTTAAAAACTGAGATAGATAGATGATAGATAGATAGATAGATAGATAGATAGATAGATAGATAGATAGATAGATAGATATGCGAGAAAGTTCTTCCTTACAGTAGAAAACTAACAAATAAATGTAAAAGGAATAATGGATTTAGAAAACCAGCACCTGGCAACCATCAACATAATGATAGATTCAGGCCAGAATCATCAATAGATGCTAAAATTAGTGGGTGAAATTTAGAGGAGTATATAGACCAACTCAAAGTACCTCCCCCCAAGATTCTTATTAATTACAAAGTAACCTTACAGAAGGGAAAATTAAGTCACTTTACCGTGGAAAAATCTGGCCCATACCCCCTTAACCAAATGATCAAAGCTAACATCACTGGTGATGAAACAAAGAGAGAGCAGCATGTGCCTCCTGATACGGTGCCCTGAGAAAAACCCAGCACCACAACTTTGGTGTTACTGCCCAGAGCATACGACCTGAATGCAATCACAAAGAAACATCAGACAAGCCCGAAGGAAGGGTCGTTCTACAACGTAAGTGGCCTGCGCTATGAAAAAATGTCAATATCATGAATGCAAAGAGATACTCAATAACTGTTCAAAATTAAAGCAGACTAAAGTGATGCAACAACTGAATAATATAGTCCTGGGTTTTCTTTTGCTATAAAGGACTTTATAGGAAAATTGATGACAACTGAATAAAGTCTGCAGGTTAGGGAATAGTATTGTATCAGTCTTACCCTGTATCAGTATATATGGTGAACCCTGTATCAGTGTATGTGGTGAGAGAGAAAATGATAAAACCAATATAGTAGAATGTTAACATTTGGGGTACAGGCAGACTTTGTGTATTGGGCTTTATTGTACTTCACAGATACTGTGTTTTTTACACATTGAAGGTTTGTGGCAACCCCGTGTCAAGCACGTCTATTGGCGCCATTTTTCCAACAGCATTTGCTCACTTCGTGTCTCTGTGTCACGTTATGGTAATTCTCGCAGTATTTCAAACTTTTTCATCATTATTATATTCGTTACGGTGATTGTGATCAGTGATCTTTCATGTTACTATTGCGAGAAGATTATGAAGGCTCAGGTGATGGTTAGCATTCTTAACAATAAAGTATTTTTTAATTAAGTTATATATGCTCTCTTAGTCACGCTATTGCACACTTAATAGACTATAGTGTAAACATAACTTTGATGTGCACTAGGAAACCACAAAACTTAGAGTGTCTCACTTTCTTTGATATTCTTTTTTCTGGAACCAAACCTGCAATATTTTTGAGGTCTGCCTTATTTGAGTGAAATTCTTTGCCCTAGCCTTGTAACTGCTCTGTAAATTGAAGTTAGGTCATCATTTATTTTTTTTAAATCTGAGTTTTTCTTTGAGATTTCTGAAGGCATGTTTGTATGTTGCCAAACCAGGGTGGTGGGAGAAATAGTTGCTGTATTCCCAGCAATAGCTAAATCCAGTCTTCTCCTTGGCTTTAAGGGCACAGCTGGTTTCCAGGTCTTTGCAAACAGAGAATCGTCACTGTTACCTGAATTTAAACCAGTTCTAAACCTTTTCATGGCTGTTTCAAAATAGCTTAGAAAAAATTGGTGGGGAAATGAGATGGGCGTGGGGTGAGGAGGGCTGCATTTCTAAAAGGACCCATACCCTGTACACCCTGAGCCCCCCGTAGGGTTGTCTGCTCGGCTTCTGAGAGGGAAAAGCTGCAAGGTCAAGGCAAGACCCTCCTTCCCCTTCATGCCAGGGGCCAAGAGCTCCATGTCCACAGATTCCTGCAAGCCTGCTCATGACTCAGGTCTCAGAGCTGATTTCTTACAGTCCTAAAAATAATTCGAAACTAGCCCAAAGCTACTCACACATCAGACAACCTGAGGGCACTCTTGCTGGCATCAGGAAACTCAGAGACCTAATTAAACTCTTCTTCCCCTCCCCTCCCTGGGAGCACAGACTAGGGGAGAGCAAATCATAATGGTCAGATCCACGTGGGTGTCTCCTGAGGGGAGGGGGTGACCTCAAATCCCAGCAGAAAAGCAAAGAAGGTGGGAAGACTGTGGGATCCTGGGCTGCCTAAGGCTGGTTTCCAAGAAAGATGTGTCCCTGCTGCTTCTCTCTTTTGTTCAGGGGCCCGCCAGCCCTCTGACAACCGCCCATATGTCCAGCTGGGGCAGTCCCACTAGGAGAAAAGAGACCTAGATATCTGTGCTAGAGACGGGCTTCAGAGCAGTATGTGGGCCGTGGCAACTGGAAAAGACTATTTTCAGTTGAATCTGCAGCAATCTACCATTCCCCTCCTATGTGGGAGGGACTGATATAAACCAGGGACGAGGCAGTTCTCCCAAGCTTAGTTAGGATGTGACCTCAGGGTTGGGCAGGAGGAAGTTATAGGACTAGAGTCCCCACCTCAACGCCTCCTCCCCACTGTCACGTACCCTGAGTGAACAGGAAGTGTTTATACACCTGGGAAGTATGCAAGAACACTTCTTAGTTTTGAATCAAATAAATAACATCGAGGCGACATTCAGTGTTCATTGTGTACCTTCCTCATTCCAGGCACGATGCTAATCGCTCCAGGAGATGATCTCTTTTCGTCCTCCCAACCGTCTATGTGGTACGTATTATTAGTCCCATTTGAGAGTTGAGGAAACTGAAGCTGAGAGAGGCAATTTCCCAAGTCACCTTTGAGAAAGTGGAAGAGCAGTTAAGTTTGCAATCAAACAGGGAAGCCAAACAACCACATGAAATATTAAACAGCAGTAAAAGAGCTCTTTGGAGAAGGGTTTCACCCTAGACTTTGTCCATGACCTCGCCAGTTTCAAGGCTTCAGTCCTCTCCATGCAAAGCCCCCTAAACCTGTAGCTCCAGGTCCGGCCTCTCTCCTGTGCTACAAAAATTCCCTAAATGCTTGCTGTCTGCTTGCTGTCTCCTCCAGGTCGCCCTCTCTGGAGCTCACACTCAGCCTGGCCAAAACTAAGCTCACCATCACTTCTACGTTCATCCCAGACTAACTCCTCATCCGATGTGTCTATTTCTCGGCAGTGACACCATCTCCTAAAGACAAAGGTTTGAAATCTTGAGCTTTCCATCACTGTTCCGTTATATGCTGTCTGAAATACTTTTTTCTCATTTTCCTTCCTCTCCCATACCTGCAGCTCTTCTTTCACCTATCCTCCCTCACCCATCTAAGGAAATCTGGGCTCTCTTTTAGCAGAAAAATATGATAGAACTCCTTCCTCATCTATCCACCAGTGCCTAAGAATGATTTTTTGAAAGTTGATCAGTCAGAAAAAGGAATGTCAAATCCTGGACGCTCACTTTACCTAGATCCAATTTTAATGATTCACATACATACCTTTATTATCTAACAAAATGGGACGAGGATACTCAGCGTGAAGAAAAAAACATTTTTTTAGACTCTACCAAGCCTTGTGCCAGGTGCTCTCACATACATTATCTAACTTAATTCTTATAACAACTCTGCAAGGTAGATACGATAAAACTCACTTTATAGACAAGTTCAAAATCAAGCTCAAAGGGTGGGAGGGAGGGAGACACAAGAGGGAAGAGATATGGGGATATATGTATATGTATAGCTGATTCACTTTGTTATAAAGCAGAAACTAACACACCATTGTAAAGCAATTATACTCCAATAAAGATGTTAAAAATTAATTAATTAATTAAAAAAAAAATCAAGCTCAAAGAAGCTGAATAACATGCTCAAATCATACACCTAGTGAGTCTAGAAGCCTTTCTCTTCTCTTTTACAATCTCTCCCTAAGTGATCTCACCCAGATTTAAAATATCATCCATAAGCTGATAATTTTCAGCTTCATGTCTACAACTCTGTGTTCTGGACCTCTTACATCCCCCCTTAAATGGCTAATCCACCTAGATAAATTAACATGTCCAAAACCCAAGTCTTGGATTTTCCCCTCCCCCACTAAAACAGTTTCTCCAAGGCTACTGAAACTTCGGCCTCATCCCTACCACTCTCTCCCTTGCCCTCCAAGCTCCAGTAACACAGGCTGATTTGGTATGACTTAAACATGTTAATCTTATTCTTGCTACAAAGAGTATGTATTTACAAGGAATATCCTTCCCCCAAATCTTCCTTCTAGCTTTTTCCTTCACAACTCAGGTCTCTCACCTCCTCAGAGAGTTTCCCTAACTGTCTAGCTCAAGTAGCCTGTTGGTCCCACCACTCTCTATCCCATCATTCTATTTTCTCCTTAGTACATATCAGTACATATGTGAAATTAATTTTTAAAAATATGTTAGTTGGTTCTCTCCCCAGACCACATAGTAAGCTCCATGAAGGCAGACACTTTATTTCTTATATCCCAGTTCCTAGTATAATACCTGACACAAAATGGGTGCTCAATAAATATATGTTGAATCAAAGAATGAAAGAGTTTTAGAATAAGAATTGAACACAGGCTTGTGTAAATGCAAACCTCATGCTGGATGAAGGTTGAATGATGGCTACTTGTCTTGGAAATCACAAGATGAGGCAAGTTCCTAGGTGTGCATCAATTTCATTAAACCCTTTGTAGTCAGTTTGATCCCAAATAAGCTAAGGTCAGTGGTGGGTAAGAAGCAGGGGCCTGGGGGCTGCCATGGTGTTCCATAGTCAGTGCTCCCTTGAATGATCCATGCTTCCATCTCCATGCCAGGATGGCTATTGTGACATGGATTCAAACCTCTAATTTCACCCTGAGGTAGACACTACTAGCTGCCTTCCCAATAGGCATTTCCATCTTCCTAATGCCAAGAGTAATTCATGCATCTACCATTAGCTTGCCATGAGCTTTGGGGAAAGCTGGATACATCCTTAATCCCAAGGGTCTATATGAGTCTAAGCCAGTCATGGTGGTCCCATTCCCATTGCCTGTGACCGGTTTAGGCATGAACATGGTATGCGGTCCTGGCTAAGGACACATGAGGGGAAATCTGTGTGGGGCTTCTGTGAAAGATTCCTTCACTTGCCCAAGAGAGACACAAGGAAAGATAGTTTCTTTTCTTCCACAAGAGTAATTGTGTTATTGTGTCTGGGTGTGGCACAGTGGAACTAAGGCAGTCATCATGAGCTCACAACAAAGCTCATGTGTTGAAAAGGGCAGAATAGAAGTATGGACAGAAACTGGGGCCTTGATGCTAGATGAGCCACTGAATTAACCAACCCCTGCAGCACCCTACCTCGAGATCTCTTTTTATGGGAGATGATAAGGACAATGGTCTTTACTGTCCAAACCATTCTGAGTTGAGGTTTCTGTTTCTTTCAGCCAAAAGCAGGCTCAAGGAGCCATGCCCTGATGAGGCTTTGTTGATCTACTTCTTGGCTCTGTTTCAGGCCTACATCAGTCAAAGTCAAATTGTTGCTGCCTTTAGCAACAATTGGTCACATCTGGTCCTCGGTCCTGAACTAGCCTCACTATGTGGAATCCTTCCAGATCGAGAAGAGCCACATGAAATAAATAATATTTTTGACATATTTATTGCACTTTGCATTTTATAGAGGTTTCAGTATTTCCTTCTAAATGCTTAAGCATCTAGTATGTGCCAAGCATGGCACAAGCAGCATGATATAGCTGTGAAGGCAACAGACAAGATCTGTGTCCTCATGAAGCCTACAAGGAAACAAGTACAATAATTTCAGATTGTGGTGAGTGACGTGCAGGAAATAAATAAGGCAATGAAACAGAGAGTAACCAACCAACTGCAGTAGGAAGACTTCTTAAGACCTGATGGTCAGGGAAGGCCTCTTTGAAGAGGTGACCTTTTCTCAGTTGTAACTTGCATCTATTTTTTCTATTATTGAAAAATGTGCATAATATAAAATTTACCATTTTAACCATTTTTAGTGTATAGTTCAGTAGCATTAAGTACATTCACACTACTATTCAACTATCATTACCTTCCATCTCCAGAACTTTTTCATCATCCCAAACCTAAATTCCATATCCATTGAACACTAACTCCCCATTCCTCTCTCCCCCCAGCCCCAATGACCACCATTATGCTTTCTGCCTATGAATTTGACTACTCTTGGTACCTCATAGAATTAAAATCATACAATATTTGTCATTTGTGGCTGTCTTATTTCACTTAGCATATGTCCTCAAGCTTCATCCATGTTGAAGCATGCATCAGAATTTCCCTCCTTTTTAAGGCCAAATGATATTTCATTGTATGGATACACCATTTTGTTGATCCATTCATCCATTGATGAACGCTTCAGTTCAAGAAGGTGACGTTTGAAATGAGAGCTAAAGAATGAAAAGAACCAGCCATCCAAACCCAAAGAATGTACAATGCTGAGAGTGGACCATAGTGTAAACTATGGACTTTCAGTGGTTATGATGTGTTCTCATAGGTTCATTGCTGTAACAAATGTACCACTCTGGTGGGCGATGTTGATAATGGGGAAGACTGTACATGTGTGGGCACAGGGGGTATATGGGCAATCTTTGTACCACCCCCTCAATTTTGCTATGAACCTAAAACTGCTCTAAAAATATAAAGTCTTAACATAAAAAAAAAAAAGAGCCAGTCACAGGAATTTCCAAGGGACTGGTTTCTCGGCAGATGGGGCAGCAATGATAAAGGCTGGGAAACTTCTAATCTTTCCTGAAGACTCAACTCCAAAGCCAGCCCCTCTGCAGTTTTCTCTCACATCCCTGAGCAGCTGGTCACTCCCTGTCTGTGCTTCCAAGGACTTTTACCTGTATTTATCCCATCGCACCGTTGTCTCTCCTACCAGGCTGTGGTTCCGTCACCCTTCCGAACACACATTTTTTTTTTCCAAGAGCTGCAAACAACTGCAAAACGGTGAATTTGAGCTGCCAACAAACTGTGAAAATGATGGATTTGAGTTTCTCTTTACTTTCAGCCCCATAAGGCAGAGGAGACAAGGAACACGATGAAACAGCAAATGCAGGCGGAGGAGGAAAAGAAGCAAAGGGCCGGCGTCATCTCCGAGCTAAGCCTTGAATTTAGAGCCACAGCTTCCTGGAGCTGGGAGGGATATTGCAGATCCTGTAATACAAGGTGTTTGCTTTGTTCTGGGGTGAAATGTTTTGTGCAAGCTTCCTGGACGGACACGGAGAGGCTGGGAGAACAGCAGGCTCTTAGCAGTCCTGAGAGGTGGTTAAAGCAAGTTTTCAGTGCCCCTCTGTATCTTCCTGGTGTCCCATTGGCTGGAGGACCTCACATTATTCCACGGTTGGTGGGCTTCTGGGGCAAAGGGGTCCTTGCAGGACCCCCTCAGCTCATACCTGCAAGGGCTGCAAACAGCCCTGGGTGACTTGCTGTGAATCTTTGCTAACAGGAAGGAAAATGGTGGTTACTCCCATTGCCCCAAAGATCCTGGGTCCCAGAGAGAGAGAGAGAGAGACTTGGTCTTACTCCAGAGGATGCCATCCCATCAGCTGGGAGAGGGTCGCTGGTGGTGCGGAGGCCCCAGGTGCACTCTAGCGGTTGGTGGGTGGGCAGACCATCCTGAAACTGGCTGTTCAGAGGTGGCCCCTGTGCTTTGCTCGCCCACATGGCCTTGAACTAGTCAGAGCTGCCACTGCGCTTTGCGTGAACTTGCCCTCTACAGCCCAAGCCATCCTTCTCTGACTCTCTGTCACAAAGCTGATTAACACTCTCTCTCGGAATAATTCCCAGGCCCCTCAATCCCTTTCAAAAGCTATTTTCTCCCTTTACATGGAGCACAATTTTGTGGGGACAGAGGATATCGAATAATGCCAATGCTGAATTCTCAGAAAATGGCCAGACGTTAGATCAGTATGTATGCATCCCTCACATAGAAATCGGAAGATGTTCGTCTTTTGTTTATTGACTAGGCGATCAAAAAATTACTCAGAGTCTACTGTGTGCTCAGAACTAGGCATTTTGGAAGAGACGGCACAGCCTGACATGGTCCTGGCCATTCACAGAATTATCAACCTGCTGAGAATGACTAGCACACGTGAGAAAATGAGAGAGAAGCTGAATGCTATTGTGTGTGGCCCTAACCCTTTGTGCGTAATTACAGGCTGCCATCCATCCCTGGGAAACACACCCTTTCTATAGGATGGGTCTCCCTCGGAGTATTTTTGAAGGTGAACGAGGCACTGTTCTTCCGGATGTGGCATTCCTGCCAAACTCTCTAGCATATTCGTCACCTGAATAAATCTGATAAACAAATGATACTCTTTACTCCTTGGAGCAAACACCAAGTACGGATGCTGCATGTGGACCCTGACGACGGAGGGTCATCTCAGTGACAGCTCATTATCACATGACCTGGAAAGCCAAGGTTGCCCATGTCCCCGCCCCTCACCAGGCGGGGCCACGTCCCCTTTGCCTGCAGGGATTCCCAGGGTGACGGCTCTGTGTCTGCGGCTATGGCCACACCAGGCACGACTGCCGATTGTTTCCCTGGGGCTGACCTCATACACCTCACACTTTTGTCCTCTGGGCTGCTGGGAATGTCCTTTGGGGTTTTCCCATCTGAGCTGCCATCTCTCTGCAGTGGCCCCTGCCCTTCCCCTCTTCCTCTCTTCCTGGGGGAATCACAAGGTTTAGGGAAAAGATAGAAGCAATTCCTCTCTAAAGAATTCCGCATTTGGCTATTTGTTCCCCCTGTGATGGGGCTCAATCACAGCCACCACCTCTGTCCAGAGTTACAAGTGCAAAGCAACCCAGAGAAGGGAGAAGTCAGTGTGGAAGGAAAAGGGCTGGGAAGGCTGCCTGGAGGAGGCACCTGATTGTGTCTTTGACATATTGGCATGATTAGAAAGAGAGGGGAAGGGGAGACCCCAACAGGGTGAAGAACTGGGGCAGATCTGAGCAGACTGGGGGGGGGGCAAGCTGAGGGTGACACCAGGGGGCAGAAGGGCATGGAGGAGCCTGGTGAGTCCAGGACAGAGGGCCAGGGGAGGAGGTGAATAAGGTCCACTCCCCAGCCAAGAGTGAGCACTTACTATGGGTAGGTACTGTGCTAGGTCCTGGGGACAGAGCAAGGGACAAACAGGAAAATCTTACTGCCACCACATGGGAATGTGACGGAGCTTATATCCTAGTGGGCAGAAGCATTCTAGGAGTAAAATAATAAGTAAATTGTATAGTATTTAGAACCCGATAAAGTGCTATGGAGGAGAATAAAGCAGGGAGAGTGAAAGGGAGAGCTGGAGAGGCTGAGGAGTATCAAAATGTAAATGTGATGGTTAGAGAAGGCCACGCAGAGATAAGTGACATTTGAGCAAAACTATGAAGGAGTTGATGGAGTGAGCCATGAGAGGAGCTGAAGGAAGAGTAACCCAGGCAGATGGACCAGCAAGTGCAAAGGCCCAGGGGTAGGAGCTAAATCCACATATCCACAGAATAGCAAAGGGACCAACACGGCTAGCATGAAATGAGCAAAGAGAGAATAGGAGATCAAGTTAAATAAGTCATGGGGAGGTGGATTGTGTAGGGCCTTGTAGACCCCTGGATGGGCTTTCTTTGCCTTTTTATTGTCCTCTGAGTGACATAAGGAGAGATTTAGCAGCTCTCTCTGATGGCTTGGTCAGCAAGAGGGGGGGAAGCAGGGAGGCCAATTAGGAAAGAATGCAACAACCAAGGCAAGCGGTCATGATGGCGAGGACCAGTGTGGTGGCCGTGAAGGTGAGAAGTGGTGGAGGCTGGGTGGTGGTTTTTTTTTTTTTGGCCACATCGTGGCATGCAGGACTGAACCCATGCCCCCTGCAGTGGAAGCATGGGGTCCTCACAACTGGACCGCCAGGGAATTCCCCTGGGTGTGTTTTTAAAGTGGTCTCAACAAGCTGGCTGTAGCCGATGATATAGTCTGGGGTGTAAGAGAAAGAAAGCACTCCAGGAAGACGCCAAGGTTTTCCACCTGAGTAATTGGAAAGAATGAGGTTCAATTAATGGTGATAGTTACTTGGTTGGGGAGGGGAAAGGACCTGGTGGGAGGGGTGGAGTTTCAACTATAGAGACTCTGATTTTGCCTTGCAGGCAACAGGAAGGATTTTAGTGTTTGTGATGAGATGAACGTTCCAGAAAGGCAAATCTGGCAGTAATATTTAAGAGGGGCTAGAGCAGAGAAAGACCTAAGATTAGGGACTCTGCTTTAATCTAGACATGAAGTGATATTTATGGGAATGAAAGTAGAAAATCTATGTAGAATGCAAATGTGCAATGGAGTCTTTTTTTGAGACCCACTAAAAACAGGCTGAACCTTCCCATGTCCCACAGTAGGTCCTATGTCCTCCCTGATGTTTCTGTGATTTCAAAACCTTACGTTTGTACAGCCATTTCTCACGCTGTCCTTTGAGCACTGATCTCGCTCTGTCTCACTTCTTAGAGCTGGTAACTTCTCTCTGACTTGGGAGGTGGGACATCCCCTTTTCTTGATTTTTCTCCCAAACTACTCACACAGGAAAGCAGGGGGTAGTCAGCTTTATTGAAGATTTGTAGGGTCATGATGGTGGCATGGGGTGTTGGGAGGTGACATTGCGCTCCTGCCCCCAGGAAGCTTAAGGACACCTTGTTCTTAAAAAGCTGCTCCACAGTTACAGAAAGATAGAGAAGATGAAAAGGCAGAGGGCTATGTACCAGATGAAGGAACAAGATAAAACCCCAGAAAAACAACTAAATGAAGTGGAGATAGGCAACCTTCCAGAAAAAGAATTCAGAATAATGATAGTGAAGATGATCCAGGACCTCGGAATAAGAATGGAGGCAAAGATTGAGAAGATGCAAGAAATGATTAACAAAGACCTAGAAGAATTAAAGAACAAACAAACAGAGATGACCAATACAATAACTGAAATGAAAACTACACTAGAAGGAATCAATAGCAGAATAACTGAGGCAGAAGAACGGATAAGTGATCTGGAAGACAGAATGGTGGAATTCACTGCTGTGGAACAGACTAAAGAAAAAAGAATGAAAAGAAATGAAGACAGCCTAAGAGACCTCTGGGACAACATTAAACGCAACAACATTCGCATTATAGGGGTCCCAGAAGGAGAAGAGAGAGAGAAAGGACCAGAGAAAATATTTGAAGAGATTATAGTCGAAAACTTCCCTAACATGGGAAAGGAAATAGCCACCCAAGTCCAGGAAGCGCAGAGAGTCCCATACAGAATAAACCCAAGGAGAAACACGCCGAGACACATAGTAATCAAAGTGGCAAAAATTAAAGACAAAGAAAAATTATTGAAAGCAGCAAGGGAAAAATGACAAATAACATACAAGGGAACTCCCATAAGGTTAACAGCTGATTTCTCAGCAGAAACTCTGCAAGCCAGAAGGGAGTGGCATGATATACTTAAAGTGATGAAAGGGAAGAACCTACAACCAAGATTACTCTACCCGGCAAGGATCTCATTTAGATTTGATGGAGAAATCAAAAGCTTTACAGACAAGCAAAAGCTAAGAGAATTCAGCACCACCAAACCAGCTCTACAACAAATGCTAAAGGAACTTCTCTAAGTGGGAAACACAAGAGAAGAAAAGGACCTACAAAAACAAACCCAAAACAACTAAGAAAATGGTCATAGGAACATACATATCGATAATTACCTTAAACGTGAATGGATTAAATGCCCCAACCAAAAGACATAGACTGGCTGAATGGATACAAAAACAAGACCCATATATATGCTGTCTACAAGAGACCCACTTTAGACCTAGGGACACATACAGACTGAAAGTGAGGGGATGGAAAAAGATATTCCATGCAAATGGAAATCAAAAGAAAGCTGGAGTAGCTATACTCATATCGGATAAAATAGACTTTAAAATAAAGAATGTTACAAGAGACAAGGAAGGACACTACATAATGATCCAGGGATCAATCCAAGAAGAAGATATAACAATTATAAATATATATGCACCCAACATAGGAGCACCTCAATACATAAGGCAACTGCTAACAGCTATAAAAGAGGAAATCGACAGTAACACAATAATAGTGGGGGACTTTAACACTTCACTTACACCAATGGACAGATCATCCAAAATGAAAATAAATAAGGAAACAGAAGCTTTAAATGACACAATAGACCAGGTAGATTTAATTGATATATATAGGACATTCCATCCAAAAACAGCAGATTACACGTTCTTCTCAAGTGCGCACGGAACATTCTCCAGGATAGATCACATCTTGGGGCACAAATCAAGCCTCAGTAAATTTAAGAAAATTGAAATCATATCAAGCATCTTTTCTGACCACAACGCTATGAGATTAGAAATGAATTACAGGGAAAAAAACGTAAAAAAGACAAACACATGGAGGCTAAACAAGACGTTACTAAATAACCAAGAGATCACTGAAGAAATCAAAGAGGAAATAAAAAAATACCTAGAGACAAATGACAATGAAAACACGACGACCCAAAACCTATGGGATGCAGCAAAAGCGGTTCTAAGAGGGAAGTTTATAGCTATACAAGCCTACCTAAAGAAACAAGAAAAATCTCAAGTAAACAATCTAACCTTACACCTAAAGAAACTAGAGAAAGAAGAACAAACAAAACCCAAAGTTAGCAGAAGGAAAGAAATCATAAAGATCAGAGCAGAAATAAATGAAATAGAAACAAAGAAAACAATAGCAAAGATCAATAAAACTAAAAGTTGGTTCTTTGAGAAGATAAACAAAATTGATAAGCCATTAGCCAGACACATCAAGAAAAAGAGGGAGAGGACTCAAATCAATAAAATCAGAAATGAAAAAGGAGAAGTTACAACAGACACCGCAGAAATACAAAGCATCCTAAGAGACTACTACAAGCAACTTTATGCCAATAAAATGGACAACCTGGAAGAAATGGACAAATTCTTAGAAAGGTATAACCTTCCAAGACTGAATCAGGAAGAAATAGAAAACATGAACAGACCAATCACAAGTAATGAAATTGAAACTGTGATTAAAAATCTTCCAACAAACAAAAGTCCAGGACCAGATGGCTTCACAGGTGAATTCTATCAAACATTTAGAGAAGAGCTAACACCCATCCTTCTCAAACTCTTCCAAAAAATTGCAGAGGAAGGAACACTCCCAAACTCATTCTATGAGGCCACCATCACCCTGATACCAAAACCAGACAAAGACACTACAAAAAAAGAAAATTACAGACCAATATCACTGATGAATATAGATGCAAAAATCCTCAACAAAATACTAGCAAACAGAATCCAACAACACATTAAAAGGATCATACACCACGATCAAGTGGGATTTATCCCAGGGATGCAAGGATTCTTCAATATACGCAAATCAATCAATGTGATACACCATATTAACAAACTGAAGAATAAAAACCATATGATCATCTCAATAGATGCAGAAAAAGCTTTCGACAAAATTCAACACCCATTTCTGATAAAAACTCTCCAGAAAGTGGGCATAGAGGGAACCTACCTCAACATAATAAAGGCCATATATGACAAACCCACAGCAAACATCATTCTCAATGGTGAAAAACTGAAAGCATTTCCTCTAAGATCAGGAACGAGACAAGGATGTCCACTCTCACCACTATTATTCAACATAGTTCTGGAAGTCCTAGCCACGGCAATCAGAGAAGAAAAAGAAATAAAAGGAATACAAATTGGAAAAGAAGAAGTAAAACTGTCACTGTTTGCGGATGACATGATACTATACATAGAGAATCCTAAAACTGCCACCAGAAAACTGCTAGAGCTAATTAATGAATATGGTAAAGTTGCAGGATACAAAATTAATGCACAGAAATCTCTTGCATTCCTATACACTAATGATGAAAAATCTGAAAGAGAAATTATGGAAACACTCCCATTTACCATTGCAACAAAAAGAATAAAATACCTAGGAATAAACCTACCTAGGGAGACAAAAGACCTGTATGCAGAAAACTATAAGACACTGATGAAAGAAATTAAAGATGATACCAACAGATGGAGAGATATACCATGTTCTTGGATTGGAAGAATCAACATTGTGAAAATGAGTATACTACCCAAAGCAATCTACAGATTCAATGCAATCCCTATCAAATTACCAATGGCATTTTTTACGGAGCTAGAACAAATCATCTTAAAATTTGTATGGAGACACAAAAGACCCCGAATAGCCAAAGCAGTCTTGAGGGAAAAAAATGGAGCTGGAGGAATCAGACTCCCTGACTTCAGACTATACTACAAAGCTACAGTAATCAAGACAATATGGTACTGGCACAAAAACAGAAACATAGATCAATGGAACAAGATAGAAAGCCCAGAGATTAACCCACGCACCTATGGTCAACTAATCTATGACAAAGGAGGCAAAGATATACAATGGAGAAAAGACAGTCTCTTCAATAAGTGGTGCTGGGAAAACTGGACAGCTACATGTAAAAGAATGAAATTAGAATACTCCCTAACACCATACACAAAAATAAACTCAAAATGGATTAGAGACCTAAATATAAGACTGGACACTATAAAACTCTTAGAGGAAAACATTGGAAGAACACTCTTTGACATAAATCACAGCAAGATCTTTTTTGATCCACCTCCTAGAGTAATGGAAATAAAAACAAAAATAAACAAGTGGGACCCAATGAAACTTCAAATCTTTTGCACAGCAAAGGAAACCATAAACAAGACGAAAAGACAACCCTCAGAATGGGAGAAAATATTTGCAAATGAATCAACGGACAAAGGATTAATCTCCAAAATATATAAACAGCTCATTCAGCTCAATATCAAAGAAACAAACACCCCAATCCAAAAATGGGCAGAAGACCTAAATAGACATTTCTCCAAAGAAGACATACAGTCGGCCACGAAGCACATGAAAAGATGCTCAACATCACTAATTATTAGAGAAATGCAAATCAAAACTACAATGAGGTATCACCTCACTCCTGTTAGAATGGGCATCATCAGAAAATCTACAAACAACAAATGCTGGAGAGGGTGTGGAGAAAAGGGAACCCTCTTGCACTGTTGGTGGGAATGTAAATTGATACAGCCACTATGGAGAACAATATGGAGGTTCCTTAAAAAACTAAAAATAGAATTACCATATGACCCAGCAATCCCACTACTGGGCATATACCCAGAGAAAACCGTAATTCAAAAAGACACATGCACCCGAATGTTCATTGCAGCACTATTTACAATAGCCAGGTCATGGAAGCAACCTAAATGCCCATCAGCAGACGAAAGGATAAAGAAGTTGTGGTACATATATACAATGGAATATTACTCAGCCATAAAAAGGAACGAAATTGAGTCATTTGTTGAGACGTGGATGGATCTAGAGACTGTCATACAGAGTGAAGTAAGTCAGAAAGAGAAAAACAAATATCGTATATTAATGCATGTATATGGAACCTAGAAAAATGGTACAGATAAGCCAGTTTGCAGGGCAGAAGTTGAGACACAGATGTAGAGAATGGACATATGGACACCAAGGGGGGAAAACTGCGGTGAGGTGGGGATGGTGGTGTGCTGAATTGGGCGATTGGGATTGACATGTATACACTGATGTGTATAAAATTGATGCCTAATAAGAACCTGCAGTATAAAAAAACAAACAAAACAACTAATACTAAACTTTCATTGGGTTATTTGTATGGAAATATGTTAATATAAATGTTTCAGACATTACATGAAATTTCTAAAAATCTTATATTTGTATTTGTATGGAAATATGTATGGAAATATGTTAATAAAAATGTTTCAGACATTACATGAAATTTCTAAAAATCTTATATTTGTATTTGTATGGAAATATGTATGGAAATATGTTAATATAAATGTTTCAGACATTAAAAAAAAAAAAAAAAAGCTGCTCCACTGCGTGTGTCTTTTTTTTTTTTTTTTAATTTTTATTTATTATTTATTTATTATGTTTATTTTTGGCTGTGTTGGGTCTTCGTTTCTGTGTGAGGTCTTTCTCCAGTTGCGGCGAGTGGGGGCCACTCTTCATCGCGGTGTGCGGGCCTCTCACTATCGCGGCCTCTCTTGTTGTGGAGCAGAGGCTCCAGACGCTCAGGCTCAGTAGTTGTGGCTCACGGGCCCAGTTGCTCCGCGGCATGTGGGATCTTCCCAGACCAGGGCTCGAACCCGTGTCCCTTGCATTGGCAGGCAGATTCTCAACCACTGCGCCACCAGGGAAGCCCCACTGCGTCTGTCTTAACAAGTGTTCTCACTGGTGTGAGTGACAGACCCCAAATGACAGCAGCTTGGACTCAAGATAGAGGCTCATTTCTCTCTCACGTGACAATGCCGAGGTCAGGAATCTGCTGTGCCCCCGGGGTGGTGTGGCCTCCCATGGTGTCAGGGCCCAGGATCCTCCTGTCTTCTCGCTCTGCCGTGTGTGGCCTCCATTCCCAAAGCCTTCTGACGGGGACAGCTGGCCTCTGGAAAGAGGAAGGTAAGAGTCCCACTCCTCCCTGGGAGGGAAGTTCCCCCAGGCTGCCTGGACCTCTTCCTCTTACAAACCACTGGGCAGAAGGAGGGCGACAGGTCGTATCTGGTTGCAAAGGAGGTGGGATTTACAGGTGGGATTTATTCTGGGAAGTCATGTACCCACTGAACATTTAGGGATTTTTTTTTCTTTTTTTTAACTAGAAGAATAGAGGAAACTGGAGGCTGTTGATAAGCCTCCCTCCTTGGAGCTGTCTCGCTTCCCGGGACTCACTTCTCCAGCCCAACCACTCCACACTGTCAGCCTTGCTTTCCAGCCACACACACCCTTTAACTTGAATTCCTAAAACAACACTGTTTTCTCCTGAGAAGGACTTTGTGCCAGCCTCTTCAATTAATGCTTTTTCTCCCAACCCACAAAAGAACAGGCATTTGAAGAAAACAGCGACAGAACTTGGGATGAAGAAGAGAGAAAATTTAGGTCCCTGCCTTTGGAAACAGGAAAAATAGGAATCACCCTATTGGAAATAAGGTCATGGAGAAGGAAGGGTGTAAATAAAATTAAAAAAACAAACTTACGGTTACCAAAGGGGAAGGGGGAGGGAGATAAATTAGGAGTATGGGGTTAACAGATACACACTTCTGTATATAAAATAGATAAACAACAAGGACCTACTGTATAGTACAGGGAACTATATTCAATATCTTATAATAACCTATAATGAGAAAGAATATGAAAAAGGATATATATATATATATATATATAACTGAATCACTTTGCTGTACACCAGAAACTAACACAACATTGTAAATCAACTGTACTTCAAAAATATATTTATATATATAGGTGGGGAGGCGGAATGGGGATGGGAAGAGAGTGCATTTCTAGAGGAAATGGTTATACAAGGTTTGGACATGATAAATTAGAGGTAAGGGTGGCATCAAGGTAAAAATGTATTCCACATTCTTGAAAATGTAGAAGACAATATCAGGTAAAAAGTCAAGGTGAAGGATGGATGTAATTTCTATATGCCTCAGTTTTCTCATCTGTAGAGTGGCGGTAATAATAGGACTTCTTAAATGATGTAGAGCGTGTAGCACAGGGCCTGCACACAGCGAGTGCGGGGTACATATTAGCTGTTACTGCTTTCACTAGGTGCAAGTCATCAGCTAGCAGGAGGCAGAATGTGCTCACCTAGAGGGATGTTTGAGAAAGAAAAGAGGTGAAAATCTCTCCTTGGGGGTTAACCAAGGGGGAGGGAGGAAGAAAGAGCAGGAGAGGGAGGAGAAGAGGCTGGGAAAGCGTGGGGCTGCTGAGGCTTTGAGAGGAGGGAGGGTCAGGCGTGGGTGATCTTTATGTCAAACGCTGCAGTCAGACCTGGACGAGGGGGACTGAGGCAGAGACCCCGGGTTCAACAGGTAAGTCATCAGTACACTTTGCAAGGGAATTTCCTTAAGATATTAGACACAGCAGCCAAGACCACAGAGGATAAATGAAGAAGTGCTGGTATAAATGAAGGGCAAGGGCAGCATAGATCTTACATGGCCACCGAGACACAGGAGCCAGGTTGCTGGGAATCACAGAGAAACAAGGCTGGAAATCTGCCAGGTTGATGGGGGAGATCACTCAACCTGGGTGACACTGCGGGTTCCAGCGTGTCCACCAATCTCTCAGGGCAGCAGGACCTGAGGGATGCGTGGCCAAGGACTCCACAGGGAAGGGGAGAAGCCAAGCCGAGCAGCCGGCTCCAGCTCACATTCCAGCCCCCCTGCATCTCTTACCTTCTCGATTCTACACACAGGCAATTCTGAGGGCTGGCCAGCTGGTCTCAGAGAAGCAGGTGCTCCTTTGTGGCAGCTCCTAGGTCCTCTGCATAGTGATGCCACAGGGAAGTGAGTTTGAAATTGACGGGAGTTTTCTGCCAAAACTGGTACCCAACTTGTTCCAGTCACAATCTACTCATCATGTAGTGATTCAGAAATATGGCAAAGCAACCCAACAGAGACCCATATTCTTTCTTTCCCTCTCTTTGCTATCTTAGAGGTGATGAATAAGAATCTGTCATATTATTTATGATAAAGTGCCACACATATACTCCCTTTGACATTCAAATCTCGACTTAAATAGCATGAAACATGCCTGCCCTCTTTAAAGGATGGCTTCTCTGAAAGCAGATAATTCACCGTTATCTCTACATGACCAGGTGTAATTTGCGAGACCAGAAGATTCATTTTCCTGTTTAAAACAATGAATGGGGCTGAGATGCTGATTTGTTTGGTAGCTGCTTTAGGCTGCCAACTCTAGATGTTTTCATCTTTTATCTAGGTTGGTGTCTGTTTCAGAGCAAAAACAGCCAGGAGCAGTCAGTAAGATAAACACATGCCAAGTGAGAACTTTTGCCAAGAGGGAAAATCTTATCTAATCCATGTGGGACAAAGATGTGCTGGTGGACGAGCCCATGTCCAAGAGCAGGCTTGAGGTCCAAGGGGAAGGCTGAAATGGCCTGGAGGTCCACAACCTTGCCTCTGCCCTCACAGCCAGCTACACCAGTCAAATTGTTGTACAAAGCCATGTTAGTTCAGGCCTTCTGGGAAACCGATACCAAGATGGCAAGAGATTTTTACTTGGAAAAATGTCAGAATGACAAAGGAGAGGGAGCAGGAGAAGGAAAGAGAGCCTACAGATGGTGGTACAGGTCTGTCCCCTGTGGAGGGGCCAGAGAGGAGGAAGGATGAGGTGGGAAAGTCTCAGACTTCAGCTCTATTCTAAGAAAGCTTCTGCCAAGCTGATGGGAAGTCACCGAAGCAAAGCGGCTCATCTAGGGAGTCCCCATCCTGCAGGAATGGGCCTGCCACAGACCTCTGCCTTGCATAGTCATTGACTGGGACCAGCCCTGGGGAAGCCTGGCCTCCATGCCAGTGCCACGTTGGATCCCGCTGGAGCCATCAGTCAACCTTGCTCCCTTCCAGTGGAAGATCTGAGTGACACATTTTTATGGCTGCCAGGCAGACAATTTGCAAAAAGCCATGTCTAAAAAGCCTGGTAGGGACTTCCCTGGTGGCGCAGTGGTTAAGAATCAGCCTGCCAATGCAGGGGACATGGGTTGGAGCCCTGGTCCAGGAAGATCCCACATGCTGCCAAGCAACAAAGCCCGTGCACCACAACTACTGAGCCTGCGCTCTAGAGCCCACGAGTCACAATTACTGAAGCCCACGCGCCTAGAGCCCGTGCTCCACAACAAGAGAAGCCACTGCAAGAAGAGAAGCCACTGCAATGAGAAGCATGCACACTGCCACGAAGAGTAGCCCCCGCTCTCCGCAACTAGAGAAAGCCCGCGTGCAGCAGTGAAGACCCAACGCAGCCAAAAATAAATAAATACAATAAATAAATTTATTTTTAAAATTAAAAAAAAAATTAAAAGCCTGGTAATGATCCTTGTGAAAATGTTTGTGACTCAGATACCAATAGGAATGAATTTTACTCCAAGAGACCACTGCTTATTTGGATGATTTTGAAAGTCAAGGGACAATAGTGGATTCTCCTTACAGGGGTTGGGCAGGGACTGGCTCTGGTTCTAGGTCTTGAGCTGTGTCCCACACACTGTCAGTGCTCCATAGAGTTTATTACGGTAATAATAGCAATAACGACCACCACAACAATAACAATAGAACAGAACAGAATAGAAAAGAACAGAACTAGGTTCTTATGTTTGCTAAGTGTGATGCTTTCCAGAAAAATCCAGGGCTGAGATCATGGCAGAAGTGGGTTTTTTTCCTCTCATATATAACTTCCAAATTATGGTAACTGCTATACTCAAGACACTCTTCAGTTAGAGAAGGACGGGGCAGCTCATGGAAGGAAAGGGAGGCTGGCAGGATACTCCCATATCCCATTTCCCAACCACTGACACACTGTGCAGAACAACATGTAATAATCATGAGCACCACTGAATTAGCATCTCCTGCCTGGCAGCCTCGGAACTGGATGTTTTTACATATATTTATTATCTGGATTCCTCAATACAGGCTCACAAGATAATTTTTAATTGAGAAAACGAACTCATCCCAGGTCACACTACAAGTGGCAGAGCCAAAATCTGGTTCCGGGTCTGCCTAACTCCAAACCCCATCTTTTTTCCACATCTTCTGAAAAGATTGGAAGCAGCTTTTGAGTGACACCACACTACTTTTCCCATGGCATTAGGACCAAATTCTCTAACCTGGGATTTGAGGGTCTCCATGACCCGCCCCCATCCTCCTGTCCCCCACGCTCTGGGGGTTCCTTTCTCCAGGAGTCCAGCCAGGCCCCCCCTCCCTTCATTCTCTCCCCACCCCTCCCCCACTGTCCGAACCCACCCTGGCTTTTTTTTTGAAGGAGCCACTAGTAGGGAGAGGAAAATTTAGAGATTATAGGTTCATGGTGTATTCACAATAGCCTTTTGTGTCTGCCAGGATCTTTTTATTTATTTATTTATTTGTTTGTTTGCTTGTTTATTTTTGGCTGTGTTGGGTCTTCGTTTCTGTGTGAGGGCTTTCTCCAGTTGCGGCGAGTGGGGGCCACTCTTCATCGCGGTGTGCGGGCCTCTCACTATCGTGGCCTCTCTTGTTGCCGAGCACAGGCTCCAGACGCGCAGGCTCAGTAGTTGTGGCACACGGGCTTAGTTGCTCTGCAGCATGTGGGATCCTCCCAGACCAGGGCTCGAACCCGTGTCCCCTGCATTAGCAGGCAGACTCTCAACCACTGTGCCACCAGGGAAGCCCTGCCAGGATCTTTTTAAACACGAACTAGTTAATCCTTCCCTTCCCTTTGTTCTTTCTCTGTGCTCTGTGCTCTCAACACAGTAGATTCTCAATACACATTTATTGGCCAGTTCGTTAATTCTGTTAATAAATACTTGTCACGAGGGCATTAAGTGCATTTGCAACACACTGACTGCACCACAATATGTAGCACTGGTTTCAGATGACCTTGATGTAGAATGTTTTGATTATTAAAATATTGTCTTCCAACTGGACGAAAGGAACTTAAGGGAAGGAAGAAATGTAGAATGAGCCACAAGTCTTTTTTTCTTTTTTTTATTGAGGCATAGTTGATTTACAATGTTGTGTTAGTTTCTGGTGTAACAAAGTGATTCAGGTATATATATATATATATATATATATATATACATACATACATATATATATATATATATACACATTCTTTTTCTTTTTCAGATTCTTTTCCATTATGGTTTATCCCAGGATATTGAATATAGTTCCCTGTGCTATACAGTAGGACCTTGTTGTTTATTTATCCTATATATACTAGTTTGCATCGCTAATCCCAAACTCCCAAGCCTTCCCTCCCTCACCCCTCTCCCCTTTGGCAACATTTGTCTTCTATGTCTGTGCGTCTGTTTTGCAAATAAGTTCATCTGTATCATTTTTTTATTCCATATATAAGTGATATCATATGATATTTGTCTTTGTCTGATTTCTTTCACTTAGTATAATCATCTCTAGGTCCATCCATGTTCCTGCAAATATGAGCCACAATTCTTTATCTGCAACTCTGGAATCCAAAAAGCTCTGACAGCCATAGTGTTTTTTTCCCAAGGTTTGAGGCAAACTCCCAAGGTGGTACAACTTGACCTGAACCAATGTAAGAAAGACTGTTGGTTTATCCTCCTACTATGAATATTCATATGTTTCACTGCAGAAATACTAATGTGTTGCTTGCAGAGTACTGCTCCAGACCCCACTTGTGGTGTTATGTAATGTACAGTTTAGGAACTGGATTACTTATCTAAATCTGAAAAATTCTGAATTAGAAACATGCCTGGGGCTTCCCTGGTGGTACAGTGGTTGAGAATCCGCCTGCCAATGCAGGGGACACGGGTTCGAGCCCTGGTCTGGGAAGATCCCACATGCTGGGGAGCAAATGGGCCCGTGAGCCACAACTACTGAGCCTGCGCATCTGGAGCCTGTGCTCTGCAACAAGAGAGGCCGCGATAGTGAGAGGCCTGCGCACCGCGATGAAGAGTGGCCCCTGCTCGCCACAACTAGAGAAAGCCCTCGCACAGAAACGAAGACCCAACACAGCCAAAAATAAATAAAATAAAATAAAAAAGACATAACAAGGAAGAAAATTATAAAAAAAAAAGAAAAAGAAAAAAAAGAAACATGCCTGGCTCCAGGGATATGGGATAAGGGATTATCCTCTTGAATTCTGCATCCATCAGCACATTTTCAGTTGCAAGTAACAGACAACCTAACTCAAATTGGCTTAAATAATAAAAAGAATGTATTAACTCATAACTAAAAAGTCTAGAAATTTTGTGGCTTTCAGACCTGGGTTAATCCAGAGGGCCACAGAGTGTTAAGCCCTACATTCTCTCTCTCCATCTTTCTTGCCTCTGCCCTCCTCAGTCTGTCGGCTTTATCCTCAGTTATATTTACTCACTGAAGCAAAAATAGTTGCCATCGTTCCAGGCCTCACAGGGACAGAGAAAGAGAGCTCGGAGGAAGAGAGACAACTTCGCCATGGATTCCAAGAGAAAGGTCCCATGGCTGCACTTGACAGCCACCATGTATGGTGACTGGGGGTCAGTTGTGCTGATGAGCTTTGCCTGGGGCAGGTGTACTGCCTCCAGGGCTAGGATCAAGTTGGTTGACCTGGACCCCCAAACAAAAACCAAGAGCTACTGGGAAGGGGAAAGGGGAAATGGATGCCGTGGAGGTAATGACCACCTCATCGCCTCTTATCGAATATCTGACACACAGCCAAGCACATTAAAGACACACAACACATACTGGTTGCGATGGTTACGTTTATGGTTCATCTTGGCTGGGCTAACGGATGCCCAGAGAACTGCTAAACTTTATTTCTGTGTGTGTCTGGGAGGGTGTCTCCAGAAGAGAGTAGCATTTGAACCAGCAGATTAAGTCAAGGTCACTTTCCCCAGTACGGGGCGGGGGTGGTAGGGGGAGGCCTCATCAAATCGTTGAGAGCCTGAATGGAACAGAAAGGCAGAGGAAGGGCGAATTTGCTCTCTCTGCCTGAACTGAGATATCCACCTTCTCCATCCCTCGAATACTGCGAGTTTCTCAGGCTTTCAGATTCAGACCAGGACTTAAAGCCATCAGCCCCTTGATTCTCAGGCCTTTGAACTCAGTCTGAGTTACACCACTGCTCTCCTGGTTCATCGGCTTGCAGGCGGCAGATTGTGGGACTTCTCAGCCTCATGCGGGCCAATTCCTATGATAACAATTTTTATATCTATCTATCGTCTATCTATCTATCAATCATCCATCTATCTACCTATCATCTACCTATCTTTCTATCTATCCTATTGGTTCTGTTTCTCTGGAGAGCCCTAACTAATACACCAGTCTTTACTCAATTGAAACCTTATCCCCAGTGGTAAACAAGGATTCTGCTTTCTTTATACCATTAGTTGTCAACCCTGCTTCATGAACCCATGCAGTTTTCCATGTAGTTATCTTACAATATTTATTTACTTTATTATACATCTTATTAGTCATTTGTGGAAATCTCATCCACCTCACTAAACTCTAAGCTCCTTTAGGTGGGGTCTTGTTTGGCTCTGCCTCCCCCTCAATGCTTAGTATGTGTCTTGCGATAGCAAACAATCTGTGTTGGTTGAACTAAGTCACCTCTTCCCATCTCGGGTCAAAGCGGTGACGGCAGAGAGAACTGGGCAAGGCAGGGAGGGTGGGGTAAAGATGGATGGAGAGAGAATGATGTTCTCTTCCCACGTTTTCATTAGAAAACTAACCCTAATAGCACCGCACTTACCACACTGTAGTACGGTGGTTCAGGAAACAGGAAGCAGAAAGCGTCCTTGGAACTGCCTTGAACAGTAAAGCTGATTTATTTGTTCATAAATAAAATCCTCGATCCAGGGCAGGTTTTAGAATTGACAGAAGGACGGAGAAGCTCTAGAGTGTCGACATGGACCCAGTTTCTTTCATCGCTCCACTTTGTCTTCCCAAAATTGTCTTCTTCATGGAGGCGAAAGGCCTGCCGCAGTCCCAAGCATCTCGCCCTCACACCACGCCGCCCAGAAGGCTTGCACTGCTTGAACTGAAAGGTGGCCGGGGAGATGGAGGGTTATGCTGGATGGAAGCCAGGGGAACAAGGGAGCATCAGCTTTTCCCTGAGTATTTCATAGTATACTAGTTTCCTAGGGTTATTGTAACAAATTATCCAAACTAGGTGGCTTACACAACAGAAATTTATCATTGCATGATTCTGGAGGCTGGAAGTTCCAAATCAAGATGTTGGCAGGATTGGTTCCTTCTGAGGACTGTGAGGGAAGGATCTATTCCAGGCCTCTGTCCTTGGCTTGTAGATGACCGTCTCCTCCCTGTCTCTCTTCACATTGCCTTTCCTGTATGCTTATCTGTCTCAGTGCCCACATTTCCCCTTTTTATATAAGGACACCAGTCATGTTGGGTTAGGGGCCCACCCTACTGTAGTGTAACCTTACCTTAGGTCATTGTATCTGCAATGACATTCTCTCCAAACTAGGGCACATTCTGAGATACTGAGGGTTAGGACTTCGACATGAATTTTAGAGGGACCCATTCAACCCATAACACGTGGGACAGGGGAGAAGATAGCTAAATGAAAATCAGGATTCTATTAGGGGAAAAGCAAGAAAATGGATGCTGGGTCAGTGACCCTAGAAGCGTCTACAATATTTTTTTTTTATAAAGAGAGAGTGTATTTTCTCTTTTACGTGCAGCTATTGTGGAAAATCACTTCCCCTTCCTCTAGCCTATGGTAGATGACAGACAGCACGACAATAAACCCTAAGAGAGAGATCTCTCCATCACACTGCTTTCTGTCTCTGTGGTTTCACTGTATAGTCTCTCTCTGGCAGCTGTGCTATGTAGCCCTTTAGATCCTCTGAGATACCTTTGAATATTATCTAGCTAGTCTTCACAGTGCCTGCTGGGAGACAGGACTTCACTTAGAGAAGAAAGTCTCCAGAAGATTTATGGTAGAAATGCCCAGAAATGAGAATCCTAAGGTTTCCCTGCTGTCCCAGGCATTTTTCTTGCCCCAGAACACTCAGCATTTGGGATTAAAATCTATATTTTCAACCTTGGTGGTATCCTGACACCCTAGCGGGGAAAGATGATCTCACTGGGTAGTGTCCACAGAATGTGGAAGTGAAAAAGGCAGAGACTTTATCTCAGATAAGGGCTCTGATGAAGGAATGAGCTGGGAGAGAATGAAGGTCACAGGATGACCTGGGCTATTTAGAGGTGCCCCAACCCCAAACAGTGGCTCCTTCAACCCAGGGAAAAGAAAATGCTACTGTTAGGGGTCCAAGCTATCTAGAACATCTTATTCAGAAGAACCCAATTGAGACCAGGTGTGATAATGTCTTACTTCTCCCTAGTAAAGAGGTCACAAACAACTCTAAGGAAAAACTGTGTGGGGTCCAAGGTTTGTTTTATTTCATTTTGTTTTTTAACAACTTTACTGAGGTATGATTGACATACAATAAATTGAACTTACTTGAAGTGTACAATCTGATAATTTTTGACACATGTATACAACTGTGAAACCATCACTATAATCGAGATAATGAACATGTCCATCACCCCGGAAAATTTCCTCCTCTTCCTGCTCTCTCACCAGTCCCACACCCATCCTCAGGCAAACACGAATCTGCTTTCTGTCCCTATAGATGAGTTTGCTTTTGCTTGACTTTTATAGAAATGGAACTGTACAGTATGCACTCTTTTTTTGTCTGGATTTTTTTCACTCAGCATAACTGAGATTTATCCCTGATGCTGTGTGCATTGATAGTTCCTTCATTTTTATTGTTGAGTACTAGTCCATTGTCTGAACATCCATTGACCACGATCTCTTTATTCATTCACCTGTTGAAGGGCATCTGGATTGCTTTCAGTTTCTGGCTGTTGTAAATGAAGCTGCTTATAAATTCACCCTTGTTTGCACAGGAGGTCCATGGTTTGATTGTGTCATATTGGTTTGGTGGGGATGGCTTCATTCTCTGTGCCTGGGTATGTGGGCCACACAAGGATGTTTTAGGGGATGAGTGGTTCTGCTGAGATCCCAGAGCTCTACTTGGCAGAGGCTGGCTTGCTGCTGCTGCTGCCATCTTGGGCCATCTCTGGGGTCCTCTGACTCAGGGACCCTTTCTGGCTTCTGCTTCGCTCTCCTTCCTTCCCCAACCCATAGTGCTGCCATAATTAGTGACTAGATTGAAAACGGGAAAATAGTCATCAGGGGAAGAAGAATTGACTTTAAAAGGACCTGAGTTTTATTTTTTTTTAAATCAACTCTAAATCCTCCATTATTATCAAGCAAACTAGCTGGCCCACATAGAACCACCCTAAGATTCAGGCTAGACAAGCCCCTGCCCCGCACACTGGGATTAGAGGCTCCCACTCTGGCTCTTCTCCAGCCACACCTGACTCCATCGGATAGGAAGCCCACCCAAAGCCTGAGTTACCATCACCCCCTTCACCACGTGCTCAGTGCCCGGGTCCCTAGAATCGCTTGTCCAGATGACCTCAGTCCACTTATAGGACATCTATGTGCTGTTCCCCAGATCTGAACTGCCAAAAGGTAGACAGCTGTGTGCAAAGAGTGTGGACAGAACTTGCATGTGTTCGTAAGTGAACCCTCGTGTGTATGTACACCTGCGTGAATACACTAGTTCACAAGGCCCCTTGTAGTATGGGTTGCAGTCAGAAGTGAAAAGAGAAGGGGGCAGACAGTGGGCCAGGGTCTGGGGACCAGGGGCAAGCTCTTCCCATGCTCCCAGCACAGACCTCCAAGGAGTTCAAAAATTTTAAAACCAAATCTGGCCTACAGGCTATCATAAAGGTATATTTGTCAACATAGGAATCTAGAACAGATTTCACTTAATGTTTGGCTAGATTCAGAACTTGACATATTCAGACACTGGGCCCATGGCTCTCCATTTGTACTCTTGCCTTGAGCTCTGAAAGTATTAGGGATGGGCCTGGGACCACCCCTCCCCTCCTCCTGCATCACATATCTGTCATGTTACTTGCTAGCTTTTGATCCTTTCTTTTGCCTTTCGGGGCTATCCTTGATGTTCATTTTAATCTTTTTTCAACAGCATAAATATTGAGAGAAAAAAGTGTGATTAGGGTGGGGAAGAGGGGGACACACACATGGTGTAATCTGCCCCAAGCCCATCTGCCTGTAGACCAGACTCTGCAGAGACTCTAGAATTATGAGTTGATGTTTCTCATATAAATTATGGGAATCGGGGTAGACTCACTGCTTTGAAGTCAGGCAGCTTAGTTTCTCACTAGAAAGCTATCCTGAGCACCCCTGTGGAAGATGAATTGCCAGGATGGCCCCAATCCTCCACTCCTCCTTGTATCCACCCCCTTGTGGCCCCTCCCATCAGGAGATGGAATCTGTTTCTCCACCCCTTGGGTCTGGGCAGCCCTTGTTACTTACTGTGACTGATAGAATGTGGCACGAGTGACAGTGTGCCAGGTCCAAGCCTAGGCCTCAAGAGGCTTTGTGTATTTTTACTCTCTCTCAGACCCCTGCTTCTGCTATGAAGATAAGGCTGGGCTGCACTGCTGGAGTATGACAGGCCACACAGAGCAGAGCCCAGACCACATCAGCCAAGGCCACCACTCACCTGTCTGCCAACTGACCGCAGATACATGAATCAGCTCCACTGAGATGAGCTAAGCATTGCCCAGGGTAGCAGAACCCCCAACCTGATATTTAATTTCGCAAGAAATAATAAATAATTTTCTTAAGCCACTGAATTTTGGGGTGGTACAAGATTGTAGGGAAACTACTTTTATGTTTCTGCACAGTTAGTGCTTTCTAAACAAATTTCACTGAGATTTGCTTCCTGGGCTCAAAGCAAGCCCTGAAAGTCAATATACAACAGAGTAGAATGCGAGCTCTAGGAAGATTTACCTAATTCTGGAGGCATGTGCACATTTCAAGGGAGGATGAGCTCTGGGACTTTGGAGATACCTCTGTGATATAAAACTGGAGACACTGGGCTTATCTTTTCCCTGGAGAGACTTATTTACATGCCAAAGGATTAGGGTAAGGATGCTTCCAATAAGACTCCAAAGAGACTCTCTCAGAAAGAGAAGGTGAGAAAGCTGCCTCTTCTTTCTGCACATAACACTGAAAATTCATTTCTCTGTGTCCTAGGCCTACAGACTGAGATTACCATCCCATAGAGCATTCCTGCAATTTTACTCTGGCTGGTGATCATCTTGCTGTGAGTAGAATAAGAAATTTGTCTCTGATACAAAAATGTCTTGTATGCATTCAAGACAAAATTAATAAAGATAAAAATTTCTGTTTGTTATGTAGCATTAATTGCAGCAATAGCTGACTGACAACAACCACTGATTTCGGTCTCCTTATTGGTTTCTGCTGGAGCATGTCGCCCAACATACTGCACTTGTGACTGATCTAGAGGCAGGGCTTAGGTGGAAATCAGAATTTTATCTTACTGTTGTTGAAGCAAAAGGCTATTCTTCTAACCAGGAATGTTGAAAAATCAACTAATCCAGATTTTATCAAACTATCCTTCAAGTTACCTTAGTAACTTGTACAATGTTCTGTAAAATGTAAGTGTTCTGTAAAATAAGGAATAGGTTTTGGAAATTCTGGGTTAAACCTGGTTAACCTGGTTAAACAAAGTTAAATCTGTTTCTTTCTTTCAGAATTTCTCAGACCTTTATACAGAGCTATCTAATCAGTATGCCTATGCAATGCAGGCACAACAAAGATCATCAGACCAAAGTGCAAAATTGTAGCTTTAAAAATGTTAAAGTCATAAATTAGACACTAAAATGTGAATTACCTCAAATGTGGATTAAAGTACAGGATAATTCTTTTCTTCTTCAATCTTGTCCTATCAGTATGGACAAGTTATAAAAATGAAGCACTGACACCAACAGCATAGGCAATAAAAGTAAAAATAGATAAACTGAACTACATCAAAAGTAAAAACTTCTGTGCGTCAAAGGGCACAATCAACAGAGTGAAAAGCAACCTACAGAACAGGAGAAAATATGTAAAACATATATTTGATAAGAGGTTAATATCCAGAACATATAAAGAATTCCTACAATTCAACAACAAAATAACCCAATTAAAAGATGGGCAAATGAGAGAATGATGTCAGCAAGATGGTAGAGTAGGAGATACTAGACTTTGTTCCCCCACAAAAAAACAATTAGACAGCTATCCACAAATGAAAATAGCCCTGGGAGGGTTTAAGAGTCCACCTCAGAACCTACAGTAACACAGTGGGGTGAAAAATGGAAAATAACAGCACAGAGATGACTGCTAGGGACACTGGCTTAGCAGCGACATCTGGAGACCTTTAGGAAAAAAGAAGAGAGTGGGTACTATAAGCATCAGCCCCATGGCAGAGGCCACTGTGGTCCCTAGTGGCCTAAAGAGGGCCCCAAAAGCCTCTGCTACTGAAGACCTCAATAGCTCCCCATGACAGCTGTGAACTTCCCACAGCTTTCACAGAGGAGGACCCCACAGCATTATTTGGTGCAGAATCCAGGGGCCTGCTCTGCAGAGAACACCAGCAGCTTGCACCACTGAGGGGACCAACAGAAATTACCACCACAGGGGAGATGCTGCTGTGCACCCCCTCCAGAAGCAGCTACTGTTGCACTGCCAGGAACCAGGGTTACCAGCACCCCTGACAACCCTGTGCACACCGCAGACCCCAGAGCTGCAGTTGCTCTGTATGCACTTGCAATTCAGATCCTGGCTCTGAGGCCACTTCATACGTGCCCATGCTACAGATCCCAGCCCCAGAGCTTCTCTGTGTGCACCTGTGTCTCGACACCGGAGCCAATGTCACTGCAGGCTACCCAGTGCTCTAGATTCCAGAGCCAATATAGCTCCACATATGCCAGCACTCCAGACCCCGGCTTCATGGCCACTTGGTGTGTACCTGTGTCTCATACATCACCACCACTGTGGAGTGGCCAGTGCCCTGGACCCTGGGGCTGCTGTTGCTCTGCAAGCATCCATGCTCCAGTCCCCAGCAACATTGCTGCTCCATGGGCACCCATGCATTAAACTGCAAGTGTACCCACAAGCAGGACCCTGCACCAAGAGGGATCTCCTCAGCCATGATATACCCCAGGAGTAAAAGAGATCAACTGCCTTTGCCACTGAAGACCCCAACAGCCCTTGCTGTCACTGCAGACACCCACAGCCTTGGCCATCAAGGATCCTTGCAATCTTTGCCCACAATGACCTCAGCTGACAGAGCTGCATGGAGACTACACTGCTGGGTCCTCCCCAGAGCTATAACCACGATACCCCATCCAGCTGGTGCCCCCACACCTATCTGCAGGTGAAGGTCTTTCCCTAGCTAAACCAATCTGTAAAGTCTGGAAGAAGTGACTCCTCCATCAAATGCACATACATCAACACATGGCTACAAGAAACACACACAAAAAAAAAAATCAAGAAAACTTGATACTGCTGAGGAACACAATAATTTTCCAGTAACAAATCCCAAAGAAATTGAGATCTATGAATTGTCAAAGAATTCAAAATAACTATTTTTGTAATCCCAGTGAGCTAAAGAGAATGCGGATAGACAACTCCATGAATCAGGAAAGCAGTACAGGAAAATGAGAAGTTTGACAAAGAGATAGAAATTATAAGAAAGAGCCAAACAGAAATTCTGAAGCTGAAGAATAAAATGAAATGGAAAAAAAAAGTGCAAAAGAAAGCATCAACAGAAATCTTGATCAAGCAAAAGAAACAATCTGTGAACTAAACACAAATTTTTTGAAATTCTCCAGTGAGAGGAGAAAAACAAAAAAAGAATAAAAAAGAGTGAAGAAAGCCTATGTGAATTATGAGACATCATGAAGCAAAAGAATAATTCACATAATGGGAGTCCCAGAATGAGAGGAGGAAGAGAAAGGGGCAGAAAGCCCATTTAGAGAAATAATAGTTGAAAACTCCCCAAATCTGAGAAGAGATATAGACATCTAAGTACATGAAATTCATAGGTCCCCATACAAATTCAACCCAAGGAAGACTTCACTGAGACATATTAGAATAAAAACTGTCAAAAATCAAAGACAAAGAGAATTTTGAAAGCAGCAAGAGAAAAAAACAAAACAAAACTCATCACATCCAAGGGAATCCCCAAAAAGCTGTCAACAGATTTCTCAGAAGAAACCTTGCAGGCCAAGAGAGAGTGTTATGATATATTCAAAGTGTTGAAAGAAAAAAAAACTGCCAACCAAGAATACTTTTACCCAGCAAAGTTGCCATTTAGAAATGAAGGAGAGAGAAAGACTTCCCAAACAAAATTAAGGGAGTTCATCACTATTAGATCTGCTTTACGAGGAATGCTAAAGGGAATTCTTGAAGTGGAAGTGAAAGGATGCTAATTAGTAACATTAAAACATACGAGAGTATAAACTCACTGGTAAAGATAAGTGTATTCTAAAATTCAGAATATTCTCATACTGAAATGGTGGTGTGAAATCTAGTAAAAAGGTAAAAAGACAAAAGTATTAAAAATAACTATAGCTACAATAATTTGTTGTATGAATACAACAGTGGACACACAATATAAAAAGAAGTAAATTATGACATCAGAAACATAAAATGGGAGGGGACAAAAAGGGTAGAGTTTTCTATGCAATTGAAGTTAAATTGTTATGAGCTAAAAATAAATTGTTATCTATCAGATGTTTTATGTAAACCTTATGGTAACTACAAAACCAAACAAAAAACAAAAAACAAAAAAACCAAAACCTATAGTAGATAAACAGAAGAGAAAGAGAAAGAAATCAAAGCACATCACTATGGAAAATCACCAAATCACAAAGGAAGACAGAAAGAGAGGAAGAAAGGAACAAAGGAAATACAAAACAGCTTAAAAAAATAAACAAGATGGCAAAATAATAAACTGATTAATAATTACTTTAAATGTAAATGGATTAAATTTTCCAATCAAAAGACATATAGTGGCTGAATGGATTAAAAAAACAAGACTCAACTATTTGCTGCCTAAGAGAGACTCACTTCAACTTTAGCACACACCTAGGCTGAAAGTGAAGGAATGGACATGGAAACCAATGCAAATGGAAACCAAAAAGGAGCATGGGTAGCTCTACCTATATCAAAAGTCAAAAACTATAACAAGAAACAACGAAGGTCATTATATAATGATAAAGAAATCAATTCATCAAGAAGATATAACAATTATTAAATATATATGCACCCAACATTGGAACACCTAAATATATTAAACAAATATTAATCGAGCTAAAGGCAGAAATAGACAGCAATACAGTTATATAAGGGGTCTTCAATATCTCACTTTCAACAGTGGATCGATCATCAAACAGAAACTCAATAAGGAAACATTGGACTTGAACTATACTTTAGACCAAATGGACCAGACATATATAGAGCATCCCATCTAACTGTAGCAGAATATACATTCCTCTTAAGTGCACACAGAACATTCTCCAGGATAGATTATATATTAGGTCACAAAACAAGTTTTAAAATATTTAACAAGATTGAAATCATATCAAATATCTTTTCATGCCACAATGGTATGAAACTAGAAATCAATACCAGGAAAGCTGAAAAATTCAAAAATATGTGGAAATTAAACAACACACTCTTAAACAATCAATGGCTCAAAGAAGGACTCAAAAGGGAAATTAAAAAAAGTCTAGACACAAATTAAGTGAAACATGAAACACAACATACCAAAACTTATAGGATGCAGCAAAAGCAGTTCTAAGAGGGACGTTTATAGCAATAAACACCTACAATAAAAAAACTCAAACAACCTAATTTTACACCTCAAGGAACTAAAAAATAAAAATAACCACAACATTAGCAGAAGGAAGGAAATAACAAGGATCAGAGCAGAAATAAATGAAATAGAGACAAGAAAAACAATAGAAAAGATCAGTAAAACTAAGAGCTGTTTTAAGATAAACAAACTTGGCAAACCTTTAGTTAGACTAAGAAAAAAAAGAGAGACAACTCAAATAAATAAAATTAGAAATGAAAGAGGAGACATTATAACTGATTCCACAGAAATACAAAGGATTCTAAGAGACTACTATAAACATTTTTATGTCAACAAATTGGATAACATAGAAGAAAACGGATAAACTCCTAGAAACATACAACCTACCAAGACTGAATAATGAAGAAATAGAAAATCTGAATAGATCTATAACTAATAAGGAGACTGAATCAGTAATCAAATATCACCCAACAAAGAAAAGCTCAGGACCACATATCTTCATTGGTGAATTCTACCAAATATTTATAGAAAAATTAATGTCAATCCTTCTCAAATTCTCCCGAAAAAATTGAAGAGAAGGAACACTTCCAAACTCATTTTCTGAGGCTTGCATTACCCTGATATAAAAGCCAGGCAAAGACATTATAAGAAACAAAAATTACAGGCCAATAACCCTGATGAACATAGGTGCAAAAATCCTCAACAAAATACCAGCAAACTGAATTTAACAGCACATTAAAAGGATCATACACCATGATCAAGTGGGATTTATCCTTGGAATGCAAGGACGGTTTGGCATATGCAAATCAATAAATGTTATACACTACATTAACAAAATGACACATAAAAATCATATGATCATCTCAATAGATATAGAAAAAGCATTGACAAAATGCAACATCTATTTATGATAAAAATTCTCAACAAAGTGGTTATACATGGAACATACCTCAACATAATAAAGGCCATATATGACAAGCCCACAGCTAACATCATACTGAACAATGAAAAGCTGAAAACATTTCCTCTAAGATCAGGATCAAGACAAGGATGCTTACTCTCAACATTTTTATTCAACAAAGTATTGGAAGTCCTACCCAGAGTAATTAGGCAAGAAAAAGAAATAAAAGTCATCCATATTGGAAAAAAGAACTGAAACTGTCACTATTTGCATGACATGATATTATCCTAAAAACTCCACTAAATGACTATTAGAAATAATAAACAAATTCAGCAAGAGGGAAGGATATAAATTCAATATACAAAAATCTGTTGCATTTTATACACTAATAGCAAACCATCAAAAAGAGAATTTTCTTTTAAAAAATCTGGTTTACAATTGCATCAAAAAGAATAAAATACCTAGAAATAAACTTAACCAAGGAGGTGAAAGAACTGTACACTGAAAACTGTAAAACATTGATGAAAGAAATTGAAAGAAACACAAATAAATGGAAGGAGGTTCAATGCCCATGGATTGGAATAATTAATATTGTTAAAATGTCCATACTACCCAAAGCAATCTATGGATTTAATGCAACCCCTATCAAAATTTCAGTGACATTTTTCACAGAAATAGAAAAAAACAATTCTAAAATTCATATGGAACCACAAAAGATCCCATATAAGCAAAGCAATCTTGAGAAAGAAGAACACAGCTACAGACATCACACTTCTTGATTTCAAACTATATTACAGGCTACAGTAATCAAAATAGTACAGTACTGGTATAAAGACAAATAGACCAATGGAACAGAATTGAGAGTCCAGAAATAAACCCACACATATACAGTCAACTAATCTTTGACGAGGGCTCCAAGAACACACAATAGGAAAAGGATAATCCCATCAATAAATGGTGTTGGGAAAACTGGATATCTACATACAAAAGAAAGAAATCAGACCCCTGATCAAGCCTCTTAGATAGCCTCAACCACCAGAGGGCAGACAACAGAAGCAAGAAAAACTACAATCCTGCAGCCTGTGGACCAAAAACCACAGTTACAGAAAGATAGAGAAGATGAAAAGGCAGAGGGCTATGTACCAGATGAAGGAACAAGAAAAAACCCCAGAAAAACAACTAAATGAAGTGGAGATAGGCAACCTTCCAGAAAAAGAATTCAGAATAATGATAGTGAAGATGATCCAGGACCTCGGAATAAGAATGGAGGCAAAGATTGAGAAGATGCAAGAAATGATTAACAAAGACCTAGAAGAATTAAAGAACAAACAAACAGAGATGACCAATACAATAACTGAAATGAAAACTACACTAGAAGGAATCAATAGCAGAATAACTGAGGCAGAAGAACGGATAAGTGACCTGGAAGACAGAATGGTGGAATTCACTGCTGCGGAACAGACTAAAGAAAAAAGAATGAAAAGAAATGAAGACAGCCTAAGAGACCTCTGGGACAACATTAAACGCAACAACATTCGCATTATACGGGTCCCAGAAGGAGAAGAGAGAGAGAAAGGACCAGAGAAAATATTTGAAGAGATTATAGTCGAAAACTTCCCTAACATGGGAAAGGAAATAGCCACCCAAGTCCAGGAAGCGCAGAGAGTCCCATACAGAATAAACCCAAGGAGAAACATGCCGAGACACATAGTAATCAAAGTGGCAAAAATTAAAGACAAAGAAAAATTATTGAAAGCAGCAAGGGAAAAACGACAAATAACATACAAGCGAACTCCCATAAGGTTAACAGCTGATTTCTCAGCAGAAACTCTGCAAGCCAGAAGGGAGTGGCATGATATACTTAAAGTGATGAAAGGGAAGAACCTACAACCAAGATTACTCTACCCGGCAAGGATCTCATTCAGATTTGATGGAGAAATCAAAAGCTTTACAGACAAGCAAAAGCTAAGAGAATTCAGCACCACCAAACCAGCTCTACAACAAATGCTAAAGGAACTTCTCTAAGTGGGAAACACAAGAGAAGAAAAGGACCTACAAAAACAAACCCAAAACAATTAAGAAAATGGTCATAGGAACATACATATCGATAATTACCTTAAACGTGAATGGATTAAATGCCCCAACCAAAAGACATAGACTGGCTGAATGGATACAAAAACAAGACCCATATATATGCTGTCTACAAGAGACCCACTTTAGACCTAGGGACACATACAGACTGAAAGTGAGGGGATGGAAAAAGATATTCCATGCAAATGGAAATCAAAAGAAAGCTGGAGTAGCTATACTCATATCAGATAAAATAGACTTTAAAATAAAGAATGTTACAAGAGACAAGGAAGGACACTACATAATGATCCAGGGATCAATCCAAGAAGAAGATATAACAATTATAAATATATATGCACCCAACATAGGAGCACCTCAATACATAAGGCAACTGCTAACAGCTATAAAAGAGGAAATCGACAGTAACACAATAATAGTGGGGGACTTTAACACTTCACTTACACCAATGGACAGATCATCCAAAATGAAAATAAATAAGGAAACAGAAGCTTTAAATGACACAATAGACCAGGTAGATTTAATTGATATATATAAGACATTCCATCCAAAAACAGCAGATTACACGTTCTTCTCAAGTGCGCACGGAACATTCTCCAGGATAGATCACATCTTGGGGCACAAATCAAGCCTCAGTAAATTTAAGAAAATTGAAATCATATCAAGCATCTTTTCTGACCACAACGCTATGAGATTAGAAATGAATTACAGGGAAAAAAACGTAAAAAAGACAAACACATGGAGGCTAAACAAGACGTTACTAAATAACCAAGAGATCACTGAAGAAATCAAAGAGGAAATAAAAAAATACCTAGAGACAAATGACAATGAAAACACGACGACCCAAAACCTATGGGATGCAGCAAAAGCGGTTCTAAGAGGGAAGTTTATAGCTATACAAGCCTACCTAAAGAAACAAGAAAAATCTCAAGTAAACAATCTAACCTTACACCTAAAGAAACTAGAGAAAGAAGAACAAACAAAACCCAAAGTTAGCAGAAGGAAAGAAATCATAAAGATCAGAGCAGAAATAAATGAAATAGAAACAAAGAAAACAATAGCAAAGATCAATAAAACTAAAAGTTGGTTCTTTGAGAAGATAAACAAAATTGATAAGCCATTAGCCAGACACATCAAGAAAAAGAGGGAGAGGACTCAAATCAATAAAATCAGAAATGAAAAAGGAGAAGTTACAACAGACACCGCAGAAATACAAAGCATCCTAAGAGACTACTACAAGCAACTTTATGCCAATAAAATGGACAACCTGGAAGAAATGGACAAATTCTTAGAAAGGTATAACCTTCCAAGACTGAATCAGGAAGAAATAGAAAACATGAACAGACCAATCACAAGTAATGAAATTGAAACTGTGATTAAAAATCTTCCAACAAACAAAAGTCCAGGACCAGATGGCTTCACAGGTGAATTCTATCAAACATTTAGAGAAGAGCTAACACCCATCCTTCTCAAACTCTTCCAAAAAATTGCAGAGGAAGGAACACTCCCAAACTCATTCTATGAGGCCACCATCACCCTGATACCAAAACCAGACAAAGACACTACAAAAAAAGAAAATTACAGACCAATATCACTGATGAATATAGATGCAAAAATCCTCAACAAAATACTAGCAAACAGAATCCAACAACACATTAAAAGGATCATACACCACGATCAAGTGGGATTTATCCCAGGGATGCAAGGATTCTTCAATATACGCAAATCAATCAATGTGATACACCATATTAACAAACTGAAGAATAAAAACCATATGATCATCTCAATAGATGCAGAAAAAGCTTTTGACAAAATTCAACACCCATTTCTGATAAAAACTCTCCAGAAAGTGGGCATAGAGGGAACCTACCTCAACATAATAAAGGCCATATATGACAAACCCACAGCAAACATCATTCTCAATGGTGAAAAACTGAAAGCATTTCCTCTAAGATCAGGAACGAGACAAGGATGTCCACTCTCACCACTATTATTCAACATAGTTCTGGAAGTCCTAGCCACGGCAATCAGAGAAGAAAAAGAAATAAAAGGAATACAAATTGGAAAAGAAGAAGTAAAACTGTCACTGTTTGCGGATGACATGATACTATACATAGAGAATCCTAAAACTGCCACCAGAAAACTGCTAGAGCTAATTAATGAATATGGTAAAGTTGCAGGATACAAAATTAATGCACAGAAATCTCTTGCATTCCTATACACTAATGATGAAAAATCTGAAAGAGAAATTATGGAAACACTCCCATTTACCATTGCAACAAAAAGAATAAAATACCTAGGAATAAACCTACCTAGGGAGACAAAAGACCTGTATGCAGAAAACTATAAGACACTGATGAAAGAAATTAAAGATGATACCAACAGATGGAGAGATATACCATGTTCTTGGATTGGAAGAATCAACATTGTGAAAATGAGTATACTACCCAAAGCAATCTACAGATTCAATGCAATCCCTATCAAATTACCAATGGCATTTTTTACGGAGCTAGAACAAATCATCTTAAAATTTGTATGGAGACACAAAAGACCCCGAATAGCCAAAGCAGTCTTGAGGGAAAAAAATGGAGCTGGAGGAATCAGACTCCCTGACTTCAGACTATACTACAAAGCTACAGTAATCAAGACAATATGGTACTGGCACAAAAACAGAAACATAGATCAATGGAACAAGATAGAAAGCCCAGAGATTAACCCACGCACCTATGGTCAACTAATCTATGACAAAGGAGGCAAAGACATACAATGGAGAAAAGACAGTCTCTTCAATAAGTGGTGCTGGGAAAACTGGACAGCTACATGTAAAAGAATGAAATTAGAATACTCCCTAACACCATACACAAAAATAAACTCAAAATGGATTAGAGACCTAAATATAAGACTGGACACTATAAAACTCTTAGAGGAAAACATAGGAAGAACACTCTTTGACGTAAATCACAGCAAGATCTTTTTTGATCCACCTCCTAGAGTAATGGAAATAAAAACAAAAATAAACAAGTGGGACCTAATGAAACTTCAAATCTTTTGCACAGCAAAGGAAACCATAAACAAGACGAAAAGACAGCCCTCAGAATGGGAGAAAATATTTGCAAATGAATCAACGGACAAAGGATTAATCTCCAAAATATATAAACAGCTCATTCAGCTCAATATCAAAGAAACAATCACCCCAATCCAAAAATGGGCAGAAGACCTAAATAGACATTTCTCCAAAGAAGACATACAGACGGCCACGAAGCACATGAAAAGATGCTCAACATCACTAATTATTAGAGAAATGCAAATCAAAACTACAATGAGGTATCACCTCACTCCTGTTAGAATGGGCATCATCAGAAAATCTACAAACAACAAATGCTGGAGAGGGTGTGGAGAAAAGGGAACCCTCTTGCACTGTTGGTGGGAATGTAAATTGATACAGCCACTATGGAGAACAATATGGAGGTTCCTTAAAAAACTAAAAATAGAATTACCATATGACCCAGCAATCCCACTACTGGGCATATACCCAGAGAAAACCGTAATTCAAAAAGACACATGCACCCGAATGTTCATTGCAGCACTATTTACAATAGCCAGGTCATGGAAGCAACCTAAATGCCCATCAGCAGACGAAAGGATAAAGAAGTTGTGGTACATATATACAATGGAATATTACTCAGCCATAAAAAGGAACGAAATTGAGTCATTTGTTGAGACGTGGATGGATCTAGAGACTGTCATACAGAGTGAAGTAAGTCAGAAAGAGAAAAACAAATATCGTATATTAATGCATGTATGTGGAACCTAGAAAAATGGTACAGATGAGCCAGTTTGCAGGGCAGAAGTTGAGAGACAGATGTAGAGAATGGACATATGGACACCAAAGGGGGAAAACTGCGGTGAGGTGGGGATGGTGGTGTGCTGAATTGGGCGATTGGGATTGACATGTATACAGTGACGTGTATAAAATTGATGCCTAATAAGAACCTGCAGTATAAAAAAACAAACAAAACAACTAATACTAAACTTTCATTGGGTTATTTGTATGGAAATATGTTAATATAAATGTTTCAGACATTACATGAAATTTCTAAAAATCTTATATTTGTATTTGTATGGAAATATGTATGGAAATATGTTAATAAAAATGTTTCAGACATTACATGAAATTTCTAAAAATCTTATATTTGTATTTGTATGGAAATATGTATGGAAATATGTTAATAAAAAAAAAAAAAGAAATCAGACCCCTATCTTACCCCACCCACAAAGAAAAACTTGAAATGGATTAAGGACTTAAATGTGAGACCTGAAACCATAAAAATTCGAGGAGAAAACATAGGGGAAAACCTCTTGACATTAGTTTTGGTAATGATTTTTTGGATATGACACCAAAAGCACAAGCAACAACAGCAAAAATAAACAAACAGGATCATATCAACTAAAAAACTGGTGCACAGCGAAGGAAGTAACCAATGAAATGAAAAGGCAACATGCAGAATGAGAGAAAATATTTGCAAACCACACATCTGACAAGGGGTTAGTACCTAAAATATGTGAAGAACTCATATAAATTAATAGCAAATAGTAGACCGACCTTCAAGATGGCAGAGGACTAAGATGGAGATCACCTGCCTCCCCACAAATACATCAAAAATACATCTACATGTGGAACAACTCCTACAGAACACCTACTGAATGTTGGCAGAAAACCTCAGACTTCCCAAAAGGCAAGAAACTCCCCCAAGTACCTGAATAGGGCAAAAGAAAAAAGAGAAAACAAGAGACAGAACAATAGGGACAGGACCTGCACCTCTGGGAGGGAGCTGTGAAGGAGGAAAGGTTTCCATACACTAGGAAGCCCCTTCACTGGCAGAGGCGGGGTGTGGGCGGGGAAGCCTCGGAGCCACAGAGGAGAGCACAGTAACAGGGGTGCAGAGGGCAAAGGGGAGAGATTCCTGCACAGAGGATCAGTGCCGACCAGCACTCACCAGCCTGAGAGGCTTGTCTGCTCACCTGCCAGGACGGGAGGCAGCTAGGAGCTGAGGCTCGGGCTTCGGAGGTCAGATCCCAGGGAGAGGACTGGGGTTGGCTGCGTGAACACAGCCTGGAGGGGGCTAGTGAGCCACAGATAGGCAGGAGGGACTCTGGGAAAAAGTCTAGACCTGCCTAAGAGGCAAGAGACCATTGTTTCGGCTTGCGTGAGGAGAGGGGTTTCAGAGCACCACCTAAACGAGCTCCAGAGACAGGCACGAGCTGTGGCTATCAGCGCGGACCCCAGAGACAGGCATGAAATGCTAACACTGCTGCTGCAGCCACCAGGAAGTCTGTGTGCCCGGGAGACTGTGCAGCCCGCCACTGCCAGGGTCCCGTGATCCAGGGACAACTTCCCCAGGAGAACACAGGGCGCGCCTCAGGCTGTTGCAATGTCACGCCGGCCTCTGCTGCCGCAGGCTCGCCACGCATTCGTACCCCTCCGTCCCCCCGGCCTGAGTGAGCCAGAGCCCCCTAATCAGCTGCTACTTCAACTCCGTCCTGTCTGGGTGGGGAACAGACGCCCTCAGGTGACCTACACACAGAGGCGGGCCCAAATCCAAAGCTGAACCCCAGGAGCTGTGCGAACAAAGAAGAGAAAGGGAAATCTCTCCCAGCAGCCTCAGAAGCAGCGGATTAAAGCTCCACAAACAACTTGATGTGCCTGCATCTGTTGAATACCTGAATAGACAACGAATCATCCCAAAACTGAGGCGGTGGCCTTTGGGAGCAACTGTAGACTTGGGGTTTGCTTTCTGCATCTAATTTGTTTCTAGTTTTATGTTTATCTTAGTTTAGTATTTAGAGCTTATTCTCATTGGTAGATTTAATTATTGATTTGGTTGCTCTGTTCCTTTTTTTTATATATATATAGTTTTTTTTCCTTTTTCTCTTTTTGTGAGTGTGTATGTGTATGCTTCTTTGTGTGATTTTATCTGTATAGGTTTGCTTTTACCATTTGTTCTAGGGTTCTGTCTGTCAGGTTTTTTTTAGTATAGTTTTTAGCGCTTGTTATAATTGGTGGATTTGTTTATTGGTTTAGTTGCTCTCTTCTTTTTTTTAAATTACTTTCTAATTTTTTATTTTAATAAATTTTTAATTTTTATTTTAATAACTTTTTTATTTTATTTTGTTTTACTTTTTTCTCACTTTACTTCTGAGCTGCGTGGTATACGGGGTCTTGGTGCTCTGGCCAGGTGTCAAGCCTGAGCCTCTGAGGTGGGAGAGCCGAGTTCAGGACATTGGTCCACCAGAGACCTCCTGGCCCCTCGTAATATCAGTCGGAGAGAGCTCTCTCAGAGTTCTCCGTCTGAACACAAAGACCCAGCTCCACTCAATGACCAGCAAGCTGCAGTGCTGGACACCCCATGCCAAACAACTGGCAAGACAGGAACACAACTCCACCCATTAGCAGAGAGGCAGCCTAAAATCATAATAAGGTCACAGACATCCCAGAACACACCACCGGATGTGGTCCTGCCCACCAGAAAGACAAGATCCAACCTTGTCCACCAGAACACAGGCACCAGTCGCCTCCACCAAGAAACCTACACAACCCACTGAACCAACCTTGCCCACTTGGGGCAGACATCAAAAACAACGGGAACTTCGAACCTGCAGGCTATGAAAAGGAGACCCCAAACACAGTAAGTTAAGCAAAATGAGAAGACAGAGAAATACACAGCAGATGAAGGAGAAAGGTAAAAACCCACCAGACCAAACAAATAAAGAGGAAATAGTCAGTCTACCTGAAAAAGAATTCCGAGTAATGATAGGAAAGATGATCCAAAATCTTGGAAATAGAAAGGAGAAAATACAAGAAACATTTCACAAGGACCTAGAAGAACTAAACAGCAAACAAACAATGATGAACAACAAAATAAATGAAGTTAAAAATTCTCTAGAAGTAATCAATAGCAGAATAACTGAGGCAGAAGAACAGATAACTGATCTGGAAGATAAAATAGTGGAAATAACTACCACAGAGCAGAATAAAGAAAAAAAGAATGAAAAGAATTGAGGACAGTCTCAGAGATCTCTGGGACAACATTAAATGCACCAACATACGAATTAAAGGGGTTCCAGAAGAAGAAGAGAAAAAGAAAGGGACTGAGAAAATATTTGAAGAGATTATAGTTGAAAACTTCCCTGATATGGGAAAGGAAATAGTCAGTCAAGTCCAGGAAGCACAGAGAGTCCCATTCAGGATAAATCCAAGGAGAAACACACCAAGACACATATTAATCAAACTTTCAAAAATTAACTACAAAGGAAAAATATTAAAAGAAGCAAGAGAAAAGCAACAAATAACGTAGAAGGGAATCCCCATAAGGTTAACAGCTGATCTTTCAGCAGAAACTCTGCAAGCCACAAGGGTGTGGCAGGACATATTTAAAGTGATGAAAGGGAAAAACCTACAACCAAGATTACTCTACACAGCAAGGATCTCATTCAGATTCGACAGAGAAATTAAAATCTTTACAGACAAGCAAAAGCTAAGAGAATTCAACACCACCAAACCAGCTTTACAACAAATGCTAAAGGAACTTCTCTAGGCAGGAAACACAAGAGAAAGAAAAGACCTACAATAACAAACCCAAAACAATTAAGAAACTGGTAATAGGAACATACATATCAATAATTACCTTAAATGTAAATGGATTAAATGCTCCAACCAAAAGACATAGACTGGCAGAATGGATACAAAAACAAGACCCGTATATATGCTGTCTACAAGAGACCCACTTCAGACCCAGGGACACAAACAGACTAAAAGTGAGGGGATGGAAAAAGATATTCCATGCAAATGGAAATCTAAAGAAAGATGCAGTAGCAATTCTCATATCAGACAAAACAGACTGTAAAATACAGACTATTACAAGAGACAAAGAGGGACACTACCTAATGATCAAAAGATCAATCCAAGAAGAAGATATAACAATTGTAAATATTTATGCACCCAACATAGGAGCACCTCAATACATAAGGCAAATGCTAACAGCCATAAAAGGGGAAATTGACAGTAACACAATCACAGTAGGGGACTTTAACACCCCACTTTCACCAATGGACAGATCATCAAAAATGAAAATAAATAAGGGACACAAGCTTTAAATGATACATTAAACAAGATGGACTTAATTGATATTTATAGGACAATCCATCCCAAAACAACAGAATAAACTTTCTTCTCAAGTGTTCATGGAACATTCTCCAGGATGGATCATATCTTGGGTCACAAATCAAGCCTTGGTAAATTTAAGAAAATTGAAATCGTATCAAGTATCTTTTCCAACCACAATGCTATAAGACTAGATATCAATTACAGGAAAAAAACTGTAAAAAATACAAACACACGGAGACAAAACAATACACTACTAAATAACGAAGAGATCACTGAAGAAATCAAAGAGGAAATCAAAAAATACCTAGAAACAAATAACAAGGAAAACACGACGACCCAAAACCTAAGGGATGCAGCAAAAGCAGTTCTCAGAGAGAAGTTTATAGCAATACAATCCTACCTCAAGAAACAAGAAAAAATCTCAAATAAACAACGTAACCTTACACTTAAAACAATTAGAGAAAGAAGAACAAAAAAAAAAAAAACCCGATGTTAGCAGAAGGAAAGAAATCATAAAGATCAGATCAGAAATAAATGAAAAAGAAATGAAGGAAACAATAGCAAAGATCAATAAAACTAAAAGTTGGTTTTTTGAGAAGATAAATAAAATTGATAAACCATTAGCCAGACTCATCCAGAATAAAAGGGAAAAGACTCAAATCAATAGAATTAGAAATGAAAAAGGAGGAGTGACAACTGACACTGCAGAAATACAAAGGATCATGAGGGTTTACTACAAGCAACTATATGCCAATAAAATGGACAACCTGGAAGAAATGGACAAATTCTCAGAAAACCACAAGCTTCCGACGCTGAACCAGGAAGAAATAGAAAATATAATCATACCAATCACAAGCACTGAAATTGAAACTGTGATTAAAAATCTTCCAAAAAACAAAAGCCCAGGACCAGATGGCTTCACAGGCGAATTCTATCAAACATTTATAGAAAAGCTAACACTCATTCTTCTCAAACTCTTCCAAAATATAGCAGAGGGAGGAACACTCCCAAACCCATTCTACGAGGCCACCGTCACCCTGATAACAAAACCAGACAAAGAAGTCACCAAAAAGAAAACTATAGGCCAATATCACTGATGAACATAGATGCAAAAATCCTCAACAAAATACTAGCAAACAGAATCCAACAGCACATTAAAAGGATCATACACCATGATCAAGTGAGGTTTATCCCAGGGATGCAAGGATTCTTCAATATACGCAAATCAATCAATGTGATACACCATATTAACAAATTGAAGGAGAAAAACCATATGATCATCTCAATAGATGCAGAGAAAGTTTTCAACAAAATTCAACACCCACTTATGATAAAAACTCTCCAGAAAGTAGGCGTAAAGGGAACTTACCTGGACACAGTAAAGGTCATATATGACAAACCCACATCCAACATCATTCTCAATGGTGAAAAACTGAAACCATTTCCACTAAGATCAGGAACAAGACAAGGTTGCCCACTCTCATCACTATTATTCAACATAGTTTTGGAATTTTTAGCCATGGCAATCAGAGAATAAAAAGAAATAAAAGAAATCCAAATTGGAAAAGAAGAAGTAAAACTGTCACTGTTTGCAGATGACATGATACTATACATAGAGAATCCTAAAGATGCTACCAGAAAACTACTAGAACTAATCAATAAATTTGGTAAAGTAGCAGGATACAAAATTAATGCACAGAAATCTCCTGCATTCCTATACACTACTGATGAAAAATCTGAAAGAGAAATTAAGAAAATACTCCCATTTACCATTGGGACAAAAAGAATAAAATACCTAGGAATAAAGCTACCTATGGAGACGAAAGACCTGTATGCAGAAAACTGTAAGACACTGATAAAAGAAATTAAAGATGATATAAACAGATGAAGAGATATACCATGTTCTTGGATTGGAAGAATCAACATTGTGAAAATGACTATACTACCATAAGCAATCTACAGATTGAATGCAATCCCTATCAAAATACTAGTGGCATTTTTCACAGAACTAGAACAAAAAAATTCACAATTTGTATGGAAACACAAAGACCCCGAATAGCCAAAGCAGTCTTGAGAAAGAAAAATGGAGCTGGAGGAATCAGGCTCCCTGACTTCAGACTCCACACAAAGCTGCAGTAATGAAGACAGTATGGTACTGGTACAAAAACAGAAATATAGATCAATGGAGAAGGATAGAAAGCCCAGAGATAAACCCACGCACATATAGTTACCTTATCTTTGATAAAGGAGGCAAAAATATACAATGGAGAAAAGACAGCCTTTTCAATAAGTGGTGCTGGGAAAACTGGAGAGCTACATGTAAAAGAATGAAATTAGAACACTCCGTAACACCATACACAAAAATAAACTCAAAATGCATTAAAGACCTAACTGTAATGCCAGGCACGATAAAACTCTTAGAGGAAAACATAAGCAGAACACTCTATGACATAAGTCACAGCAAGATCCTTTTTGACCCACCTCCTAGAGAAAGGGAAATAAAAACAAAAATAAACAAATGGGACCTAATCAAACTTAAAAGCTTTTGCACAGCAAAGGAAACCATAAAGAAGATGAAAAGACAGCCCTCAGAATGGGAGAAAATTTTTGCAAACGAAGCAACTGACAAAGGATTAATTGCCAAAATATACAAGCAGCTCATGCAGCTCAGTATCAAAAAACAAACAACCCAATCCAAAAATGGGCAGAAGACCTAAATAGACATTTCTCCAAAGAAGATAGATTGCCAACAAACACATGAAAGAATGCTCAGCATCATTAATCATTAGAGAAATGCAAATCAAAACTACAATGAGTTATCACCTCACACCAGTCAGAATGGCCATCATCAAAAAGTCTACAAATAATAAATGTTAGAGAGGGAGTGGAGGAAATGGAACACTCTTGCACTGTTGGTGGGAATGTAAATTGATACAGCCACTATGGAGAACAGTATGGAGGTTCCTTCAAAAACTAAAAATAGAACTACCATACAACACAGCAATCCCACTACTGGGCATATACCCTGAGAAAACCATAATTCACGAAGAGTCATGTACCACAATGTTCATTGCAGCACTATTTACAATAGCCAGGACATGGAAGCAACCTAAGTGTCCATCGACAGAGAATGGATAAAGAAGATGTGGCACATATATACAATGGAATATTACTCAGCCATAAAAAGGAACGAAACTGAGTTATTTGTAGTGAGGTGGGTGGACCTAGAGACTGTCATACAGAGTGAAGTAAGTCAGAAAGAGAAAAACAAATACCATATGCTAACACATATATATGGAATCTAAAAAAAAAAAGAAAAAAAATGGTCAGAAGAACCTAGGGGCAAGACGGGAATAAAGATGCAGACCTACTAGAGAATGGACTTGAGGATACGGCAAGGGGAAAGGGTAAGCTGGGACAAAGTGAGAGAGTGGCATGGACATATATACACTACCGAACGTAAAATAGATAGCTAGTGGGAAGCAGCCGCATAGCACAGGGAGATCAGCTCAGTGCTCTGTGACCACCTAGAGTGGTGGGATAGGGAGGGTGGGAGGGAGGGAGATGCAAGAGGGAAGAGATATGGGGACATATGTATATGTATAACTGATTCACTTTGTTATAAAGCAGAAACTAACACACCATTGTAAAGCAATTATACTCCAATAAAGATGTTAAAAAAAAAAAGATGTGACAGATATATACAATGGAATATTACTCAGCCATAAAAAGAAACAAAATTGAGTTATTTGTAGTGAGGTGGATGGACCTAGAGTCTGTCATACAGAGTGAAGTAAGTCAGAAAGAGAAAAACAAATACCGTATGCTAACACATATATATGGAATCTAAAAAAAAAAAAAAAAAAGGTTCTGAAGAACTTAGGGGCAGGACCGGAATAAAGACACAGATGTAGAGAATGGACCTGAGGACATGGGGAGGGGGAAGGGTAAGCTGGGATGAAGTGAGAGATTGGCATGGACATATATACACTACCAAATGTAAAATAGATAGCTAGTGGGAAGCAGCTGCATAGCACAGGGAGATCAGCTCAGTGCTTTGTGACCACCTCGAGGGGTGGGATAGGGAGGTGGGAGGGAGATGCAAGAGGGAAGGGATATGGGGATATACGTATACATATAGCTGATTCACTTTGTTATACAGCAGAAACTAACACAGTATTGTAAAGCAATTATACTCCAGTAAAGATGTTAAAAAATAAATGAATAAATAATTAAATAAATGAAAACAAATAAGGTATAAGGATGTAATGTATAGCACAGAGAAAATAGCCAATATTGTATAATAACTTTATATGGAGTATAATTTATAAAAATCTCAAATCACTATGTTGTACACCTGAAACTAATATAATATTGTAACTATACTTCACTAAAAATTAAAAAAATAAAAAAACAAGGAAATGAGGTAGAAAAAAAATAAGTACCTTAGGTTGTAAACAATATCTGTGGCTTTATCCTGTAACAGTTGGGTAATTATTTAGCACAACAGTGTTGATATTATTAAATTATAAAGTGAGAGAATTAAAAAAAAAGCAAATAGTAATAATAATAATAATAATCCAATTTTTAAATGGACATGGTACCTGATAGTCATTTTTTTTTCCCAAAGAATATATACAAATGGCCAACAGGCAAATGAAATGCTGCTCAACATCACTAATCATCAGGGAAATACAAATCAGAACTATAATGAGATATCACCTCATACCTGTTAGTATAGCTAAAATCAAAAATACAAGAGTTAACAAATGTTGGCGAAGACGTGGAGAAAAGAGGATCCTTGTAATTGTTGCTCACAATGTAAATTGGTGCAGCCATTATGGAAAACATTATGGAGGTTCCTCAAAAAATTACAAATAGAACTACCTTATAATCATGCAATTCCACTTCTGGGAACATATCTGAAGGGAGCAAAATCAATATTTCAAAGAAATATCTGTACTCCCATGTTTGTTGCAGCATTATTCACAATTGCCAAGACATGGAAACAGTGTCTGTCAGTGGACAAATGAATAGAGAAAATATAATATAAATGTAATGGAATATTATTTGGCCATAAAAAGGATATCCTGCCATTTGCAACAACATGGATGAACCTAGAGGGTGTTATGTTAAGTGAAAAAATCAGGAAAAGAAAGACAAATACCACATGGTATCACTTATATGTGGACTCTAAAAAAAAATAAAGGCAAACTCACAGAAACAGAGAGTAGAATAATGGTTACCAGGGGCTAGGGAGTGGGAGATATGGGGAGATTTCAGTTAAAGTATACAAACTTTTAGTTATGAGTAAGCACTGAGGATCTAATGTATGGCAGAGTGAGGATAGTTAATAATACTGTATTGTGTACTTGAAATTTGATAAGAGTAGATCTTAAGCATCCTCATCAAAAAATAAATTAATTTAAAAGGTGATGGATGCTAATTAACTTGAGTGTGGTAATCACAGTGTATACTTATATCAAATCATCACACTGTATACTTTAAATGTGTACAATTTTGTCAATTATACCTCAATAAAACATAAATAAAAATAAAGTTGGTGATCAGTTTTTGTTAAAGATGTACTACAAACCTAAAGATCCTCATTTAGGAATTTGGAGAATTTGTGCTTTTAATTGAAGGAATTATAGAGCTATGAGATGATATCACAGATACTATATAATAAAGTTAGGCTCCGTATCACTACCTTTTTTTTTCTTTAGGACTTGAATTGTGACTTCCGTGTACTAAATAATATGAAATATACCTATATTTTACTGTGTCTGTAAATATTAATCTTGTCAGTAAATATTTTTCAACAGTTTTTTTTAATGGGCAAAGGACTTGAATAAATATTGCTCCAAAGAAGACATGCAAATAGCCAACAAACACATGAAAAGATGCTCTACATCACTAATCATTAGGGAACTGCAAGGCAAAACCACAATGAGATACTACCTCACACCCATTAGGATGCTAGTATTAAAAAAACCAAAAACCCAGAAAATAATAAGTGTTGATGAGGACGTGGAGAAATTGGAACACTTGCACACTGCTGATGGGAATATAAGATGATGCAGCTGCTATGGAAAACAGCATGGAGCTTCCTGGAAAAATTTTAAAATAGAATTACTATATGATCCAGCAATTCCACTTCTGGTTATATACCCAAAAGAATTAAAAGCAGGGTCTCAAAGAGAAGTTTGTACACTCATGTTCATAACAGCATAATTCACAATAGCCAAAGGTGGAAGCAACCCAAGCGTTCTGATGGATGAATGGCTAACAAAGTATGGTCTATACATAGAATGGAATATCATTCAGCCTTATATAGGAAGGAAATTCTGGCACATGTTCCAACATGGATGAACCTTGAGGACATTATGCTAAATTAAATACGGCAGTCACAAAAAAGAGAAATATTGTATAATTCCACTTATATGCGGTACCTAGAGTGGTAGAAATCATAGGGACAGAAAGTAGCGTGTTGGTAACCAGAGGCTGAGGGGAAGAGGAAATGGGGAGTTGTTTAATGGGTGTGGAATTTCAGTTTTGCAAGATGACAAGGTTCTGGACATTGGTTGCACAACAATATGAACATAATTAATGCTACTGAACTGTACACTTAAAATGGTTAAGATGATAAAGTTTATGTCATGTGTATTTTGTCACAATTAAAAATTTGTAAAAGAAAGAAAATGAAGGAATAATGCCAAGCAAACTCTGTCAACATATTATCTCAAAACACCCACCTTAGCCAGGAAAAAAAACTAACGTTCTATGCATCTCCAAGTGCAAAATAAGAAACAACTTCAAAAGATCAGTTACAACAATATCAGATCAAACTGAAGAAGCTAGATAAAAGTCAGGCAATTAATAACTAAAAGCCAAAATGCCTCCTGTAATTGCCTAATGGCTCATTTTTCCTGCTGCCTAGAAATTGTCAGCCCTGTGTTTGGAACCAATGAAGCAAAGGGAATAGAAAAGGGAGCACTTTGGAATAATGCTATTAGTAGGTGCATCGTAGCATTTCAGATGGCGCACAGGCAAATTATGGAGTCAAAATGTCTCCACAGCAGGTTGATGAATCTACAGATGTTAGTGATTGTGTTCAGTAATTGTATTGGTAGGAATCCCTGAAGAAAGGAGCTTGGAAGAAGCATGTCTCTTTTGCAAAGAAGTACCAAAACAAACCACGGGTGATGAAATATTCAAAGTGATAGATGGAAGCATCGAAACAAATAGTATCAAAACCCTGCATAAATGTAGGGATTGATGGTATAGCTGCAGTGACAGGAAGAAGTAAGTGATGTACATCAAGCATTTATTCTGAAAATCGTGAGACACCAGTAATACCTTATTTTATTCATAGAGAAGTCTTCATATGAACAATTTTACCTATAGATCTGAATTTATATTGAATGATACTATAAAAGTGGTGAACCTAATGAAATTCAGGCTATACCGTCCCATCTGTTTTCAGCTTTTTCTACATAAATGGTATCACAATACCCATTTCTGATGTTTCATGCTGAAGTGCTTTGGCTGGCCAGGGAGAGAATTGTGTCAGGAATTTATGGACAAAAGGAAGAATTAAAAATTAATTTATGAATCATTCATACTATACAGATATATTAGAAAATAGTTCATGACTTTCTAAATGATTTAACTAATAAGTTTGAGCATCTGATAGAAATTAATTAAAAATTATAAGAACTGCATGAAAACATATAAATGTGGGTGGACAACGTTTTGAATTCAAAGCAAAATTTACCTTTTGATAAGTGGGGTTAATGTGATTTACTGGTGATATTAATCAAGACTAATATATGAATCCTAAAAATGATTAAAGACCAATAGAAGAATATTTGTGTAGGCTTAAGGAAAAGCTTCATTATTATTTAGAAATACTAATATGATCAAATTTGATTGCATTCTAAATCCATTCACATTATCATAAGATATTAATATCATAAGATTATATTTGGTAATGAAAGAAGAAGAAAAGCTGCTGGATTTAAATAAAGAATCATCTTACCCTTAAAGTACAACTTAAAGAGATCAAATTATATAAATTGTGGCTAGTGGCGAGGGGAAAG